>NW_023270387.1:28850496-29158584 GCF_011800145.1 Mirounga leonina | reverse complement strand
CTAATGATGTAATGTATGGGGATTAACATAAGAATAAAAAAAAAAGAATAGAATAAATCCTTAAAAGACACAAACTACCAAAACTTGCTCAAGAAGAAATAATCTAAATTATGCTACATCTATTAGAGACATTAAATTCTACATAAAAGTCTTTTTAAAAAGAAAACTTCAGGTCCAGATGGTTTCACTGGTGAATTTTACCAAACATTAAGTAAGAAATGGTATGGATTCTATAAACCTCTTCCAGAAAATAGAAAAGGAGGGAATACTTCCAAGCTCATTTTATGAGGCCAGCATTACCGATTCTAAAATAAAGACATTATAAGGAAAGAAAACCAGATTAGGAGGAAAGATGGTGGAGGAATCAGAGAACCTATTTCAACTGGTCCCTGGAATTGAGCTGGATCTCTACCAGATCACTCTGAGTACCCACGAAACCAACCTGAGATGTAAGAAGATCTGGATCTCTACAAACAGAATATTCCAGTCGGTTGGTTTTGAGGTACGAAGTGGGGAGCTGTGATTCCATGGGCAGATATTGGAGGATAAACGGCAGCAGGCAGGTGCCTGGCCATGGGGATCCTACACCGCAGGTGAGCAACAGCCTCGTGCGCTGGGGATGGGGCACAGACTTGCAGATCGGTAGCGGTGGGAAAGGACTCTAGGGCAGCCCCTGGGGCAAAAACCCGGAGTGGCGGGGTCGCGCCTACGAACTGCAGCCCCCGGGGCAGAAACCCGGAGTGGCAGGGTCATGCGAACTGGGAGCGGCTGGCGGTTTTAGAAGTACAAAGGGCAGAGACGTGCCCCGACCTGGAGGCAGGACTGGGGGCACTGCAGAGGGGTGCACAACCCAGGACGCTGCAGTTTATAGCAGCATGGACAGAAACGGAGACAATATGACCTGGAGGGCTCACTGAAGAACAGACTGCGGTCTCTCTGCGCTGAGGCAGAGGGTTGGAAATGGTCTCTTCTGCTCTGATTCACAGAAGAGATGTGGAAAGCAGCCAGGGAAAGCTGCCAGAGAACAAGAGCCCCAAAAACTGATTCCTGCTGAGCCCATCCCCCACCACAGGGGGGCAGGGCAACTCCCCCAAAGAGGGTTACCTGAGTAACAGCATGGCAGGCCCCTCCCCCAGAAGACAGGCTGGGAAAAAAGAGGCCAGCAACCCTAAGGTCCCAAGAAAACAGGTGCATCTTGCTTGGGTTCTGGTCAATAATTTGGACTCTATACATTCCCTCAAACACCCATCAACAGAATGACTAGGAGGAGGAACCCCCAAAATAGAAAAGACTCAGAGACCATGACTTATGCTGCAGATTTACAAATGGATGCAGATATAACCAAGTAGTCGGAGATGGAATTCAGGCTAGCATTTGTGAAGACAATGGCTAGAATGGAGAAATCAATTAATGGCAACATAGAGTCTCTAAGGGCAGACATGAAAGCTGAACTGGCAGAACTTAAAAACGCTATCAATGAGATCCAATCTAATCTAGATAATCTAACAGCTAGGGTAAGTGAGGCGGAAGAAAGAATTAGTGACCTGGAAGACCATTTAATAGATAAAAAAGGAAAAGAGGAGGCCAAGGAAAAACATCTCAGAATCCATGAAAATAGAATCAGAGAAATAAGTGACACCATGAAGCGTTCCAATGTCAGAATAATTGGAATCCTGGAGGGAGTGGAGAGAGAGAGATGACTAAAAGATGTATTTGAGCAAATCGTAGCTGAGAACTTCCCTAATTTGGGGAATGAAAGAAACATTCGAGTCCTAGAGGCAGAGAGGACCCCTCCCAAGATCAAGGAAAATCAAGGAAAACAGGCCAACACCCTGGCATGTAATAGTAAAACTTGCAAATCTTAGAACCAAGGAAACAATCTTAAGGGCAGTTAGGGGGAAGAGATTCCTTACGTACAAAGGGAGGAACATCAGAATAATGTCAGACCTATCCACAAAGACCTGGCAAGCCAGAAAGGCTGGCAAGACATATTCAAGGTGCTAAAGAATGCACCAAGAATACCTTATCCAGCAAGGCTGTCATTAGAATGGATGGAGAGATGCAGAGCTTCCACGACCGGCAGAAACTGAAAGAATATGTGACCACTAAGCCGGCCCTGCAAGAAATATTAAGGGGGGTTCTATAAAAGGAGGAAGACCCCAAGAGTGATATACAACAGAAATTTACAGGGACAATCTATAAATACAACATCTTCACAGGCAACATGACAATTAATTCACATCTTTCAATAATCACTCTCAACGTGAATGGCCTAAATGCTCCCATAAAATGGCACAGGGTTGCAGATTGGATAAAAAGACAGGACCCATCCATATGCTGCCTACAAAAGACTCATTTTGAACCTAAAGATACATCTAGACTGAAAGTGAAGGGATGGAGATCCATCTTCCATGCCAGCGGACCTCAAAAGAAAGCTGGGATAGCAATTCTTATATCAGAGAAATTAGATTTTAAACTAAAGTCTGTAGTTAGAGACACAGAAGGACACTATATCATTCTTAAAGGGTCTGTCCAACAAGAAGATCTAACAATTGTAAATATCTATGCCCCCAACATGGGAGCAGCCATCTACATAAGCCAACTGTTAACCAAAATAAAGAGTCATATTGATAACAATATGTTAATTGTAGGAGACCTCAATACTCCACTCTCAGCAATGGACAGATCATCTAAGCAGAAAATCAACAAGGAAACAAGAGCTTTGAATGATACACTGGACCAGATAGACCTCATAGATATTTACAGAACATTCCACCCTAAAACAACAGAATACTCATTCTTCTCGAGCGCACATGGGGAACTTTCTCCAGAACAGAGCACGTACTGGGTGACAAATCACGTCTCAACCGATACCAAAAGACTGAGATTATTCCCTGCATATTCTCAGACCATAATGCTTTAAAACTGGAACTCAGTCACAAGAAAAAATTTGGCAGAAATTCAAACACTTGGAAGCTAAAGACCACTCTGCTCAAGAATGTTTGGGTCAATGAGGAAATCAAAGAAGAACTTAAATAATTCATGGAAATCAATGAGAACAAAAACACATCAGTCCAAAACCTAGGGGATACTGCAAAGGCGGTCCTAAGGGGGAAATACATAGCCATCCAAGCCTCACTCAAAAAAATAGAAAAATCCCAAATTCACCAACTAACTCTACACCTTAAAGAACTAGAGAAAAAGCAACAAACAATGCCTAAGCCACGCATTAGAAGAGAAATCATTAAAATTAGAGCAGAAATCAATGAATTAGAAACCAGAAACACAGTAGATCAGATCAACGAAACTAGAAGTTGGTTCTTTGAAAGAATTAATAAGATCAATAAGCCACTGGCCAGACTTACCCAAAAGAAAAGAGAAAAGACCCAAGTTAATAAAATTATGAATGAAAGGGGAGAGAGCACGACTAACACCAGGGAAATAGAAACAATTATTAGAAATTATTATCAACAACTATATGCCAATAAACTGAGCAATCTGGATGAAATGGAGGCCTTCCTGGAAACCTATAAGCTGCCAAGACTGAAACAGGAAGAAATTGACAACCTGAATAGGCCAATAACCAGTAATGAGATTGAAGCAGTGATCAAAAACCTCCCAAAATACAAGAGTCCGGGGCCTGATGGATTCCCTGGGGAATTCTACCAAACATTCAAAGAAGAAATAATACCTATTCTACTGAAGCTGTTTCAAAAAATAGAAACAGAAGGAAAACTTCCAAACTCATTCTATGAGGCCAGCATTACCTTAATCCCCAAACCAGGCAAAGACCCCATCAAAAAGGAGAATTTCAGACCGATATCCCTGATGAATATGGATTCCAAAATCCTCAACAAAATCCTAGCTAATAGGATCCAACAATACATTAAAAGGATTATCCACCATGACCAAGTGGGATTTATCCCTGGGATGCAAGGGTGGTTCAACATTCACAAATCAATCAATGTGATAGAACACATTAATAAGAGGAGGGAGAAGAACCATATGGTCCTCTCCATTGATGCAGAAAAGGCATTTGACAAAATACAACATCCTTTCCTGATGAAAACTCTTCAGAGTATAGGGATACAGGGAACATTCCTCAAGTTCATAAAATCCATCTATGAAAAACCCACAGCGAATATCATCCTCAATGGGGAAAAGCTGAGAGCCTTTCCCTTAAGATCAGGAACACGTCAAGGATGCCCACTCTTGCCACTATTTTTCAACATAGTACTAGAGATCCTAGCAACAGCAATCAGACAACAAAAAGAAATAAAAGGTATTGAAACTGGCAAAGAAGAAGTCAAGCTCTCTCTTTTCTCAGACAACATGATACTTTATGTGGAAAACCCAAAAGACTCCACTCCCAAATTACTAGAACTCATCCAGCAATTCAGTAATGTGGCAGGATACAAAATTAATGCACAGAAATCAGTTGCTTTCTTATACACTAACAACGCAACTGTAGAAAGAGAAATTAGAGAAATGATTCCATTTACAACAGCACCCAAAACCATAAGATACCTCGGAATAAACCTAACCAAAGAGGTAAAGGATCTATCCTCTAGGAACTACAAAACACTCATGAAAGAAATTGAAGAGGACACAAAAAGATGGAAAAATATTCCATGCTCATGGATCGGAAGAATAAACATTGTTAAAATGCTTATGCCACCCAGAGCTATATATACCTTCAATGCCATCCCGATCAAAATTCCAATGACATTTTTCAAAGTGCTGGAACAAACAATCCTAAAATTTGTATGGAATCAGAAAAGACCCTGAATCGCCAAGGAAATGTTGAAAAAGAAAAACAAAGCTGGGGTCATCATGTTGCCTGACTTCAAGCTATATTACAAAGCTGTGATCACCAAGACAACATGGTACTGGCACAAAAACAGACATATAGACCAACGGAACAGAATAGAGAACCCAGATATGGACCCTCAGCTCTATGGTCAAATAATCTTTGACAAAGCAGGAAAAAACATGCAATGGAAAAAAGACAGTCTCTTCAGTAAATGGTGCTGGGAAAATTGGACAGCCACATGCAGAAGAATGAAACTCGATCATTGTCTAACACCATTCACAAAGATAAACTCAAAGTGGATGAAAGACCTCAATGTGAGACAGGAATCCATCCAAATCCTAGAGGAGAACATAGGCAGTAACCTCTTTGACATCACCCACAGCAACTTCTTTCAAGATACATCTCCAAAAGCTAGTGAAACAAAAGCAAAAATGAACTTTTGGGACTTCATCAAGATAAAAAGCTTCTGCGGGGGAAATCGGAGGGGTAGACGAACCATGAGAGACGATGGACTCTGAGAAACAAACAGGGTTCTAGAGGGGAGGGGGGTGGGAGGATGGGTTAGCCTGGCGGTGGGTATTGAGGAGGGCACATTCTGCATGGAGCACTGGGTGTTATGCACAAACAATGAATCATGGAACACTTCATCTAAAACTAATGATGTAATGTATGGGGATTAACATAAGAATAAAAAAAATAAAAAATAAAAAGATAAAAAGCTTCTGCACAGCAAAGGAAATAGTCAACAAAACAAAGAGGCAACCCACAAAATGGGAGAAGATATTTGCAAATGAAACTACAGATAAAGGGCTGGTATCCAAGATCTATAAAGAACTTCTCAAACCCAACACCCAAAAAACAAGTCAAAAAGTGGGCAGAAGATATGAAAAGACACTTCTCTGAAGAAGACATACAAATGGCTAACAGACACATGAAAAAATGTTCATCATCATTAGCCATCAGGGAAATTCAAATCAAAACCACACTGAAATACCACCTTACATCAGTTAGAATGGCAAAAATTGACAAGGTAAGAAACAACAAATGTTGGAGAGGTTGTGGAGAAAGAGGAACCCTCTTACACTGTTGGTGGGAATGCAAGTTGGTACAGCACTTTGGAAAACAGTGTGGAGGTGCCTCAAAAATTTAAAAATAGAGCTACCCTATGACCCAGCAATTGCACTCCTGGGTATTTACCCCAAAGACACAGATGTAGTGAAAAGAAGGGTCATATGCACCCCAATGTTCATAGCAACAATGTCCGCAATAGCCAAACTGTGGAAAGAGCTGAGATGTCCTTCAACAGATGAATAGATAAAGAAGATGTGGTCCATATATACAATGGAATATTACTCAGCCATCAGAAAGGATGAATACCCAACTTTTACATCAACATGGATGGGACTGGAGGAGATTATGCTAAGTGAAATAAGTCAAGCAGAGAAAGTCAATTATCATATGGTTTCACTTATTTGTGAAACATAAGGAATAGCATGGAGGACATTAGGAGAAGGAAGGGAAAAATGGGGGGTGGAATTGGAGGGAGAAATGAGCCATGAGAGACTATGGACTCTGAGAAACAAACAGGGTTTTAGAGGGGAGGGGAGGGCGGATTGGTTAGCCCGGTGATGGGTATTAAGGAGGGCACGCACTGCATGGAACACTGGGTGTTATATGAAAACAATGGATCGTGGATCACCACATCAAAAACCAATGATGTATTGTATGGTGACTAACATAACATAATAAAATTTAAAAAAATAAAAATAAAAATAAAAATAAATAAATAAATTTTTAAAAATAATAGTAATTTAAAATTTAAAAAAAATTTTAAAAGTGACAAGAGAAAAAGAACCAACAACAAAAAAAAGAGACTTACTACAGCCATTAAAAAATAGATAGCCATGGAGCCAGCCCTGGCAGAGTCCCTTCCATGTACTAGGTCAGAAGATGTGTAGAAATTAGTGAGAAGAGGAAATAAGATTAATTTGTTCTTTAATTAAAACTTGTGTAGGAGGGTGTAAGGCAGAGGAAGCACCTCGGGAGGCTCTGGCCACGTGAGCAGTGCACCCCTTACTTTGCAGTACTGAAGAAGGCTTTCCTGCCTAAGGGAGAAGAGCAGTGTGGGCTGAGCCTGGAAAGGAAGACTGCATCAGGTCATACCAGGCCTCGCCAGCCATGGCACCAGCTTTGGATATTATCCTGGGCACAAAGGAGACCCAGGAAAGTGTGTTAAGCAGAGGAAACCATAATCAGTTTGGTCTTTAAGAGCTCAATCTAGCTGTTCTGTGAAGAAGGGATATAATTCCCAAAGGCACGGACCATGATTTGTCCATCTTTGAAACTATCACAAGGGACAACCCACTGAGAGGAAATAGGAACTACTCCATCCATGGTTGTTAATGAATTCATGTACAACAGTTTTTCACTTCCATAATTTGCAGTCTGGCTAAAATAGGCTGACTCCAGCAAAGCTAGTTATGAGTCCTCTCTCAGCAATGTATATAGCCAATTTCTGAGCTCTGTCCTTGCAGAGAAAAAGGAACATCATCTCCCTTTGATTTACCCCACATAATCCCCTCACTTTCCCTCTAGTCATCTCCATGAGGTGCTTCACTAACAGTGGTGATGGAAGCAGGACTTCCTCTTCATTCCCCATGACAAAAGGCATAAACTCCCCAAATTGCTTTGGAACCTAGCTGAGGCCTTGGGGGTGGAAGGAAGCAGGAGTTACCTTGCCAGGCCTGTTCTCATTGAACACCAGCTGCACAGGCTAGGGAGGATTGGGCAGGCAAAGGAGCAAAGACTCTTCATCTCTAAGACATCCTTACCTGCAGGAGGGAAAGCTGCTCGAAAGCACTCTTCTCAAATGTGTTCACATTGATGGTGGCCAGAACTATAGAGAGAAGAGACAGGTGCTGCATGAGGTACTGTGCCAGTGCCACCAGGGGATAGCTGGAGGCCCTGGCACACAGAAGGAAGGTGTGCTAATTAGTAATGATAATGAGACACTACTTATATTCCACTTTGCAAAGTACAAAGGGCTGCCATATAAGTCCTCACATCACTAGACACTTGCAAGGACAATGCAAGATAAGAAGGGCAGTTAAAATTAACCACATTTTGTGTAGAGAAGTAGAACAGGCCAAGACCATACAATTTGATTAGACCTAGGAACTGAAAACAAGTCTCCTGACCCAAGTTCAGCACACTTCCCATTGTACCATAATAGTGAGGGGAAGAGCCACCAAAAAGGAGGGGAAAACAGCAATATATGGAAGTAACTGGTCTTGAACTGAGGACTACCTGACAGATACTCCCTCGGACTCAAATGGCTGCTGATAATACCATGGTCATTTCCCTCACTATCATCACCTTATGATTCTGGTCTGAACTGTTCTGTTACTTCACCCTCTAGGATGAACTCAGAGTCCACAGTGAGTTTCCAGCTATAAGATCCCAGGACTAGAACTTGGCCTAGGCCATCTTCCTGACACACGTCTATCTTCTGTTTCTCCATGTGGCTCTCCACATTGGTGGAGAAGACCGGGATTCTAAGCCATGCCCAGCACCAATCCAGATTCTTAGCCCACGGAAAAATTATGAAAGATGGAAAAGTGTACTGAGACCAGAAGATCTCAATTATAACTCTGTTTAAAGACAACATGACTGAGGGAAAGAGTTGGGGTTGGTGTGTGAGCTCTTCACTTGGACCTTGAGTCCTTATCAGTATCAAGTTTCTGGAGTCCATTCCAATGTAGACATCTGAGATATACTTGGTTCAAGATTCAAACTGGCTGGTGAAGGGCCTCAGTTCTTCCTTAAAATAAGTCTAAATTTGTACCTCCTTTTATGTGGCCTTTTAGCACATTTTCTGTATCATCCGAGGTCACGAGCAGTTCCACAATCCCTCTTTCCAGCAGGGCCTGTTGAGAAAACTGGACAAAATGAACCTACTTCCCTTGCTCCCATGAGAAGAAGGAAGCATAAGGAAATTAGGGAAAAATATAGCTTGGGCTCACTTGGGCAATGTGTGAGCTAGAGAGAAAGGTTTGAATTTAGAGTCTGACCGTCTGCAATTCAGTAAATTAGGGGAACCCTGGTCTCTGTCCCAGCCTGTTTTGTTCCCAGGGATGACCACAAGAGCAGCTGAGTCAGGAGCTCTGACATCCATGGTCACAGTCTGAAGGGGAAAACCCCAAGGCTGACTTTTATGAGGAAGCACTTGAGGGAGACTCTAAATCCAAGAGAAAGAGAGAAGGTTTTGAAGCACTTGGTGCTTGAAGGAAAGAGGCCAAGGCTGTGGGGATCACAGATAAACTTCATAAAACTTGGGTCCTACCTGGACACTCAAAGGAAGCAAGAAAGCCTGTCATGGCTTCAGGGAAGGGGGGTGGAATCTAATTTGCAAACTGCATTTACTAAGGGCTGAGGAGCAGACAGATGACCAGAGGGCAAGAGGACCCCAGCTATGTGTCTTACATATTCACTAAGCCATGTCCAGGCCTGGCAGGGTAGTCAAGTAGTAAATTTTGAAAGTCAAGAAAAAACAATGCTAGCTGAATGAGACTGATTTGAGGGGGTCTAACGTGATGCCCCTGAGAATAGTTAGAGGGGAGGAGTCCCTCACAGAGCCTGTCCAGCCCCGGAGGCCAGAGCTCTGTGGGAGGAGCCAGGATGTCCGGGGAGCCCAGCACTGCCCTCCTCCCCCTCTTGTCACCTGCTCACTCTTCCTTGCCCAGGAGGCAGCTCTTCCCCACTGCCTTCTGGGTCGTCCCTCCCAGGGGTCTCTGTGTGGACACAGCTAACATGCGACCCCGCATTTTGCTTAGCAACCTGGGGAGGAGGTCCAGTTTACACTCGAAACTCATCAGCTTCTTCACTGTGGGAAATCAGGGATGGGAAGGGTCCTGACCCATCAGAAAGGCAACCAGGCAAGACTGCAGTTGTTCCCTGGCCTGAGACACCCCCCCCCCCTCATGGAGGAGCAAAGGCAACAGAAGAAAGAATGTTAACACTACAGGTCAGAAAGCTGCAGGATGAGAGCCGTCGTCATTAAGTTCATGAAGCATTATTTACTATGGATGTAAATTTACCAGCCCCCAGATTTAAGGAGAATTATGGGTCATAGAAATAGCAAGAGAAAGATATAATCTTTCCACATCATGTTTTATCTCCTAATAAAGTTATCTGAGTACATCTTGACAACACTGCACATTCACAGAGACACTGAACTTGATCTCACAGAGTGAGATCCAGTTTTCTCAACATAGTGATGAGACCCATAGCACCTACCACAGGGTCACCCATGCAGCAGGGCCTTGAAAATGCATGCCTATAAAAATGACAGAGTGAGGAAGGAAGCATGTAAATATGAGGACACACCAAGTGTCTCTTACCTTTTGAACATAAGGCATGTAATCTTTATCTTTGGCAAATGAACCATATTCATTCTCCACCTGCACTGCAATGATGGGGCCTCCCCTGTGGTACTGAGAAACAAGCAAATCAAGGGGAAATGTGAAGCTACGGGTGGGAAAAGCCTGGAGTTTCTGAGTTTGCTGCTAAGATCACACACCTGGTGCGGTAAGCTTTGATCCAAGTAGTTACCTCATGTTCCTTTGGTGCTCCCTCTCTTCCCCCAGGTCCTGGAGTCAATCACCTCCAGGCACTTCAGCTGTTGCACAGAGTCCTGCCTTCCCTAGACTTTGGAGATAAGCAGCTCCCACAGTTTTCCCTCTATTTCTCATACTAATTATCTGCTTAAATATGAATCTCAAACCTAAAAACTCCCATGCTTCATTGCCCACCCTATCCACTTTCCCCAGCAAATGAAAGAGGTGTTCCTTCCCCCTCCTGCCTTAGGATAATGCCACCACTCATGCGTGGAGTCTCCCTGCTTCCTACTCTCTGCCCTGTTCCCTCTACCTTCTGTACTTTCAACCTCTCCTTCCAAATCAACTGACCTCCAGCATCATGGAAACGTATTCGGAACCCTCACATTGGAGAGGGAGAGCACCCAGGACTGTTACCCCACCCACAGTTCTCTTGCTCTCCCCTTTTTAAGAGCCCTTTTTCTTAAAAGAGTTACCGGTTGTCTACACTCAATTTTCTCTGCTTTCTCACTTTTTTTTGTTTGGTTTGGTTTTTTTGCTTTGCTTTCTCACTTCGACTCCACCCCTCAAACCACCACAGTAATTCTTCCAATGCCGTCGTGCCACCTGTCACCAACAGTAACCTAGTTGAAATTATACTGACATTATAAGTTTCACTGTTTAACTTAATCTTTCAATGTCCTTCCACACTCAAGTGCAGAAGCCTCTCCATACTGAAGGCAGAGTGAGCTCTTGACAGCCTGACCACTCCACCCCCTACATGGTTCCTATTGCCTACAGAGTAAATGCCAATTTTAGAGAGAGGTATTCCGTTTTGGACAATGGGACAGAAGAGAATGAGCATGCCCCTGTGTTGGAACAGAAGAGAGTGAGCATGTGTGGTGGGTTTTCCTCTACAGCCTCATCTTTTCCCTCTTTCCCACCTTACTTTCTACTTCCAGCTCTTCAAACTCCTCCTTCTGTCTCTTGCTCTCTGATCCTTACCCATTGGATCCTCCTGACCATTGCTAATGCCTGCCCATACCTCAGGTCACTGTTTAAGTTACTTTTTCTGGAAAGCCATGCCCTGAGCCTCCCTTCCTCCCTTGTTGCTACCCTATGAGGGCTGTCCTGCACTTCTTCCACTGCAGCAACTATCCCTCATGTTGTAAGTGGTCATTTGTCTCCATGGGGCAGGAACCATGTCTGTCCTTCTCACCATTGGAAGCTTAGCTCCTACACAGCATCTGGCACATAGCAGGTGCTCAGTAATTACCCGTTAAGTGAACATAAGTATTCCACACTGATGAATTAAGAAAAATTGCTTGTATTATTGAACCATATCTTCTCCCCAACCTGGAGGGTGAGATTTCTAAAAACTGCGTCATAAATTCACGGTTGACCTTACAAAACAAACAGGGTTAGAAGGGTGAAAGTCCCAAGTGAAATAGTAAAGACACTCTAAAAATTACTTAAATGTAATAATTAAAACAAGACAACCAAATAGAAAACTCTAAAATACTAACAATTTAGTAATGATAAGCCCTATAAATTTCATTTGCACTTAAAATTCCTTGCTTTTGAAAAGTTTCCTGGGATTTCCTACCTCACGATTTCAGTGAGGTGTTTGTAAATTCGCGTTGCTTGCTGCATCTGTATTAATGATATGTGGCATTTCTACTTGTGCCTGAACTTCCAGCCAAACATCCAAAGTCTTTCTAGCTTTAAGGCTCAGAGATTTTTGCTCCTGCATCTGGTCCCACCTATTTGGCAGAAACGCAGCCAGAAACGTATGGTTTTTAGCCCTTCTGATGAAAGATGTACCTCAATTCCGCCTAAGAGACCCAGAGTTTAATCCTAACAACGATGTCTTCTTCCCCGCAGCATTGCTCATCTCTCCTAAAGCTGTACTGCAGAGACATTATTCCTAATCTGTCTTTCCCTTTATTTCCATTCCTAATCCACAGTTTCTTTTCTTTAAAATTATTCTAAGAGTAACTCATAATTCACAATTGAGAATTAGTTACAAAGGGCTAGATCTGCATCATATCCCCCCCCCAAAAAAAGAGTCTAAGATAATAAGCTATTGGTCTACTACCTAATAATTGGTTTTTATCCCCTCTCAAGTTTTATCAAGATATATGCTCTCAAAATAAGATTTATTTTTATTTAAGTAATAGCCATGCACCCCCTCTTCTTTGGAAGAGAGTTGTATTTTAAAAATCAAACATAATGACCAAACAATTGCTGCCTTGTAGACTGCAGGGTATATGTTCTTTTTTATCACAGACTGGTCTGTGTGCTGTGGGTACCTTGCATAAGATCTGGAGACTCCATGAAGAAAGGAAAATGCATGGTGTCTGTGCTCTGTGCATTCATGAAACTAAAACAAACTGGAATGTAAATAGCAATAACAAATATACTCACACAGGTACAAAATGACATATAAGCCAAGTTATGCATTATAGCATAAACTTGAAAAATCAAATGTCCATGATGATGTACTAGTTAAATGAATCACGATATATCCAAATTGTGGGATACTATGCAGATATTAAAAAGAATGGGTTTCAAAAATATATTTTTAAGTGAAAAAAAAGTTCAGTGGGAATTGTGTATTTTTTATTAAAAAGTATGCATAAATACACATACACATGTGTAAGTGTATGTATAAATAACTTGCTTCTATATGTGTAGGAAATCTCTGGAAAGACACACAAAAATCTGGCAAAATTGATTATCTTCTGAAAAGGAAATTGAATGGCTTTGGCTCAGGGTAAGAGGGGAGAATTATTTCACCATCAACTCTTTTATACTCTTTTGAGTTTTATCACCAAGGACCTGTATTAACTATTTAAAACAACAAAGATAATTTAAGAGTAAAAATAAGCAGTATGAAGGTCAGTGAGCTTAATGAATATCGAGTACATTCAGAACAATGACAACCACAAATGAACACCCTTTGTCAGTCCCTTGTACCATGTGTGTCTTTCTAGAAACCTTGGGGTAAAGGCTCTACTTAAGATGGGGGTCTAGAATTGAAAATTGCAAGAATGTCAGCTTTAATTCTCATAAAGACTGGGCATGGCCTATTCTGTGAACAAGCCAGAAAAACAATTTCCTAGAGCAAAGATAAGAAGGAAGGTACAGGAGGGGTGCCTGGGTGGCTCAGTCGGTTAAGCATCTGCCTTTGGCGCAGGTTGTGATCCCAGCGTCCTGGGATCGAGTCCCACATCGGGCTCCCTGCTCAGTGGGGAGCCTGCTTCTCCCTCTCCCTCTGCCCCTTCCCCTGCTTGTGCTCTCTCTTTCTCTCTCTCAAATAAATAAATAAAATCTTAAAAAAAAATAAAAGAAGGAACAGGAAATTTGCTTTACCTGGAGAGGAACAACTCTGGAAATCAGGTGGTCAAAATACTTATCAACTGCTTCAACAAAGCCCTTGTAGGTTGTTCTCAATATCATCTTGGGGTCTTGCAGCAACCAGCTGGGGGCCAAAGGGGACAAGCTCAGTGTCTGAGGTGGGAGGGTAGAGGTGAGGGTAAGTGGGGGTGGGGCTTTGGCAGTTTTACATCCTTTGAGCTCATGTCCATGGTCCTGGAGCACTCAGGGGTCCTGAAGGGATGGGTCCATGTCAGGTTTTTGGACCATTCTCAGAAATTTAGAAGAAAAGATACCAACTCCATCGACATGGCACTTTACAACTTACTATCAAGACTTGTACTCCCACATCTTAATGAGAGGTAGTTTAACCTTTCGTTGAATACTCTCCTCTCTTCTTGTTCAGTTCATTAAAAACATTTTTCTTGAGCACAGTGTAAACACCTTAGGCAGAGGTTGCATTTCCTCTAAGAGCTGAGACTTCCAGCACAGAGTAAGAGCTTATAAGCCAGTAAGCACACCTCCAGATCACCTGTAAAGTACTGGGCAGGGATCCAGCTAACCTGCCCCATGAACTGCTTCTCCTCTAAGGCACCCTCTTCTTCAAGGTCAGGTATTTTCTGCTCCTGAGCTGGGATGGGAAAACAAGCTCATCTTGGAGAAAAGTAATTCTTTTACCTGACAAAGGAAAGTAAAAGTGCTCACCTGGAGCAGAGCCATGGTCTAAATGGGCAGTCCTGTCAGCTTGTGACAGTAACAGAAGAGCATTCTTGAATTCTCACCCTGAACGTTAGTTGTTTGCATTGAGGGCAAGCATCACAGATGAGAGAACAGGCAAAGGAAAATAAGAGGGAAAGGAGGGGGACTGAAGGTTCTTAGTACAGAGAATTTGGTCTTCCACTGACAAACTAAGAGAAAAATCAGACATGGTTAGAACAAACCCATTCTTCAGTGTCTAAGGCTTCCCCCTATTCTTCCCACCACAGGCCAGAGTTGGGCATAGCTCCCTCCAGTGTGGAAAAAAGACTATGATCATCCTGATGCTTCCTCTCCCCCTGCACACTCTTGGCCACACACCCAGAGCACCAGCACGATGTGTCGTCTATAAAATGGGGATTACAAGAGTACCTACACCTCACCATACTACTGCAACCCCTGCCTGAGACAATGTATATAAAGCAAATAACAGTGCAAGACACAGAGGATGTGCTCAATTGTTATTAGACTGAAGTTTTATGTTTAGTAAAGCCAACAAATAAACTTTACTACAACCACAACTCTGGACTCACAGCCCCACTCACCTGGGCAAGCCCCCGAGGTCAATCTCACTGCAGATGTAGGGGCCTGGACGCAGAATCACCCACAACCCGATCTCCGCAGCCATCAGCACAAAGGCCCTAGGGAGGTCAGTGTCAGCAGCTCTCAAGACACAGAGGGGATGGTGGGGACAAGCCCAGCATCACAAGGTGGTGGAGCTGCCCAGCTCCTCTCCTCCCTCCCTTCACAGGCCCTGGGAGCTGGGTTCACACTTGCTCCCAGCCCAGGACCTTCTGCACAGCCCCACTGGGGGCATAAGGAGGAAGGGCATCAAACAGGGTATGGGGGGGTCCCAACAGTGAACCTGACCCCAACAGCCTTAGAGGGGTAACCATAGAGGGGCAACCCCTGTCCCAGCACAGATGGCTGGCCCACACTGCAAAGCAGGGCAGACACTGGGGATTAGGCACCTCTGGGCTGCAGTGAAGAGGTCTGGGCTCAGAGGAAGCAGACCCAGAACCCCAGGAGTAACAGGTTCATGGAGAACATGTGGGTCCTGAGAACAAGGCTCCCGACCTGCCTCTCTCTGGTTCTCAAAGCAGAACCAAGATGGTCCCACAGTTCCTGATCAACCCCAAGGGGCCACCTCTCTGCCTCCCCACCCCAGGCCAGGCCATAGAAGAAGCAAGAGCACTTACTCCAGGTCCAGGTTCCCAGAGAAGTCAAATTTGCCTCTTTGTGGCTCATGGAGGTTCCACGGAACAT
This sequence comes from Mirounga leonina, assembly GCF_011800145.1. NCBI lineage: Eukaryota > Metazoa > Chordata > Mammalia > Carnivora > Phocidae > Mirounga > Mirounga leonina. The sequence goes on along the minus strand of NW_023270387.1, from coordinate 29,142,777 downwards.
AGCTGTAATAGGGAAGGGGGAAGTACAATAAACATCTTCTGATTTCTTTCCTCTAAATTCCTAGGTCAGCCCCAAATCCATGCCAACACCTGGGATAGCTCTATTTTGGAATAAGTTGGAGTTTCTAATGGCAATTAAATACGTATTATGTAAACATTGATTATTGTCAATAGTTCCTTTCTTTATTACCCAGTTGTGGTCCAAGCTGCCAATAATCCTATGATTCTAGATTCCTTGAATTTATACATAAATTATCCCACTCACCACTCCATTCTACGTAATACCCATTAAACCTATAATGAAAAGGATAAAACCCTCGAATGCCTACATATACCCAAGAAATTTTTGCTAAGAATTAATCAAAATAAGAATAGAGGAGGACTTCCTACAAGGATAATGGAGATGCAATGAAGAAAAGTGCCAGTTTTAGATTTAGCAAGAAGGACCGTGTGAGGCACCTTCCCCCACCCCCAGGGCTGAGCCTGTAGGGACAAAGAGATACGTGTAAAATTTTTATTAGGTGCTATTTTTATTAGATGACTATCTTTTTTGTGTGTGTCACCAACAAAGTTCTTGAGTGTTGTGCCTCTAACCTCATTTTCTCATTAGCTCTGTAGTTCTTATTACACAATTTTGCACAATGTAGATTTTAATCCATATGTTGCATTGTGGTAGAACTGACTGTATTTAAGATCTTTCGTTGTGAGGAGGAATGAAAAGTTGGTTTGCTCAAGACTTAAATATGCATGATAAATTTTATAGCTATGCACTAAGAGAACAGAATGAAAAAAAAATGCTAAATGATGCTCACAAGTGACTTACTTAAAGGATATTGCTGGGAAAAGTTGAAAACAAAAAGATAGAAAATGATATAGATGAGGCAAAATTATTCTAGCAATCTTAAATAGCAGGCAAAATGGACTTTAAAGCAAAAAAAAAAAAATCCCTCACAAATAGATGTTGAGAAAAAACAAACAAACAAAAAAAACAAATAGATGTTGATAGGCATCGAATAATAAAAAAGGAAATGATCCATCAAGAAGATACAGTAATCATGACCTCATGTGGTCTATGATCATAGCTTCATGTAAAGGAGGAATTAACTGAACCAGAGAAAGGGATAAATCCATAGTCATAGTGGGAAGATTTAAAATACTTCCCTAAGAAACAAAGAAAATAACAGCAAAAACTTGTAAGGATGTAAATTTGAATAACACAAATGAAAGGCTGAATCTAAGAAATACATAGAGAACTCAGTAGCCAAAGGTAGAGCACATATATTCTTAAAAACACATGCAACAGTCGTAAAATACAAAATAAATCTCAACAAATCTCAAAAACTTACATCACATAGTCCATGATCCCAAGACAAAGACAACTACATTAGAAAATTAGGCTTTAAAAATATAAAAAGTAAAATAAATAAATAAAACAGAAGGCATATTCCCAAATAGCTGAAATGTTTGAGACCAGGTGACAAAGTATTACACAGCAAAATTTATGGGATATGTAACCAAAGCAATAATTAGAGGTACACTCATATCCCTGAATAAATATATTAGAAAATGCAAAATCCTGGAAAGAAAATGAGCTAAATATTCAACTCAGGAGACAAGGAGAAAAGAAGGAAGTGGAAGAGGAGGAGAAAGAAAGGGAGGAGAGGGTGGGGGAGGAGGAGGTAGAGGAGGAGGGGGAGGAGGAGGTAGAGGAGGAGGGGGAGGAGAGAGTAGGGGAAGAGAAGAGGAGAGGGGAGAAGGTACTAAATCAAAGAAGGTAGAAGAGAGGAAATTATGCATAACTCAGAAATAATCAACTAGAAAACAAAAAGATATAGAGAGCATTAATAAAGCTACAAGCTAGTTCTTTGAAAAAACTAAATATTTAGACAAGATTAAAAAAAAGGCCTAAATACACAATATGATGTACAACTTCCAAGAAAGAAAGGAGAATCTTTAAAAGTCCCAGTTAATCCAAAAGAAGAAAGAAAAGGAAAAAAGATCTACAGAATAAAAATAGTATATACTCTAGAAGAAAAAACAATAACCATTCAAGAAAGCTGAATCTTCACCTCACAACCACAAAAGATAGTAGTCACAGAGATTTTACAGGTGAATCTTAAGAAACATTCAGAGTAAAGAGAATTCCTTTGCAAGATAGTTTCAGAGAAGAGAAAAAAATATATAGTCACTCTATGAGTTTCCAAAAGAAGAAAGAAAAGGAGAAAAGATCTACAGAATAAAAATAGTATATACTCTAGAAGAAAAAGCAGTAACCATTCAAGAAAGTTGAATCTTCACCTCACAACCACAAAAGATAGTAGTCACAGAGATTTTACAGGTGAATTTTAAGAAACATTCAGAGTAAAGAGAATTCTTTTGCAAGGTAGTTTCAGAGAAGAGAAAAAAATATATAGTGACTTGATGAGTTTATTATAAGACTGATCAAAACTGGACGAGATACTAAGAGAAATACAATTTTAAATCAATTTCAGTTATAATCCTAAATATATATATATCTGAAATAAAACACAAATAAATCAAGTCTAGCAATCTATATGTGTTCATGTGTGTGTGCATATTCACATATTCATGTCTCGTAACCAAACAGAATTTATCCCAGAGCTGTGGATTGGTTGAATATCAGAAAAATTGTCAATATAATTTATTACTTTAATAAAGAAGTGAAGAAAAACCATATAATTTTTTCATTAGATGTAGAAAACTCTCAATAAAACTCAATGATTACTTATGATTAAATTCTTTGATTATTAGATGAGCCAATTATCAATTTACTGCCTCCCAGCTTCAGATGCAACCTTTAGTATCAGCTCTGCAGTAATGGATGCAGCCTGCCCTTGAAGCATTTTGTCCTTTGTAGCGAGTACCGTGCTTATCTTTGCCACAAGAGGACGGTGGAGAGACATTCAGGAGGAAAGGGGCATCTCTTCTGATTGCAGTGCAGGTTTTGCATTTCTATGGTCCTGCTAGGTCTTGTCAGTGGTGTAGGTGGGTCAGGACATCCGGTGGTTCTTTGTTTTTTAAATAATCAATGCATTGTAAGTATAATCCATAACAACCAGTGTAGAATTGCCCAGAAAAGCAAGGGAACTCAACTATTTTTTAATTGACATAATTATAGTTCAGATGTAAAACTTTACATTACATTACATTAAATGCCCCATAGAGTTTTGCTAACATTTTTTTTCTGCTCTTTCTCCTTCTATATTGTAAGCTTAAGCCTCTCAGGACTGCCTTTACTTTTTCCTGTTGTTTCTAATAAAATCCCACAGCTTGACCATGAAGACAACATATCCTTCTGATTGCTGGTGATAAACATCTCAGCAAGAAACAGAAAAATGAGTTCTGTCTCATAAAATGATAAAATGCCCTGCAGAGGGGACTTAACTTTACATGACTTTACAAGCAGGGTTGCAAAGTGCTCTGAACGTCATCCTCAGTCTCGAAGTCCCCAGTTATGAAAGGTGGTTGAGTTGCTTAGCTGCTGGAACCAGGTGTCTGAATTCAAAGCATAGTTCTGCTAATACTGTGTAGTCTTGGAGCAAGTGCCTGAGTTTTCTCACCTACATAAGATAATGATTACACTACTCACCATATAGTATTGATATAGTGACAATGTGAATTAATATTTTCCAGGGTTTAGAACATGCCTGGCTAAGTGTAAATACTATATACATGTTCGCTGAATAACTAAAACTGGTTGTCGTACTTTATAGTGTGGATATATGTAGATGGGGATCTCAGTGTTCTGTCAATGGCAGCATTGTTATATGAAGGGTGGGCTCCCCTGCCTTTACTCCTTTTTTTTTGTAAGATTGATTGATTGATTGATTTGACACAGAGAGAGAAACAGGTAGAGAGGGAACACAAGCAGGGGGAGCAGGAGAGGCAGAGGGAAAAGTAGGCTTCCCGCGGAGCAGGGAGCCCCATGCGGGGCTCGATCCCAGGACCCTGGGATCATGACCCAAGCTGAAGGCAGACGCTTAACAACTGAGCCATCCAGGTGCCTCAGCCTTTTTTCTCCGACTCCAAAAACACCATTCCCATGAAGTTAACCTCACGTTCTTTCCCGTGCACCTGTTACAGGGCTGCCTTCCTTGGAATGGTTTCTTGAGGCTTACCCTCTATCCCATTTTTATCGACTCCCAACTTTTTGAGCTTCAAGGCTTTTGTGGAAATAGGTTTGTTATGAAGGAATCTCCACTGTTCCTAACTCAAATGTGATTTTTGCTTCGGGCTGGTTTTCATTTGACTGGCCATCTGTGCACAGGCAGGAGGCTATGCCCGTGTGTGACCTGGGCAGCATCCTCACTCACAGCTGGGTCACAGCAAGGGTCACACCTTGAGAAGAAGGTGGGAGGAGACTCACCCTGAGGAAGCTAGTTAAGCCCTCTATACTTCTGTCATTTACCCCCCCGCACAGTGAGAATTACAGTATCCATCTCATAGGACAGCTGGTTGTGAAGATTAAGTGATTTTGTGAAGATAATTACAAAATGCCCAGCCATCAGTAGACCCTAAATACACGTTACCTTTTGTCACTATACACCTAATCATGTTAAAGATCACGCTAAATTTATCATGTTAAATGTATATTTAATCATGTTACATTTATATTTAAATTCTTATGATTGACTAAAGTAAGTTTGCATTTCTTTTTTTGCCATTAGAATTGAGTTCATATACGTGCCAGGCATTGTGATAGGCACTTTTCACATAAATAAGGTAAAGGTTTTATCTCATTTAATCATCAATACAAACTTATGAAGCAATTTTTATTTTGCCCATTTATGGACGAGGACACCAGGGCCCTAGGATGTGATGCCCTTGGAGGCAGAGCTGGGACTGAAGACAGGTCTGTCTGACCCTGCGTCCCTATGCTCTTAATCATTAAGCTACAGTATTCATTCCCTTAATGCCATTAAACTTCACTTTAGTGATACTGGTATTTCCTTTGCCGTGTCCATTTCTTTTGATACTATTATTCCTTTACAAGCTCACCTCCATATACATAAATAAAAATCGTTTTTAAAACACCATGTATTGAGGCTCCTGGGTGTCTTAGTTAAGCATCTGCCTTTGGCTCAGGTCATGATTCCAGGGCCCTGGGATTAGATGGAGCCCCACATCAGGCTCCCTGCTCAGCAGGGAGTCTGCTTCTCCCTCTGCCCCTCCCCCCAGCTTGTGTGCGCGCAGGCGCACACACACAGTCTCTCTCAAATAAATAAAATCTTAAAAAAAACCCACCATGTATTATTTATCTCTAAGTATACTTTGAGCCTTTGTCATTGAACTGAGAGCTCCTAAGGGACCCAACGACTCTCCCATTAGAGAGATTCTTGTGGCAATCACTTACTCCTTCTGTCTTGCTCTCATTAACCCCTACCCAAGGCTTTGACCACAGCAAACCAAGTGTGAGGTGTGACACTTAAGCATATAAGGCACATGCTAGAAAGGACTATTCCGAAGGTAAACCCTCAGGCGGGGGCCCCAAATCCAGAGGCTCTGCGCCTGGATGCAGGGGTTAGGAGTAGGGTAGCAAGGTCATGCAGGGCTAGAGGGCCAGCACTCACGTGGTGAGGGTGTTGAATCCACAGGCCTTCAGCTTCAGCAAGCGGTCCCTCCAGTACTCCCCGGGCACCCGGAAATAATGGATGGAGCCCCCGAAAATCAGGAACTCGTGACCCCCCAGGGTGAAGTATGGCTTACTTCCGACTCTGCTTTCAGTCTCAAGTCCCACAGATCGGTCCTTCAGCGTGAGGGGGGTCAGGTGAGACCAATTAAACATGCTGAGAGAGCGAGAGAGAAAGAGGACAGGCCGCCATAGCCTTAGCGGAAAGGGAAGTTCTTGTGGTAGGACACGCTCCGAGCATCCTGCTGCTATTATCTTCTCCAAGAAAGGAGACGCCCCCACCCCCTTCCCCCACTCAGGCAAACCGTACCGGGCTGGCTGTAGCTGTGCATTTGTGTATATAAGACGCACTTTATCTTTCACTCGGGGAGCAAAACCTGGTAAGATAAGTGGCACGAAAAAGATGCACAGGATTCTTCTCCAGGAGAGACACCAGCTGAAAAGAGAAAGAGCAATGACCAAGGGAAGGCACTGGACTCGTCAAACTGTAAGGATTAAAATGCTGCTCTAGAAGCAGGTTAGTCGCAAGAGCCACAGAGGAGGCTCACATCAAGGTAGCTCTTCTAGGCTAGCCTAATGCGCAGGGAAACTGCGGCGTTACCTGGATCCACTGAGGTCCCCTGCACCACCCCGGTGCCCCACAGCCCACCTCAGTCCCGACAGAAAGCTGAGGATAGACAGTCCTAGAAGCCCACAGCCAGGAACAGGACAGGGCGGGCGTGGGAACTGGAGAAAGGGGGTCCTAGGAAAAGGTGGAGGAGGGCTAAGGGGCTCAATGAGAGGTGGGAGCACTCAGAAAGGCTGCAGTGCCCGATCCCTGGGGCATTTTGTCACCATCCACACGCTGATTTTCTTCTCTCTGGGATAATGGAACAGACTCCCAGCAGGGCTCGAGCAGATCTAAGGTGTGGACAGAAGAGCTGGAGGACCGAAAGCTTGAAAGGCGAGTCGATGAGAAGCTCGGGCAGATAGGAAGACCCAGGGGGACGTCCCAGTCCAAAGGGGCCCTTGCTCCACGTAATGACCCGGGGCCCAGAGAAATAAATTCCTGTAGATGGCCGGCTGACTAACAGAACCGGGAGGGAGGTCTAGCAGGGCCGGGTGTTAGCGCGCTCGGGGTTACCCAGCAGACCGGCTGGGCGCGAGGACCGCGGCGCCTGGAACTGCGGGCTGCGCTGCTGGGCTGCGCTGCCGGGGCAAGGTCACCTGAAGCGCCGCGGGGTGCCCATCACGCACCGCCGGGGGGGTGGGGGGCCGAGGTCCGGCGCTGCTCCCGCCACCTCTCCGCGGACCCGGACGCCGCGCACCGGAGCCGGGGAGTCTGCCAAGCAGTGCCAAGGAGGTCTCGGGCTCTTGGGGGGCGGGGAAGGCCGAGCACCGCACCCGACCCAGCGTGTCCGAACTGCCTGTGTGCGCAGATGCCTTTCAGCTGGTGCGAGTAATGTGGGAGGGTCTTGAGCTATGGCCATGACCTTGGTTTTCCTATACTGTGTGTCACCAGCCAACTGGGAGGGAAAGGCGATAAGTGGGAGGAAAAAAGGAAAACTTTGCCTATGCGTGTTCCGCGGGCTCAGCGACTGTGGTGAGTGCCCCTCCGGCTGCAGACAGCGCGTCCAAACCAATGGATGGAGTGTGCACACAGACGAATAGTTCCAAAAGGATGGGTAAATGCCAAAATAAAGGTTCTACAGGGTGCGATAGAGGTGCAGGCGAGGGACACAGGGTACCCTGGAGGACTACAGTTTAACCAAACCGAGTCTGTAAAATAAGAGAATTATCAGAGCAAAGAAGGGAGTGCTGTTCCTATCAGTGGAACAGTTTGGAAGTATCTACATAGGTTATAAAAGAAGTACAGTTTGGAATTCTTTGGTTTCAAACTAGCAGGAGATGGGGCTGGAGAGATCAGATCAGGAGGAGGCAGGCCAGGGAGGGCAGTGGAGACAATGAACTGCTTCAGTTCAGCCTCTTTCCAGAGATTTCAAGCAGAAACTAAGTCAGATAGTAACTTTCTGGAGATCAGGAGACTGCAAGGTGTAGGCTGGATGGGAAACAGACAAGTCATCCCAATATACGTGGTGATCCCAGGATAAGGGCTGGAATTGTTCTCATGGTGGTAATATTAAGCAAGAGGATGGAGTTGATTTAAGAAAATTTGGGGAGGTAGAACTGGTAGCTGTTGATAAGTGATTGGATGAGGCAGATGATACAGAGAGAGGAGTCTGGGATGACACCGTGTCTCAGCCGAAGTGACTGGGGTAAATGGTGCTGACATTTACTGAGATGAGAAACACAGGAAGTGGCAGAGGTTTGACTAGACAGAGAACAGTGATGTACCCAGCTTGGAACCTCCTGGATTTGAAGTCCCTGTAATGAAGAGAAGCCTTCTGATTTTTCTCTTCGAAGTCTTTGCTTTTTCTCTCCCATTTGAAAGAACAAAGCCTGTGGTATCAGGTTGCAATCAGGACTACAGTTTTCAGAAAATATGATGGGTTTTCTTCTGTTGTCTCACTTATTATAGGTATGCTTTTTTCTTTTCTTTTCTTTATTTATTTTTTTATTCTTATGTTAATCCCCATACATTACATCATTAGTTTTAGATGTAGTGTTCCATGATCCATTGTTTGTGCATAACACCCAGTGCTCCATGCAGAATGTGCCCTCCTCAATACACATTACCAGGCTAACCCATCCTCCCACCCCCCTCCCCTCTAGAAACCTCAGTTTGTTTTTCAGAGTCCACCATCTCTCATGGTTCGTCTACCCCTCCGATTTCCCCCGCTTCATTCTTCCCCTCCTGCTACCTTCTTCCCCTTCTTCTTCTTCTTCTTCTTCTTCTTCTTCTTCTTCTTCTTCTTCTTCTTCTTCTTTTTTTCCTTAACATATATTGCATTATTTGTTTCAGAGGTACAGATCTGAGATTTAACAGTCTTGCACAATTCACAGTGCTTACCAGAGTACATACCCTCCTCAGTGTCTATCACCCAGTCACCCCATCCCTCCCACCCCACCCCCCACTCCAGCAACCCTCAGTTTGTTTCCTGAGATTAAGAATTCCTCATATCAGCGAGGTCATATGTAGGTATGCTTTTTTCAGCAACTCTGTAGATTATCCATCTTTTTTCTCATTCTTAGCTTGGAAGCAATGGACTTTTGGGTCTTTCTACATCTTACACAGAAGAATGATATTTATCTTCTTTGAATATACCCTGTTTTATAAATTTGGTTTTAATAGCCACAAACATTTATTCTTTGCCAAGATTTTAAAAACTATTCTAGGGCTTGTGCCTTTCCATATAAAATGTAGAATAAGCTTGTCTCTTTCTACAAAAAGCCATGCTAAAATTTGGATAGGAATTTCAATTGACCTACAGATCCAATTGTGGAGATTTGACATCTTTACTATGTTGAGTCTTCAAATCCATGAACATGCTATGTGTCTCCATTTCTTTTGGTCTTCTTCCACTTTTTTAAATCAGAATTTTGTGATTTTTTTTTTTTACACAGATCCTATGCGTGTTTTGTCAGGTTTATACCTCAGTGTTGCAATTTCTTTTGAGTGATTTTAAATGATATTATATTTTTAAATTCGGTTTCAGCATGTTCAGTCTTAGCGTCTAGAAATGCCATTAGGTTTCTTGTATTGATGTTGGATTCGGTGACCATGGTAAACTCACTTATTAATTCTAGGTGGTTGTTTTAGGAATTAAAAATCCAATTCCTTGGGATCTTCTACAGAGGCAATCATGTCATCTACAAATACAGACAATTTTATTGTGGGGCTTGTGTATGTGTTGTTTATCAAGTTGAAGTAGTTTTCTCTATTCCTAATTTGCTGAGAGTTTTTATTATGAATGGTGTTGAATTTTGTCAAATACCTGGATCCTGTCTTCATTTTTTTATAACATTACCATCCTAATTTTCTTCCTGAAACATACTTTTGCCAGATATAGAATTTGCAGGTGTGTGATATTATGTGATATAATGAGAAATATATATTTGGTCTTCATTTCCAGTTCCTGCTACACAGCTCCTAAAATATTTGGAATTTCCAGAGTGAAAGAGATCAGAAGAACATTTTTTGTTATTCCTAACAAGCCTTTTTCAAGCATGTCTGAATTTATGTTAATGAGGTAACTTTTGGAAAGCCCCTCAAGATGAGGAACTGGTTACCAGGGGACCGAACCATGTGAGTAGAGATTTGGAACTTTCAGCATCTGCTCCCCCCAACAACCCCAGCACTGACCTCTGGGGAGGGGAGAGGGGCCAAAGGTTGAGTTAATTACCAATGGCCGGTGATTTAATCAATCGTGCCCATATAATGAATTCTTCATGAAAACTCTTAACTGAAACAGTTCAGAGAGCTTCCACGTTGATGGACACGTGATGAGGTGCTGGGAGGGTGGTAAGCCCAGAGAAGGTGTGGAAGCTCCATGCTCCTTTCTCATATCTGGCCCTATGCATCTCTTCCACCTGGCTGCTTTTGAGTTGCATCAAAATTATAATAACTGGTACAATAATACTATAATAAACTGGTAAACCGAAGTGTTCCCAGAGTTCTGTGAGCAGTTCTAGCAAATATCAAACATGAGGAGGGAGTTTTGGAAAAAACCGATTTGTAACCAATCAGAAATACAAGTGACATCGTGGGACCAGCATCAAAAGGGGTAGGTAGGGGACGGTCATGTGAGATTGAGCCCTTAACCTGTGAGGTATGTTCTTTGGAGTGGATAGCTATTATTGCTTCAAAAATTCTTTCAACCCAACTTTCTTTCTCCTCTTCTTATCAGATCCCAATGATATAAATGTTAGATGTGTTTTATTATTTGTTACTTTCCCACAGGTCCCTGAGTTTCTGATTATTATTATTATTATTTGGCCTATTTGCTCTCTGTTCAAATTGGGAATTCTTGGATCTTTCCCTCTATCCCCTGCTGTGATTATGTCCCTGCCTACCCTGATGTCTTTGGACACAGGAGGAGTGTCTCAGGACTGCAAATAGAGAGACTCCCCAAAGTGGCCGCTGCTGTTGCTGGAAGCTCTTCCTATTGTGCCTGTCTTGGTGTCACTGGATGGGGAAAGGGAGTCCATATTCTAAATGACAACTTGGTATTTTATTTGGAGTATTAATACTAAAACCTAAGCCTAAAAGAAATGTGTACACAATCTGTCACACTTTCAATTTTGGAAGAACTGTCTTATACATAGAAATTAAATACTACACTAAGATATAAGCAAGGATAATAAAAATATTTAAAGCCATAACTGTTAGAACAGGTCATATCATCTGGTAATGTCTCAAAATTTTAATTCATGTATTTGGTTGTAGAAAAGAAAGTAGATTTTTAGCTTATTTGGATTGTATTCGGGAGGAAAGTTGTCAGATGGAAGGAAGAAAATGCTATAATGATCTTAAGAAATAAGAAATGAAAATAATCTGTAATAGGAAATGTGCCAAATGCCTTTGTATTAGTGGGAAAATATTAGGACAGAATAACTATAATGAATCTAGAACATAGTTCTCTCACTTGCTTCTAATACTTTCAAGGAAAAAAATTAAATATAATAAAGGATCATGGTATTTGTTTTTGTGGGTAAAAATACATTTGCTATGTGAAGCATCAAAATCATAGCTAAGAAATTATATTATAGTACATTATATATGTTATATTGATTATGTTGATCATACAACCCTTACTTAACAGTTATTATTTAATATTCTAAAAAACTTCAGGCTTCTTGCTTGGTTCTCATATTTATATATTTTTTCCAATTTCTGAAAATTTCTTATAAATTAAACCAACATTCTTAATTAATTATCCTTACTATAGGAAACTATATGTTATTTAGTTTCTCATATTTATCATTCATTAAATTTAGGCATTTAAATAAGATGAAAATTAGAGCAGTTTCCATAATCTTAAAATCTAGTTAGAGAACTTGATCCAACCAAGGTGTAACATATAACATTTAAAACATGCAACAGATTTACTGTCTTGCCTTAAACAGCTAGAAAACCAGACCAGACAAAAATATTTAAAACAATGTTTTTCAGACATTGGACAGAAGGCAGCACAGGACTGTGATTCTTGAGATAAAGGATGCCAACAAGATAAGCCCTATGACTGCATGAGCTTAGTGTTGCAAGCAGCTTCCAGAGGTACAGCACAGTGAGAGGAATCCAAATAGAGATCCAAATGCAGGAGGACCAAGTCAGCTAAATTGTACCAAGACAGCTACTTTGTAGAACAAAGTACCCAAGAGAAATCTGCACAGGGAGCTCCAGAGACCTGCAGAGAGGTTCCCATGAGTCTTTGTCTGAGTTCTGAACTGGGCATGCATGTGAAAAAAATACCAAGACCAGGGAAAGAATTACTAAAAAAGATTAAGCAGAAAAAAAGTCTTCAGGGCTTGCCCAGGTTTAGGAAAGGTTCACATCTCACCAGCCAGAGTGGGAAGACAATCTCCTCATGTGTGGAGAACCCAGTAGAGTCCTAATAAGGTTATTGCAATATATACTCCTTCTAACAAAGCTTATAAACAATCCTTCAAATGATCAAATTAATTCCAAGTGACATAGTGACATCCCGTTCTGGGATGAAATACATAAAGAATTATAGCAAATCCAGCAAACAACATAAAATTTACAATATCCAGCATACAATCAAAAATTACCAGGGAGGGGCACGTGGCTGGCTCAGTCAGTTGAGTGGCCAACTCTTGATTTTGGCTCAGGGCATGATCTCAGGGTCCTAGGATCAATCCCTGCATCAGGTTTTGTGCTCAAGGGGAGTCTGCTTGAGGATTCTCTCCATCCCTCTCCCTGCTCATGCTCTCTCTCTCTCTCTCTCTCTCAAATAAATAAATAAAAAAATCTTTTTAAAAAATTACCAGGGAAAGTATGATGCATAACCAGGAGAAAATTTAATCAGTGGAAACATTATCACATGTGAAGGAACTAGCAGAAAAGGATGTTAAATAGCTATTATAGTTATACTCCAGGTGTGTCTGTCCACCCTCCTAGAACAATGAGTCCCTCAGAGGGTAAAGTTTGTCTTCTAGTCTTCTGTGTGCCCTCAGCACTTAGTATGGCTCCAGTCACACAGAAGATGTTCTTCAATAAAAGGTTATTGACCAGCATTTTATTTTTTGTTTCTGTGTGTAACTGGAAAATGCCAGACAATAGCTCAAAGCTTTCTGATGTTCTGCAGTAAGCATCACATCCTTGCCAACTATAGACCCCATTTGGGAACTTTTTCAGAAAACAAAATTGAGAGTGTTTGTGAGAAATGTCCATTTAATCATGCTACAATTTCACCAAATGTCCTTAAAGAAGAGAGAAACCATGAAAGAGAAAATATAATATCCAGTGAGTCCCTTAGTTCTGTGTAAGACCTCTCAGCTTATGAACCCCCCAAAGGCAGTCACATTGCCAGACATTTTCAGCACCAGCCCCCTTGTCCCTCACATCTGCCCATTCTCACCTGCAGTCATGTTGAGATTCAAATTACTACGCATTTGATTATGACCATCACCTCCTGATTGGGTTAGTCTACTGTCCCTCCCCCCCATTCATAGCCATTCTTCAAACACTCCTTCAAATGCATTACCCTCAACATTTCTCTTGATTAGAAACATCTTGTGTATTTTGCTGATCAAGTAAAATTCAAACTTCTTAACTTGGCACGTATGACCCTCTAAATTCAAGCTCAATGTACCTTTCCAACTTTATTGGACTTTCCTACCCATACTCTCCCCAGACCACCATAAGCTGAAAAGTAAGCAGCCTCCTCAAACACATGCTGCAACTCTCTTCCCACGCCTGTTCCAGCTGGGATCCACTCTCCCCATTCACTTCAAACATTCTGCCTATTTGTAGACTTATCTTGAATCTATGTCCCCCTCATGAATCCTTTCTTTTCAAATCCCTCCAGTCTGAAATGCTTTCTCCTGCTAACATGGATGAATCATGAACTAACATTGTAGCTGAATGTCTTATAATTTCCCTATTAAATCATAAGCCTTTTGAAGGCAGAAAACATGTTCTAAATCTGCCTTTATCCTGTCCCCTTCTATAATCTGAGTTCTTTAAACAAAGTATTCACTCAAAATAAAACTTAATGCAGTAAACAGCGAATTTTGATATCCATATGCTCCTAGCTGGTAACACTAAAAAGATGCTTGTTTTTATGAATGAAATTGTTCAGAAAGAGGTTTCTCATTGTCTTTCTCAAGAATTTGCCAAATACTTAAGTCGATCTAAATACTAAAAGAAAAGAACAATTGCAAAGATTGGATTAACAAATAAAATAAGGAGAATTTCCATTGTTTAAATGGTAGAGCAAAGGCTGTGGTTTCCCCTTATCCTCTTGGAAATAACCCCAAATCGACAAGGAATCGGAAGAAAAATGCAAATTTGCATGTTCTTTGAAACTAAAAGATATCAAGCAAGACAACAGGCCCAATGGAGTCACTTAAGTGAAGCCTCATGTCACCAAACAGAATTATACTTTCAGCTCTCCCAGGAATGGAATTTTAAAGTAGTCAGTCACTTGATCAGCACTAGTGAGGTAATCTGCTAATACACCCCTGCCATCCCCTAAAGGAAAGTAACTTTGCATAAAGCAACCCACTCTTTTGCCAATATAATTTCCTTAAACCCCCAGAGCTTCTTTCTCTCTGCAAGACTAGATGCTGCCCAATTCAAAGTTTTGCTCAAATAAACTTAAAAAATTTTTAATATGACTCAGTTTATCTTTTAACACCCCATGTCATGGTTCATGAAGTAGGACATATAAAAATGGCCCCGCCAACAAATGCACTAGCTGTCTCCACAGAGACCTGGGCTGACCCTAATGAAGGTCACTGACATGATTCCAGCCTGTGAACAAGCAAGGCTCTGCATACCTTACCAGAGATAGGACCCCAAGACCCCATCCCGTTTATACCAGCTCTCGGAGCTCACACACAGCTCCTCTCCTTGTCCTGCAAATGACCTTCTCATGTCAGTGGCCAAACCTTCCTCATTTTAGTGTTAAATCTCCACTCCAAGGTGGTTGGGTGAGGGACATTGGGGAGGGTATGTGCAATGGTGAGCGCTGTGAATCGTGTAAGACTGATGCATCACAGACCTGTACCTCTGAAACAAATAATACATTATATGTTAATTTAAAAAAATTAAAAAATGAACAAAAAACCACACACACACAAAATAAAAATAAATAAATAAATCTCCACCCCCACAGTGAACACACAGTATGTTACATATGTGTTGTTCAGTGCATATGCTCCATCTTTCCTCATGAAGAATCATAAGTTTCCCTGCCCTTTCATCAATAGGTATGTAATCCTAACCCTTGTGGTTATTAAGACCTGGTTCTAACTTCAGCTGGGGAGTTGGATTTAAGCTAGTCTCCTGTCTCCTCAATTTGGCTGCCTCTAGCATGAACCCTTTCCTTGCTTCATACTCCATGACTCAGTGATTGGCTTTACTGCACATCAGACAGATGAACTTGGGTTCGGTTACAAAGCTATCACCTGAAATGCTATGTCCTAAAATTCCAAAGTTATGTTTGGCAAAAGATCTGATTTAGCAAGTGTCTTGAGATATAGTCTCCATAGTCACTGTCACACTGACACTCCCCTCTGTCCATCCCAGGCGGACAGTTCTTTAGTGTAGCTCATGTCCTATTATCTTGTTCTTTTACATTGTATTTTTAGCCATAGCTTTTACTTTGCATATTTTCCAATAATTACATATTTTGGATTTTCATCAAGATAAAGATTCCTATAAATCCCCTCAAATTTAGCAGTCTGATCATTATTTTGCTTTTAACATAAATAAAAAGGCAAATTTCTATGAGTGCCACTGAATGCATATTTAAATATTTATTCATTTTGATTGTGTTCTTTTGCTTTTTGTAATCAGAAGTAACAAGTCTCAAGGCAACTAAAGCTGTTACATGAAAAATGTAGGTAAGAGAGGCCTGTGAAAAAAATACAAATAAGTAAACATTAGTTGCTCTAATAAGATAATTTTCAAAAAGTGGCCCAAAAGTACCATGGAGGAGAAGTTCACTGAATATTCATTATTTGTAAGATGGCTCTGGACAACATTCTCCTACCTCACTGTCTCTGGCATAAGTCAAGCACTGACTCTGAATTTTATTGTGTGTGCTTTGGTAGACAACCAACTGATTTCTTCAGCCCCAAAAGAGGAGGGCTGGTAACCAACAACAATCTCTCCCTTCTGTTGAATCTTAAAATTTGTAGAGAATAAATTCCCTGATCTAAATTCTGTGGGTGGATGGGTGCCTGGGTGGCTCAGTTGGTTAAGCAACTGCCTTCACCTCAGGTCATGATCCTGGAGTCCTGGGATCGAGTCCCGCATCAGGCTCCCTGCTCGGCGGGGAGTCTGCTTCTCCCTCTGACCCTCCCCCCTCTCATGTGCTCTCTGTCTCTCTCATTCTCTCTGTCTCAAATAAATAAATAAAATCTAAAACAAACAAACAAACAAACACAGAGCTTTAAAAAAATGATAAAAAATAAATAAATTCTGTGGGTGGAAAATCAAGTCTCTTTAAGCCACTAACAAACTTGAACAACAATTTTTAAAACTTCAAATTTTATCACATTAGAGTTTGGATTGAAGTTAGAAAATATCATTTTAGTTGTTGCAGAGACTAGCATTTTGTTGTATCTTAAAATGGCTTTTGAGAAAGAATGGCATCGTAACCTAGTAAAGTCATTGTGTGATACACATTGACTGTATCTTAATGCCCAAACTTTCATATTCCTTGCTACTAGTGGTGTGAAGACTTTTAAGTGAGACTAAATATGTTGGTCCTGTCCAACTCAGCTGAATGGAGGCAGACTTGGGGTATGTCTAGTCATAAATTAGGGCAGCCAGAGAAATGTGAATATACCAAAATTATTTAGCTTCCAATTTAAATTATATTAGTTTATTAGTACTACTAGATAATCATATTATAACTTTCCTTAGTTAGATATGATGCCAACTAAATTCAGGAATATGTTATTTACAGTGCTCACATTGGTTTAGAATACAGGATTTTAAGATCCTCCAACATTGTGCTAAAACATTTTAATAAAATCATGCTCTCTATCTCTTAAAAAAAAAGATACTTAATTCCCACTGTTAAAAAACAAAATTCAACTGAATAAATTTCAAGATCTAATTGGCTTTATTCAATGATTCATGACTCAGGCAGCATCCCATCTAGCAGATGGAAAAGAGCTCTGAAGAGCTGAACACAACGGATGACTTTTATAGAAATAAGGGAGCAGAGACAAGGAAAGAGCAGATTAACTCATCTTTCTTTTGGGAATGGAAGGGGTTTGTCAGGTGAATTAACATACTGGTGCTGACCAGAAACTTCCAGATTTATTGGTTTAGGATTACCTTTCTGGGAGAGGTTGAAACTGCAATTAGGTTAGGTATTAAGTTTTGGTTCGGTTACATGGGCTTAGCACAGGTGACTCCATTTTGGATCTGTTGTCTCTTTTTTAACACTGCAAATTTCCGCTCTATGAGGGCAGAGACTGTGAGGGTCCCATTCACTACCAGATCCTAACACTGAAAAAAACCTCCTGGCAGGGGCGCCTGGGTGGCTCAGTCAGTTAAGTGGCTGCCTCCAGCTCAGATCATGATCCCGGGGTCCTGGGATCGAGCCCCACATCGGGCTCCTTGCTCTGCGGGGAGCCTGCTTCTCCCTCTCCCACTCCCCCTGCTTGTGTTCCCTCTCTCGCTGTCTCTCTCTGTCAAATAAATAAATAAAATCTTTAAAAAAAAAACAAAAAATCTCCTGGCATATAACAAACTTTCAATAAGTGCTTGTTAACTACATAAATGATTTGGACAACTGCAGGAGGAGGGTTGGGTCCTCCTAATATGAAAAAAATGCCAGCAGGCACCTGGGTGGCTCAGTTGGTTGAGCAACTGCCTTCGGCTGGGGTCATGATCCCGGAGTCCTGGGCTCGAGTCCTGCATCGGGCTCTTGGCTCAGCGGGGAGCCTGCTTCTCCCTCTGACCCTCTCCCTTCTCATGCTGTCTCTCTCTCCCTCCCTCTCTAATAAATAAATAAAATCTTAAAAAAAAAGAAATGCCAGCCTGAGGTATGTAGTACAGGCTCAGGAGGAGGGAAGCCTCTGGAGTCTTGGGAATGAGTTTTGGAAGGAAGAAGCAAGAGCACAGGACTGGCCATCCTTTGAGATAAAAGGACAAGTCATTGGTCTTTGTGAAACTAGTTAACTATGCTTCCACTAGGAAAAAACATGCATGACTTAATAAGAATACTATTAGAACCGAGTTGTCAAAGTTGTCTTGGGTTTTCCAATAGTCTCTCTACACCGAAATGAATGTGCAATTTAATTTTACTAGGGAGGGTGAAATTAATAAAAATATCTATAAAACTGGGGCGCCTGGGTGGCTCCGTTGGTTAAGCGACTGCCTTCAGCTCAGGTCATGATCCTGGAGTCCCGGGATCGAGTCCCGCATCGGGCTTCCTGCTCGGCAAGGGGTCTGCTTCTCCCTCTGACCCTCCTCCCTCTCATGCTCTCTGTCTCTCATTCTCTCTCTCAAATAAATAAATAAAATCATAAAAAAAATTTTAAAAAAATCTATAAAACTAAGAACCATGAGTTCACATGTCTCCATAACTAATTCTGTGACCTGAAGTTAGTGCACTTTAAAATCCAAACTTAACTCAGTGGGAGCCAGTACACACTGCAGCTCTCCCCACAAATGGGACTGGCATCCGTATTATCAGGAGTGGGGAGTGTAACCCAGGGAAACCCATAAAAGAGTTTGTGGCCAGATGAGAACTGATTTCAGGACCAGATATTGTCACTGAAGAGTTAAGTGTGTATTTTTTTTTAAAGATTTTATTTATTTATTTGAGACAGAGAGAATGAGAGAGAGAGAGCACATGAGAGGGGGGAGGGTCGGAGGGAGGAGCAGGCTCCCCGCCGAGCAGGGAGCCCGATGCAGGACTCGATCCTGGAACTCCAGGATCATGACCTGAGCCAAAGGCAGTCGCTCAACCAACTGAGCCACCCAGGCGCCCATTAAGTGTGTATTTTTTAAGAATGACCTATAAACTGGCTTCCCAATAATATAAGAAAGAGACACCCCAAATTTAGAAAATATCCAATGGCTGTCCTCAATGGAGCAGTTTCCTGTTCAGTCACTCTAAGAAAGAGTCTTAACCTATGGTAGATTGGGAAATTATTCTAGTTAAAGACAAATCACTCCAATCTAAGGAAAGACTTGAATAATAGACCCTAAAAAGACTGATAAATGAAAAAGAGTAGTTTGATTTTCCACCTTCAAGTGGGGACTTTCAAGTAGAACAGCTGTAGGATTGGGGTCTAGAAAGTTCTCTTTGGTTAAAAAAAAAGGAGTGAGGGCCGCCTGGGTGACTCAGTCAGTTAAGCATCCAACTCTTGGTTTTGGCCAGATCATGATTTCAGGGTCATGAGATTGAGCCCTGCATTTGGGTCTGCACTCAGCAGGGATCTGCGTGAGATTCTCCCTCTGCACCTCCCTCTGGTCGTGCTCGCTCTCTCTCTCAAATAAATAAATAAAATATTTTTTAAAAGTGATATATGTTATAGCCAAGAGGCAAAATAAATCAAAGGGTGAGGATATATACAAGTAAAACTGATCTCAGGTTTTAGTGAGGTAAAATGGGGCCAGATGAGGGAGACAAGTCAAAGCATGGAGCACTGGGTGTTATACGCAAACAATGAATCATGGAACACTACAACAAAAACTAATGATGTAATGTATGGTGATTAACATAACATAATAAAATAAAATAAAATAAAACAAGTCAAAGGGATGCTGGAAGTGTGTGGGTGGTAAACTCAAGTGGGAGAGAATAAAAAATGCCCTGGGGATTGTGACAAAGAGAGCCCAAGCACAAGGTTCCTGGCTTGAAGAAGACAGAAAGTGAAGATGGAGGGGACTCCCCCTTGCCCACACCTTAACTCCCCCACTTCCTAGTTTAAATAAATCCAGAGAAAATAAGGAAAGATAAACCAAAGGAGATTCATATCCCCTACTGTTTTCTTCATAGGCAATCTGGGAACCTGCAGAACAGCCCCGACCATGTGGAAGTCAGACTCCATGGTGAGAATAAATCCAATATAAGACTCCAGATTGTGTTGCAAGTTTGTTGTGGCTGCTTTTTCCAATTACTGAGCAAGTACAGAGATGTTACCAAAGCTCTCTGATGTGACTACTACAAAAAATAAAACCCCAGCAAGCAACCTGATCTGAGAGAAATTTATGTTGACTAGAAAGAGAAACAAAGTCTCTTGATGCTAAAAGCTACCGTGAGGATACGTAAAGAACTGAATACCTCTAGGTGACAGAGCAGAAGCACATCAACTGGTCAGCACAGAGCTGGGAACTGAAGAAAGGATATTTGCAAAGACAAGAAAAAGTACATCCCCAGAATGTGAAAACCAGAATTCTAACCTCAGGTCCTCAACTGGCTAAATGCACAACTTCTGATAATTTACTTAGTTTTCTGAGATGCTTCTCCTCATGGTTAAATTTCGTCCTATTTGCTACTTTTCCACTGTCAGTTGTTGTGTTAGGTACTGTACTAGACAACGAGGAAGCTGTAACAAATGAGATCTGGCACAGGTCCTCCACAAGATTACCTTTAACCAGAGGACACAGATAATGTTTCAAAGAAATCACCTTCCTTCCTGAAATTTAGAATTAGAGAAGTATGTGCAACATATAGAAATAATCAAATTTTTTATTTGTTCAGGGCGCCTGGGTGGCTCAGTCGTTGGGCATCTGCCTTCGGCTCAGGTCATGATCCCAGGGTCCTGGGATCAAGCCCTGCATCAGGCTCCCTGCCTTGCAGGGAGCCTGCTTCTCCCTCTCCCACTGCCCCTGCTTGTGTTCCTGCTCTCGCTATCTCTCTCTCTGTCAAATAAATAAATAAATAAATCTTTAAAAAAAAAATTTTTTTTTTATTTGTTCAAAAATACGTGTGTGTATCTCCTGGATGATACTGTGCTAGACTCAAAGACCAATGATATGTTACCTACCCTCAGGTTGTTTGAGCCTTGATGAGGTGATAATCATATAAAGAAAAGTTCAAGTCTCTGGACAATATTAAGCACCACAGTGGAGAGAGCCCTACACAAGCCATTATGAGGAGAAAGGGATTCATTCAGTCAGGAAAGGATTTATTCACTTGAACAGGCTCTTGAAAGGTGAGAAATTCTTCAGGTGTATAAATGTGGAAGGACTTTTAGGCCATAACAAAATGTGTAAAAATAGAACGCCAAGAAATTACAAGGAATTTTCCAGAAATAGAGAAATACAGGTCCTTGGAATTCCCAAAGCAGAACCCAAAGGTGATGGGCTCGGCAGCTGAGGTTACAGAAGCAGAGTGTTCAGTCTATGCTAGGATTTTAGACTTGACACTTTAAGGAAAGAGGAGTCAGTAAGGTTTGGAACAGAGACACACGTGCTCAAATTCATATTTCAGCAAGCACTTCTGGGTGGTATCAGAAGGAATGCAATTGTAGGGGTCAGTAAAGGTTATACTATAAAACCATTAAAACACAAAGATCAAATTAATGACATGAAAACCAGGTCACACTAGTGTTTAATTTAAAAAGCTAGTGACAGAACAGTATGCACAGTACAGTCCCATTCATATGTGAGTTGCTTGCTAAAAAGATCATTGTAACAGTAACAGCTTCTAAGTTTTGAGAGCTCACTGTCCTTTAAGCATTTTGCTAAATAATAGACAAAATATGCTGTTATCTCACTTTTGCCAACTGATACCAGTACAAATATGACCTGCATTTTCTATCTGCAGAATGAAGGCTTTGTCTGAACAACTTGCCCAAAGTGGGAAAGCCCAGAACTGGATCCACAAAGTACCGGGTGCACCTGCTCAACTCCTCCACCTGTACTAACCTGAAATCATAGAAAAGGGATATTTTAACAGAATAAATCTATAGAAGTTATATATGTATATATATATATTTCTGCAGTGATACATCTGAACATTCATATTAAGGAGGATAAATAAAGACAAAAAGTGTCAGGTCAATTCAAAACTGGTTTTGTTAATTAATTTTGTTAATTTTGTTAAATTAACTCACATTGGCTCAAGATGTGCTGCCAAATGACTCGGGGGAAAAATGCAAGGTTTCACAAAATTTTGTAAATGCCAGAATTATGCATAAGGGATTGTAAACTTGAAAGTTTTGACATTATTATTGCAATGTACATAGAGTTCTAGTTTCAAGTTAGCTAAGTGGACGTATCTGTAATCTTCCTCCCTTGTACCAAATGGTGGAAATGATCAAGAAAGACAGACTTTATTTTCAATAAGTGAATATAACTAAACTCAAAAGCAAGGTGGAAAAAAGCTCAGAGGTTCAGAAAACAGGAATCCCATAGAAAGAGAAAGCAAATGGGATTCTGTAAGAGAGCATAACCACTTAGAATGGCCATGATGAGGACCTGTCCCCACAAAAGAAAGGAGAAACCTATGGGAGCCCCAGGCTTAGAGTGGTGAGATCTGGAAGTTATAGGAGGCCAATGGACAGGCTGTAGACAGAGTGTTTTGATCCAACTGCAGATCTTGCCAGCTCTGGTAGCAGCTCTCTCCCTTTGGCCCTTAGGCCTACGGGTGGAAGTGGCATCCCTAATTCCTGCTGGTGCAAGCCCCAAAGTGCTTCATCATCCCTCACTGGTTTTCTTTAATTTCACCCCTAACAAAACTCACCTCAGTCACACCTCTTCTGAGTGTACCCCTCTTCCCTGCTGGAAACCTAACTGGTAGAGTAATTGATACCAGAAATAGCCTCAGATAATAAACCCTTAAGATGAGGTTTTGGGACTAGGTTACAAAGATGTTTAATAACCACGTAGATAACCTTCTTGTTGGAGGGAAATGGATATCATCAGTGTTGATGGGTGGCATGAGTACTCAAACCGTCACCAGACAGGCATGGGGTGGAGTGCAGGTAGAAGGCAGGCACAAGATCAAGGGGCTGGGCACTGGTTCCCATGGCAACAAAGACTAAAGTAGTCAGGATGTGTACACAGCTCAAGAAAAGTGGAGAAAAGACAACTTAAAAGCTTTGAATGTCCAATTCAGGGAAAGGGAAGAAGATGAGAAAGCCTTTGATGGAGGCTGGTATAGTAAGAGTGGACTCAGTCATGGCACAAGCAGACACAGATGGAGCTGAGAACAAATCCCTCCACCTTCCCCTAAATCAGCTGTCCCCCATCCCACCATGGACCACTAGCAGAGTGCAACGCCTGGTCCAGGAGAAAATGGTCTATAGATTAAAGAGTGTCAGGATTTTACCATTTGGTATCAACAGGAGTCTGGGGATCATGTATGGGATTTGGTTCTAAGGGTGTTAAGCTAGGCCAAGGGGGACAAAAATATGAAATTAGAGCAGACAGAATTCACTGAAAGGAGTTGATCTCAGGAAAAAATATATAAAGAGATAGATACAGATAATAATGGGTAGAGTAACACTTAATAAATGACAAAATAGGGTTTAAGGCAAACAGATTTAATAGCATTAAGGAATGCTAGTACTTAAGTGAGGAAAAGGAAATCTACAAAGAAAACCTAACAATCCTGATCATATATAAATTTAACAATGTAACCTCAAAATACATAAAGTAGAAAGTAACATAATTACAAAGAGAAATTTACAAAGTCAATGTTAAATAGGGGACTTTAACATACATACTTCACTGAAAACACTTAGCTCAATCAGACAAAAATAAATAAATTGAATAATGTTTTTAATAAGCTTAAGTCAATAGGTATACAGAGTCTCTTACAGACACAACAAACACATACAATTTTTTTCCACATTTGACTACATATTAGGTTCCAACGATGTGTTAGAAAATTTCAAGTAATTGACATTTTATGAAGAGTATTTTCCATACACAAACACCAAAGTGGAAATCAACATCAAAAAGATTTAAAAAACCAGACTACCAACTCAGGAGATAAGAGATATTGGCAAGGATGTGCAGAAAGGGGAACCCTCTTACACTGTTGGTGGGACTACAAACTGGTACAGCCACTCTGGAAAACAGTATGGAGGTTCCTCAAAAAGTTAAAAATGGAACTACCCTACAACCCAGCAAATGCAGTACTAGGTATTTATCCACAGGATACAAAAGTCCTGATTTGAAGGGGTACATGCACTGTCAATAATTGCCAAATTATGGAATGATCCCACATGTCCATCAACAGATGAATGGATAAAGAAGATGTATATACACAATGGAATATTAGCCATCAAAAAGAATGAAATCTTGCCATCTGCAAACAACATGGATGGAGCTAGAGTGTATTATGCTAAGTGAAATAAATCAGTCAAAGACAAATACCATATGATTTCACTCCATATGTGGAATTTAAGAAACAAAACAGATGAACATAAGGGAGAAGAAGGAAAAATAAGATAAAAACAGAGAGGGAGGCAAACCGTAAGAGACTCTTAGCTATAGAGAACAAACTGAGGGTTGTTAGAGGGGAGGTTGGTGGGGGCATGGGCTAAATGGGTGATGGCATTAAGGAGGCCACTCATTGCATTGAGCACTGGGTATTTTTTTTAATTTAAATTCAATTAGCCACATATAGTACATCATTAGTTTCAGATGTAGTGTTCAATGATTCATCAGTTGCATATAACACCCAGTGCTCATCACATCATGGAACACTGGGTATTATAAGTAAATGATGAATCACTAAATTCTACTCCTGAAACCAAAACTACACTATATGTTAACTAACTTGAATTTAAATAAAAACTTGGAATAAACAAACAAACAAACAAATAAAATAGCAGACCAGTGTAGGCCTCAGGCTATTTGAGCAGTCCAACCCAAAACATGGATGTCAGACCAAATCATACAGTTTATATCAACAATATGAATGACAAAATGAAAAAAGAATTAAGAGATCCCTAATGCCCTGTTTTCTCAGCTTGGCCACATGGTAGATATTGTTTGGTACCTGCAAAGCATGACATTGCTTTTGTTGAATTTGAAAATGACGGAAAGGCTAGATCTGCTAGGGATGCTTTATAGGAATTTAAAATCACACCATCCCACACCATGAAGATCACCTATGCCAAGATATAAGCTATGGGATAGTTGTCTTTAAAGGACTTGGTGTTATTTATAGTGTTTGTTTTGATAACATTTGGTCAGGCCATTTTAATAGTTGGAGGGGAAAGAAAGTGAAATTTTTGTGAATGATTAAAAAAATACCTAGTCTTTGCTTACTCTTAGTGAACTATGGAATATGAAAGCCTCAATTTTGTACAATAAACTTTTATTTGTATTCTAAAAAAATATTTAAAAACCATGTATTTGGAAATGAAAGTCATACCTTAAAATAATCCATGGATTAAAAAAGAAATCAGAATATATATTTTTAAATCCTTAGAACTGAATGAAATTGGTATGCTACACATCAACATTTGGAGCTTTATGGAGCCAGACCACACATGGGAAGTGAACAGTCTCTGCTTTTCTCTGTATTCTGGGAGGACAGAAGTCCTGCAGTTTTCTACTGCTGCCTGTGCATGAGTGGGGACAGGTATTGATCCCAAGCACTCCTGATAAATGCCCTGCACACCAGTGCTGTTTCAGAGGCAGCAAGACTATAAGCCCAAACAAGGTTACAGGAGATGTTTACAAAAATAGATGACCTGTATCCCATACAAGTCATTCCATATAATAGAAAAAGGTAGAACTCTACCAAGCCCATTTTATGCAGCAAACTAGCTAAACAAGGGGAATATAGGAAAAGAAAGAAAATCATAGTAAATGATATAATAAAATAATAATGAATAATAATAAAATAATAATAATGAAATGAAATAATACTAAATGACTAATAAATATAGATGCAAAAATTCTAAGTACATATAGCAAATCCAAGCCAAAACAATAATAATTAAGTCAGGTTTATCTGAGCAATGTAGCTGCTCATTTCCAACATGGGGAAAAATCTGTGTAACTTACCACATTAACAGATCAAAAGAAAAATGCCATTTAATCATCTCAATAGATGCAGAAAAGCATTCAACATACACATAAAATAAAAAAATAATACTTTCAGAAAACTAGAAGTAGAGTGGAAATTCTTCTACATAAAAGGTACTGCATCAGTACAGAAAGTTTTTATTCAACTGTCTTACAATAATATTTTGTTTTTTCTCAAAACAAGAAATCTGTATGAGAATGATTCTAGGGTCAGTTATTTCAGGGATACACTCATCTCACTTTTTCTCATCTTTTCTGCTGCCCTTTGAGATCCAAACTGCTCAGATGGCAGCCAGCTAGTGGCCTGGTGCTGTGAGGGCTTCAGGCATCAAATGCAGACTCAGCCACATCAGCATTGATATATATTTGTATATCTTTTTTAAAAAGATTTTATTCATTTATTTGACAGAGAGAGAGCACAAGCAAGGGGAGTGGCAGGCAGAGGGAGAGGGAGAGGGAGAAGCAGGCTACCCTCTGAGCAGGGAGCCCGATGCGGGACTCGATCCCAGGACCGTGGGATCATGACCTGAGCTGAAGGCAGACACTCAACCGACTGAGCCACCCAGGCGCCCCTATTTGTATATCTCTTTTTTAAAAGTGAGAAAGTTTTCCAGCAGACTTCCTTTATGTCTCATGATTCATTATAGGAGCATAGGCCCACCTCCAAACCAATCACTGACAAACACAACAAGATTACCATAATTGGCTTAGATCATTAAAATTGAGTTCTACCAGCAATTAGGGTTATCCTTTACTAAGGTGTAGCTCCCACAGCAAAGCTTAAGTTTTGTACACCAGGAAGAATGAAAGAATGGATATTCAGAAATGGTGTACAAAGGAATCCCAAACATACACCATTACTGCCACGGGATACATATACACAAGAAGCATTATTGGGGACAAACGTACAAGCAGTGAAGTAGTAGAATACATACAATTTCTCCCTCCCCTCAGCTCTTATCATCCCAGTGCTTAAGGTAAGTGGCCACTGTGCATCATGGCCCCAACCTATAATGTCCTACATATATATAGGTCAGGAGAGCAGGAAACATCTACATGTCTATACAATAATGGGGTTTCTCTGGTTGAAGAAGTTATTTTTTTTTAAAAAAAGATTTTATTTATTTATTTGACAGCGAGAGAGGGAATACAAGCAGGGGGAGTGGGAGAGGGAGAAGCAGGCTTCCCATGGAGCAGGAAGCCTGATGCAGGTCTCGATCCCAGGACCCTGGGATCATGACCTGAGCTGAAGGCAGACGCTTAACGACTGAGCCACCCAGGCGCCCCAGAAGTGATCTTCTTAGAAAGAAAATTTCAGGTTGGTATCAGCTCATATTAGCCTTCTGTTGAACTAACTCAGACCTGTTAAGCCAGCTTTCTGCTAAGCTAATGACATGTTAGTAGAACAGGAAACTCAAGGGCCATTCAGGTTTATCACCTATAAATCCACTGTGCCACATCCCTGAGGGCTCATTAAATATAGTTATTATCTCTATCTCTACCATTTCTCATTGATAGTGGTTTCCACAACTCTGTCTAGGAATGAGACATCAATAATATCCCAAGGACAGATGAAGGTGACATACCCAGCATCATGAGGTGTTCTCAGGATGAATTACTGCCTAGAACAGTTGTGAAGGCTACTTGGGGCTCTTAGTTCCATTTCTGTAATAGGAAAAGAGAGTTTTTCACTCTACTTTTGTCCCATCCTACTCTTCAAGTTCTGATTTACATATGCCCAACTAATTAAAGTTTATCATCCCCAGGGCACCTGGGTGGCTCAGTCAGTTAAGTGTCTGCCTTCGGTTTGGGTCATGATCCCAGGGTCCTGGGATCGAGCCCCGCATTGGGCTCCCTGCTTCTCCCTCTCCCACTCCCCCTGCTTGTGTTCCCTCTCTTGCTGTCTCTCTCTCTCTGTCAAATAAATAAATAAAATCTTAAAAAAAAAAATAAAGTTTATCATCCTCTCTTAAAAATAAGCCAGTCTTTTTTTTTTTTTCCAGAGCAATGATATCCACCGTTGCCATGCTGTTATTACAAGTGACCAAAGAAGCTAATGAGGTGGCCAGAGGACAACCTGAGGCAATGTCCAAGTTCAAGTTTTTCCAGGTGGGTCTTGGTTCTGACCAATATGAACTGTCAGACCATCCATTGAATTCAAAGAAAGTATAGTGTGATCTATATCCATCTGTCTGTGGAGATTGAACAGGCACAAAGGGAAGAAAAAAAAAAAAAGAGCTGGGTATTGTGCCAAAAAAAAAAGGGAGAGAAATGTTCTGTTCCTCCTCAAATTCTCCTAGTTACCCAGCTCCTCAGTTCTGGGTACCTAGTTGCTGAGCCAAGAACAGAGTGCTATGGCTGTGAGAGACACATAAATGACTGACAAGAGCCATGTGAGCTGATTCCATGGAGGCTGTCTTTAGAGAGAATGGTAGTTCCCATACATGTTAAAAGAACTGTTTGGGGGGAACCCAGTCTTCTATAGTGGTTTCATTCCTAGAGATGATGGTTTTACATGTTTGATTGGCTGTCAGTCCAGATAGCTTTCTTTCTTTCTTTCTTTTTTATTGGTTTCAGAGGTAGAATTTAGTGATTCATCAATTGCATATAACACACAGTGCTCACTACATCAAATGAACTCCTTAGTGCCCATTACCCAATTATCCCTTCCCCCTCCCACCTCCCCTCCAGCAACCCTGTTTGTTTCCTAGAGTTCAGTGTCTCTTATGGTTTGCCTCCCTCTCAATTTTTATCTTATTTTATTTTTCCTTCCCTTCCCCTATGTTCATCTGTTTTGTTTCTTAAATTCCAAATATGAGTGAAATCATATGGTATTTGTCTTTCTCTGACTTATTTTCCTTAGCATAATACCCTCTAGCTCCATCCACATGGTTGCAAATGGCAAGATTTCTTCATTTTTTGATGGCTGAGTAATATTCCATTTTGTATATATAGCACATCTTTATCCATTCATCTGTCGATGGACTTCTGGGCTCTTTACATATTTTGGCTATTGTAGACATTGCTGTATAAACATTGGGGTGCATGTGCCCCTTTGAATCACCAAATGCCTTTCTTTAGATAGAGTTGCTTCATGCACATGTGCATTGTTGTATGCACGTGTAACATAAAGACAGTACCCTAGCAAATTGTATCTGTTTCCATAGAGAGGTATTTCATAATCTAGTCCTAGATTACAGTTAAGACATTATTCTTGGTCCATTGGTCTGTGTAAAGGTATTCAGCCTTTGTTCTGTAGCCAAGAACACCATCTGAAATTCAGCCTACTGTAAAAGCATTCAGTGCTGTGGGGCTATTGGCAATTCATCATCACCTCTAGGTTAGATGGCTGCAAATTCTTTTTTTTTTTTTTAAGATTTTATTTATTTATTTGAGAGAGAGAGAATGAGAAACAGAGAGCATGAGAGGGAGGAGGGTCAGAGGGAGAAGCAGACTCCCCGCCAAACAGGGAGCCCGATGCGGGACTCGATCCCAGGACTCCAGGATCATGACCTGAGCCGAAGGCAGTCGCTTAACCAACTGAGCCACCCAGGCGCCCGATGGCTGCAAATTCTATTGGATATTTCCACCTCGGGGCAAACTATTTCACCTGTGAACCAGGCTGTCTTTTCAGGTGTTAAATCTTATAGACAAGACCCCGATCCAGTAATATAATAGGGAAGGGTAACTTGGGGTGAGGAGAAGGACCCCTGTATAAGAAGGTGATACTGGTCTTTGGGGCCAAGTGTAGCTCATAATAGGATGCCTCAGTTTCATATCACAATGAAACTTTTTGGAATTTTTTTTCACCAGATGGAAATTTAGCTATGAGGAGGAGGAGACAAGATGGTGGAAGAGGAGGAGGAGACAAGATGGTGGATGGTTTCCTCTGGTTCCTTGAATTTAGCTAGATAACTATCAAACCATTCTGAACACACATGAATTCAGCCTGAGATGTAAAAATAAAATATCTGGAACTCTACAAGCAGAAAAACAACTGGTTTTTGCGAGGTAAGAGGTACAGAGAAGTGAATCTGAGGGGAGATACCAGAAGATAAATGGAGGAGTGAGGGAGCCTCCATAAGCTGGCTACCAGAGAGTGATATAGCCCTGGAGGGCAAAATCAGAACTCTTAGAAATCTGCTCTAGTAAGAGACATCCCTGTCTGAAAGGGGCTCAGAAGATGAAATGGGCAGAATTCTAGGTGGGTCAGTGTGGTCTCGGGACCCCAGGAGTCAGAACTAACAGGGGTGCCTGAGCTGGTAGAATGCCAAAGCAGTGGAGTGGGGAAACTGATTACCATCAGCAAGTCCAGGAGGGGGCTCTCAGCTCGGTTTGCCAGAAACCTTGAGCCAGCCAGATCAGGTGACCATTCTCTGCCTGAGCATACAGCAGCGGACTGGAACTCAGGGACCGTACCATCACCTGGGAGTGGCAGAATGGGTATGCACACGATCCCATAACTGCTTTCAGCCCCAGGGCCCTACAGCGGGCAATAACTCAGAACTCTCACACTCCCATGGGAGGATCGCTGTGGGCACACACTGCAGGAGTCTGTGGAGTTTAGAACACACAAAAGTGAAGATTGTTTGTCCCAGAGGGTTTACTGAGGAGTGGGGGATTGCAATCTTTTGGCTCTGGGGCTGGAGATCGGGGCATGGCCATTTTTATTTTGATCCTCTAAAGAGGCACGGAAAGCCTTCAAGGAACAAAAGCCACAGAGAGAACCATCTTACACTGAGCCCAGCCCCTGGCAAGGGAT
Organism: Mirounga leonina; assembly: GCF_011800145.1. Taxonomy (NCBI): domain Eukaryota; kingdom Metazoa; phylum Chordata; class Mammalia; order Carnivora; family Phocidae; genus Mirounga; species Mirounga leonina. The sequence continues at coordinate 29,112,274 of NW_023270387.1, read as the reverse complement.
GGTGCAACGGCAAAGACACCTGAGAAGCAGCACAACAGGCCCCTCCCCCAGAAGACCAACTGGAAGAACAGGTGCACAAGTTTATGGATCCCACAAGACTGTAAAACTCCTGTGCTAGGGTAAAGTAGTATATAGAACTTGAAGATTTTCCTCATGATTTATTTATCTTTCAGTCTAAAATTTTCTACTTCTTTTTTTCTTTTTTCCCTTTTAAATTAGTTTCTTATTTTTTCAACTCTTTGTTTTTGATGCTTTTTAACTTTTATTTTTTACATCTACATTTGATGATATATGCTTCATTTATGGCGTTTTTTCACTCTATTCAATTTTATTTTTGTATATATATAAGTTTTGCTTTCTTTGCAATTTTGGGATTTAGTGTCTTCTAACAAACAGAACAAAATTCACTCAGGAACAAGTGGATCATCCTGTTATGTCCACCTTGTGACATTATATTCTCTCTTCACCACCCCCCCCCCGCCCCCCGCTTTTTGTTTTGTTTTGTTTTCCATTTTGGTTCCTTATCTCTTCGGATTTGTCTAGTGTGTATTTTGCTTGGGTCATGATGATATTTTTGATTCTGATTTTGATTCTCACTCACCCATTTTTCTCTGGGCAAAATGAATACAAGGAAGAATTCACAACAAAAGAAAGAACCAGAGGTAATGTTCTCTGCCACAGATCTAATCAATATGGTTATAAGTAACATGTCAGAGATGGAATTCAGGATAACAATTATAAAGTTAATAGCTGGGCTTCAAAAAAGCATAAAAGACACTAGAGAATCTCTTAGTGCAAAAATGAGATCTACTCAGGCCAAAATTAAAAACGCTATAACTGAGATGCAGTCTAAATTGGATGCTCTAACAGCTAGGGTGAATGAGATAGAAGAGAAAGTAAGTGATCTAGAAGACAGGTTGATGGAAAGGAAGTTGAGGAAAAGAGAGAAAAACAGCTAATAACCCATGAAGAGAGGCTTCAAGAAATCAATGATGCCATGAAACATACCAATATCAGAATTATTGGGGTGTCTGAGGATGAAGAGATAGAGAGAGGGCCAGAAGGAATATTTGAGCAAATCACAGCTGAGAACTTCCCTAGTCTGGGGAAGGAAACAATCATTCATGTCCAAGAGTTAGAGAGGACCCCTCCTAAAATCAATAAAAATAGATCAACAACCCTGACATATAATACTGAAGCTTGCCAATTTCAGAGAAAAAGATAATCCTAACAGCAGCTCAAGACAAGAAGCTAACATCAGACCTATCCACAGAAACTTGTCAGGCCAGAAAGAACTGGCATTATATATTCAGGGTACTAAATGAGAAGAATATGCATCCAAGAATACTTTATCCAGCAAGGCTGTCATTCAGAATGGAACAAGAGATAAGAGCTTCCAGGACAGAGAGAAACTGAAATATATGACCATCAAGCCAGCTCTGCAAGAAATATTAAGGCAGATCCTGAAAGTGAAGAGAGAGCCCAAGAGTAACATAGACAAGAAAGAAACAGAAACAATCTACAGAAACATGGACTTAACAAGCAATACAATGGCACCAAATTCATATCTTTCAATAGTTACTCTGAATGTAAATGGGCTAAATGCTCCAATAAAAAGACACAAGGTATCAGATTGGATAAAAAACCAAGACCCATCCAAATGCTGTCTACAAGAGACTAATTTTAGACCCAAAGACACCTTCAGACAGAAAGTTAGGGGTGGAGAACAATTTACCATGCTAATGGACCTAAAAAGAAAGCTGGTGTAGCAATCCTAATATCAGACAAATTAGGTTTTAAAACAAAGACTGTAATAAGAGATGAAGAGGGACACTGTATCATACTTAAAGGGTCTATCGAACAAGAAGATCTAACAATTATAAATATATATGCCCCCAACATGGGAGCTGCCAATTATATAAACCAATGAATAACCAAACTAAAGAAACACATTGATAGGAATACATTAATAGTAGGAAACTTTAACACCCCACTCACAGCAATGGACAAATCATCTAAGCAGAAGATCAACAAAGAAACAAAGGCTTTGAATGACACACTGGACCAGATGGAATTCACAGATATATACAGAACATTCCATCCTAAAACAGTAGAATACTCATTTTTCTTGAGTGCACATGGAACTTTCTCCAGAATAGATCACATACTGGGTCACAAATCAGGTATCAACAGATATCAAAAAATTGGGATTATTCCCTGCATATTTTCAGATCATGGTGCTTTGAAACTTGAACTCAATCACAAGAGGAAATTTGGAAGGAACTCAAACACTTGGAGGTTAAAAATCATCCTACTAAATGGGTCAACCAGGAAATTAAAGAAGAATTTTAAAAATTCATGGAACTAATGAAAATGAAAACACATTGGTTCATAACCTTTGGGATACAGCAAAGGCGGTTCTAAGAATTAAGTACATTGCAATACAAGCCTCTCAAAAAATTAGAAAAATCCCAAATGCACAATCTAACCTTACACCTAAAAAAGCTGGGGAAAGAACAGCAAATAAAGCTTAAACCAAGCATGAAAAGAGAAATAATAAAGATTAGAGCAGAAATCAATGAAATAGAAACCAGAACAGTAGAACGAATCAATGAAACTAGAAGCTGGCTCTTTGAAAGAATTAATAAGATCAATAAACCTCTAGCCAGACTTATCAAAAAGAGAAAGGTCCCAAATTAATAAAATCATGAATGAAAGAGGAGAGATCATGACCAACACCAAGGAAATACAATTTTAAGAACATATTATGAGCAACTATATACCAAGAAATTAGGCAATCTGAAAGAAATGGATGCATTCCTGGAGAAGTATAAACTACCAAAACTGAAACAGGAAGAATAGAAAATCTGAACAGATCAATAACCAGCAAGGAAATTGAAGCAGTAATCAAAAACCTTTCAAAAAGCAAGAGTCCAGGGTCAGATGGCTTCCCAGGGGCATTCTATGAAACATTTAAAGAAGAATTAATACCTATTTTACTGACACTGTTTCAAAAAATAGAAAGGGAAGAAAATTTTCCAAACTCATTCTGTGAGGCCAGCATTACCTCAATCCCAAAACCAAAGACCCCATCAAAGAGGAGAATTACAGACCAATATCTCTGATGAACATGGATACCAAAATACTCACCAAGATACTAGCCAATAGGATCCAACAATACATTAAAAGGATTATTCACCACAACCAAGTGAGATTTATTCCTGGGCTGCAAGCATGGTTTAACATTCACAAATCAATCAACGTGATAGATCACATTAGTAAAAGAAAAGACAAGAACCATATGATCTCTCAATTGATGCAGAAAAAGCATTTGACAAAATACAGGATCCTTCCTTGATTAAAACTCTTCAAAGTGTAGGGATAAAGGGAACATACCTCAATATCATAAAAGCCATCTATGAAAAGCCCATAGCGAATATCATTCTCAATGAGGAAAACTGAAAGCTTTTCCCCTAAAGTCAGGAAAACAACAGGGATGCCCACTCTCACTACTGTTGTTCAACATAGTACTAGAAGTCCTATCCTCAGCAATCAGACAACAAAAAGAAATAAAATACATTCAAATTGGCAAAGAAGTCAAACTCTCACTCTTCGCAGATGACATGATACTTTATGTAGAAAACCCAAAAGACTCCACCCCAAAACTGCTAGAACTCATACAGGAATTCAGTAAAGTGGCAGGATACAAAATCAATGCACAGAAATCAGTTACATATCTATACACTACAACGTGACTGAAGAAAGAGAAATTAAGGAATCGATCCCATTTACAATTGCACCCAAAACCATAAGATACCTAGGAATAAGCCTAACCAAAGAGGTGAAAGATTTGTACTCAGAAAACTATAGAACACTCATGAAAGAGATTGAAGAAGACACAAAGAGATGGAAAAATATCCCATGCTCATGGATTGGAAGAATAAATATTGTTAAAATGTTTATGCAACCCAGAGCAATCTACACATTCAATGCAATCCCTATCAAATACCATGGACATTTTTCACAGAGCTGGAACCAGAAAAGACTGAATAGTCAGAGGAATGTTGAAAAAGAAAACCAAAGTGAGGGGCATCACAATGCCTGACTTCAAGCTATATTATAAAGGTGTGATCATCAAGACAACATGGTACTGGCACAAAAACATAGACGTAGCTCAATGAAGCAGAATAGAAAACTCAGAAATGACCCTTCAACTCTATGGTCAGCTAATCTTTGACAAAGCATGAAAAAATATCTGGTGGAAAAAAAGACAGTCTCTTCAATAAATGGTGCTGTGAAAATTGGACAGCTACATGCCGAAGAATAAAACTGTACCATTTTCTTATGCCATACACAAAGATAAACTCAAAATGGACGAAAGTCCGAAATGTGAGACAGGAATCCATCAAAATACTAGAAGAGAACATAGGCAGCAACTTCCTTGACCTCTGCTGCAGCTCTTCTTGCTAGACACGTCTCCAAAGGCAAAGGAAACAAAAGCAAAAATGAACTCTTGGGACTTCATCATAATAAAAAACGTCCACACAGCAAACGAAATAGTCAACAAAACTAAAAGGTAACCTATGGAATGGAAGAAGATATTTGCAAATGACGTATCAGATAAAGGGCTAGTATCCAAGATCTATAAAGAACTTATCAAACTCAACACCCAGAAAACAAATAATCCAGTCAAGAAAAATGGGCAGAAGACATGAACAGACACTTCTCCAAAGAAGACATACAAATGACCAACAGACACATGAAAAAATGCTCAATATCACTTGGCAACAGGGAAATACAAATCAAAACCACAATGAGATACCAGCTCACACTGGTCAGAATGGCTAAAATTAACAAGACAGGAAACAACAGATGTTGGCAAGGATGTAGGGAAAGGAGAACCGTCTTACACTATTGGTGGGAATGCAAGCTGATACAGCCACTCTGGAAAACAGTTTGGAGGTTCCTCAAGAAGTTAAAAATAGAGCTACCCTATGACCCAGCAATTGCACTATTGGGTATTTACCCCAAAGATACAGATGTAGTCAAATGAAGGGGCACCTGCACCCCAATGTTCATAGCAGCAATGTCCACATTAGCCAAACTGTGGAAGGAGCTGAGATGTCCTTCAACAAATGAGTGGATAAAGAAGATGTGGTTTATATATACAATGGAAAATTACTCAGCCATCAGAAAGGATGAATACTTAACCATTCACATTGACATGGATGGAACTGGAGGGTATTATACGAAGTAAAATAAGTCAATCAGAGAAAGATAATTATCATATGGTTTCATTCATGTGTGGAATATAAGCAATAGTGTAGAGGATCATAGGGGAAGGGAGGGAAAACGGAATGGGTAGATATCAGAGAGGGAGACAAACCATGAAAGACTCTTGACTCTGGGAAACAAACCGAGGGTTGCTGAAGGGGAGGTGGGTGGGGGGATGGGACAACTGGGTGATGGGCATTAAAGAGGGCACGTGATGTGATGAGCACTGCGTGTTATACAAAACTGATAAATTATTGAAACTAACAATGGCTATATGATGGCTAATTGAATTCAAATTTTCAAAAACAGAAATTTAGTGATGAGTGGATCATTTTCTTTTTTTTTTTTTTTAAGATTTTTATTTATTTGGGGCACCTCGGTGGCTCAGTCATTAAGCATCTGCCTTCAGCTCAGGTCATGATCCCAGGGTCCTGGGATTGAGCCCCACATCGGGCTCCCTCCTCTTTAGGAAGCCTGCTTCTCCCCCTCCCACACCCCCTGCTTGTGCTCCTGCTCTCGCTATCTCTCTCTCTGTCAAATAAATAAATAATATCTTTTTAAAAAAAGATATTATTTATTTATTTGAGAGAAAGAAAGAGCACGAGCGGGGGGCGGGGCAGAGACAGAGAGAGAAGCAGACTCCCCACTGAGTAGGGAGCCTGACTCGGGGCTCCATACCCAGAAACTGGGACCATGACCTGAGCCAAAGGCAGATGCTTAACGACTGAGCCACCCAGGCGCCCCATGAGAGGACCAATTTCAAGATGAAAATGCTAGGTCAGAGAGTCATGACTATTCTATGAGGCAACCTATCTTCCATAGCTTCTCAGAAAAAGGAAGAAGTTCTCAAGCCTAAAAGCACAGAGACTGATAATGCCAGTGGAGCCTTATTTCAGAGGTTCCAATTGGCTCTGAAATGGCCACAAATACTTGTAATTCTGTGGAGTCAGAGAAGATAGGAGATCCGGGACAGGGATGAATTATTCTCTCCTAGATTACTTACAAGGTTCTTGGCTGTAGGGAGTCCAAGTGAAATTTGGTTGCATTTCAGTAGTTGCATGAGTGAAATTCCCTAATGTGAGATGTATTGTCTAGATTTTTTCAAAAAGGCCAATTAAATGTTAGGCTTTTTCCTCTGTAGTTAGTGGCTAAAGGACCAGCTGTTTACCTTTAATTGGTTGTAGAATGTCTCTTCAGGCTACAGCCCAAAGATTTTTCTTAAAATGGTCACTCAGGAAGTTGGGTCTTGGATTTTGTCCTCATTCAATATCCATCCTTTCTCAATCAGCTGTGCTTGGGTGCCGTGTAATATTTGTGGAATGCTATAATGAAGAATGCTTTCTTAAGGACCAGAAATAGAAAGCCTACTTTTCTTCCCCCACTCCCTCAATGACTACTGCCCTAAATGGGCAGGTCTGAAAGACACTTCATTCATTTATCTTACTGGCCTATAGGTGTACTCATCTACAGTGCACCTTCCTTTTCTTTTCTCTCTGATTATCTGTTCTGAGAAATGTCACCCAATGGATGCCAGTCATTACATCAGGATGATGCAGCTTTAAGGCTCAGAGTGCACTGGAGGGGGTTGCAGGGCATGTGGGGAAACAAGTCTGCTTGAGTCTGCTCAGACCACTTTCACATGATCCTGATTCTAGTTCTTTAATAATTAGGTAGCATTTGTTCTAGATTTATAAGCTCCTATGACAGGCTTGAATGCCTCTGTGATCAGAGTTCTTAAAGCAAAATGGATGCATTTCCATTTTAAGACTAAAATAACAATGCTCTAGGGGGAAAAGATGGCAGAGGAGTAGGGGACCCTATTCCAACTGGTCCCCAGGATTGAGCTGGATATCTACCAGACCACTCTGAACACCCACAAAATCAGCCTGAGATAAGAAGATAAATCTGAACCTCTACAAACAGAATATCGCAGGCGGTTGGTTTTGAGGTATGAAGCAGGGAGCCCTGATATCGGAGGATAAACAGCAGTGGGAGGGAGCCTGGCCATGGGGAACCTACACCGCTGGTGAGCGGTAGTCTCCACACTGGGGACATGGCACAGACTCGCAGACCAGTAGCGGCAGGGAAAAGACTTTAGGGCACCCCCCCCCAACAGAAACCACAGCAGTGGGGCCATGAGTGCGAACTGGGGGTGGCTGGTGGTTTTAGAAGCACAAAGGGCAGAGATATGCCCAACCTGGAGGCGAGGACTGGGAGCCCTGAGGAGGGGCGCACAACTCAGGATGCTGCAGTTTATAGCAGCACAGACAGAAATGGAGATAGTGTGGCCTAGAGAGCTCACTGAAGAACAGACTGTGATCTTTCTGCTCTGAAGCAGAGGGTTGGAAACAGTCTCTTCTGCTCTGACTCTCAGAAGACATGCAGAAAGCTGCCAGAGAATAAAAACCCCCAAAAAACAGTCTCCACTGAGCCCATCCCCTGCCACAGGGGGGAGGGCAACTCTGCCCAAACAGGGTTGCCTGAGTAACAGCGGAGCAGGCCCCTCCCCTAGAAGACAGGCTGGGAAAACAAGAGGCCAGCAACCCTAAGGCCCCTCGAAAACAGGTGCATCTTGCTTGAGTTCTGGTCAATAATTTGGGCTCTATACATTCCCTCAAACACCCCTCAACAGAATGACTAGGAGGAGGAACCCCCAAAATAAGAAATACTCAGAGATTATGACTTATGCCACAGATATACAAATGGATTCAGATATAACCAAGATGTCAGAGATGAAATTCAGGCTAGCAATTGTGAAGACAATAGCTAGAATGGAGAAATCAATTAATGGCAACATAGAGTCTCTGAGGGCAGACATGAAAGCTGAACTGGCAGAACTTAAAAATGCTATCAATGAGATCCAATCTAATCTAGATAATCTAACAGCTAGGGTAAGTGAGGCAGAAGAAAGAATTAGTGACCTGGAAGACCATTTAACGGATAAAAAGGGAAAAGAGGAGGCCAGGGAAAAACATCTCAGAATCCATGAAAATAGAATCAGAGAAATAAGTGACATCATGAAGCATTCCAATGTCAGAATTATTGGAATCCTGGAGAGGGTGGAGAGAGAGAGAGGACTAGAAGATGTATTTGAGCAAATTGTAGCTGAGAACTTCCCTAATCTGGGGAATGAAACAAACATTTGTGTCCTAGAGGCAGAGAGGACCCCTCCCAAGATCAAGGAAAACAGGCCACCCTGGCATGTAATAGTAAAACTCGCAAATCTTAGAACCAAGGAAACCATGTTAAGGGCAGTTAGAGGGAAGAGATTCCTTATGTACAGAGGGAGGAACATCAGAATAATGTCAGACCTATCCACAGAGACCTGGCAAGCAAGAAAGGACTGGCAAGACATACTCAGGGTACTAAACAAGAAGAACATGCAGCCAAGAATACTTTATCCGGCAAGGCTGTCATTTAGAATGGATGGAGAGATGCAGAGCTTCCAAGACCAGCAGAAACTGAAAGAATATGTGCCCACTAAGCTGGCCCTGCAAGAGATATTAAGGGGGGTTCTATAAAAGGAGAAAGACCCCAAGAGTGATATACAGCAGAAATTTACAGGGACAATCTATAAAAACAAGGTCTTTTTTTTTTTTTATTTTATTATGTTATGTTAGTCACCATACAATACATCATTGGTTTTTGATGTGGTGATCCACAATCCATTGTTTTCGTATAACACCCAGTGCTCCATGCAGTACATGCCCTCCTTAATACCCATCACCGGGCTAACCAATCCCCCCTCCCCCCAAAACAAGGTCTTCACAGGCAACTTGATGACAATAAATTCATATCTTTCAATAATCACTCTCAACATGAATGGCTTAAATGCTCCCATTAAATGGCACAGGGTTGCAGATTGGATAAAAAGACAGGACCCATCCATATGCTGTCTACAAGGGACTCATTTTGAACCTAAAGATACATCCAGACTGAAAGTGAAGGGATGGAGATCCATCTTCCATGGCAACGGACCTCAAAAGAAAGCTGGGGTAGCAATTCTTATATCAGACAAATTAGATTTTAAACTAAAGTCTGTAGTTAGAGACACAGAAGGACACTATATCATTCTTAAAGGGTCTGTCCAACAAGAAGACCTAACAATTATAAATATCTATGCCCCCAACATGGGAGCAGCCATCTACATAAGCCAACTGTTAACCAAAATAAAGAGTCATATTGATAACAATACATTAATTGTAGGAGACCTCAACACTCCACTCTCAGCAATAGACTGATCATATAAGCAGAAAATCAACAAAGAAACAAGAGCTTTGAATGCCTGGACCAGATGGACCTCATAGATATATACAGAACATTCCACCCTAAAACAACAGAATACTCATTCTTCTCGAGCGCACATGGAACTTTCTCCAGAATAGACCACATACTGGGTCACAAATCAGGTCTCAACACATATCAAAAGATTGAGCTTATTACCTGCATATTCTCAGACCATAATGCTTTAAAACTGGAACTCAGTCACAAGAAAAAATTTGACAGAAATTCAAACACTTGGAAGCTAAAGACCACTCTGCTCAAGAATGTTTGGGTCAGGGTGCCTGGGTGGCTCAGTTGGTTAAGCGACTGCCTTCGGCTCAGGTCATGATCCTGGAGTCCCGGGATCGAGTCCCGCATCGGGCTCCCTGCTCGGCGGGGAGTCTGCTTCTCCCTCTGGCCCTCCTCCCTCTCATGCTCTCTGTCTCTCATTCTCTCTCTCTCAAATAAATAAATAAAATCTTTAAAAAAAAAAAAAAAAGAATGTTTGGGTCAACCAGGAAATCAAAGAAGAACTTAAACAATTCATGGAAATCAATGAGAACAAAAACACATCGGTCCAAAACCTATGGGATACTGCAAAGGCGGTCCTAAGGGGGAAATACATAGCCATCCAAGCCTCACTCAAAAAAAAATAGAAAAATCCCAAATTCACCAACTAACTCTACACCTTAAAGAACTAGAGAAAAAGAACAAACAATGCCTAAGCCACACATTAGAAGAGAAATAATTAAGATTAGAGCAGAGATCAATGAATTAGAAACCAGAAACACAGTAGATCAGATCAACAAAACTAGAATTTGGTTCTTTGAAAGAATTAATAAGATCGATAAACCACTGGCCAGACTTATCCAAAGAAAAAGAGAAAGGACCCAAATTAATAAAATTATGAATGAAAGGGGAGAGATCACGACTAACACCAAGGAAATAGAAACCATTGTTAGAAATTATTATCAACAACTATATGCCAATAAACTGACCAATCTGGATGAAATGGATGCCTTCCTGGAAACCTATAAGCTGCCGAGACTGAAATAGGAAGAAATTGACAACTTGAATAAGCCAGTAACCAGTAATGAGATTGAAGCATTGATCAAAAACCTCCCAAAAAGCAAGAGTCCAGGGCCTAATGGATTCTCTGGGGAATTCTAGCAAACATTCAAAGAAGAAATAATACCTCTTTTCCTGAAGCTGTTTCAAAAAATAGAAACAGAAGGAAAACTTCCAGACTCATTCTATGAGGATAGCATTACCTTAATCCCCAAACCAGGCAAAGATCCCATCAATAAGGAGAATTTCAGACTGATATCCCTGATGAATATGGATTCCAAAATCCTCAACAAAATCCTAGCTAATAGGATCCAACAATACATTAAAAGGATCATCCACCACGACCAAGTGGGAGATTTATCCCCAGCATGCAAGGGTGGTTCAACATTCACAAATCAATCAATGTGATAGAACACATTAATAAGAGGAGAGAGAAGAACCATATGGTCCTCTCAATTGATGCAGAAAAGCATTTGACAAAATACAGCACCCTTTCCTTATTAAAACTCTTCAGAGTAGAGGGATAGAGGGAACATTCCTGAAGTTCATAAAATCCATCTATGAAAAACCCCCAGTGAATATCATCCTCAATGGGGAAAAGCTGAGAGCCTTTCCCTTAAGATCAGGAACACGTCAAGGATGCCCACTCTCGCCACTATTGTTCAACATAGTACTAGAAGTCCTAGCAACAGCAATCATACAACAAAAAGAAATAAATGTATTCAGGGGCACCTGGGTGGCTCAGTCGTTAAGCGTCTGCCTTTGGCTCAGGTCATGATCCCAGGATCCTGGGATCGAGCCCCGCATCGGGCTCCCTGCTTAGTGGGGAGCCTGCTTCTCCCTCTCCCACTCCCCCTGCTTGTGTTCCCTCTCTCATTGTCTCTCTCTCTGTGTCTCTCTGATAAATAAAATCTTTTAAAAAAAAAAGAAAGAAATGTATTCAAATTGGCAAAGAAGTCAAACTCTTTTCGCAGATGACATGATACTTTATGTGGAAAACCCAAAAGACTCCACTCCCAAATTACTAGAACTCATACAGCAATTCAGTAATGTGGCAGGATACAAAATTAATGCACAGAAATTAATTGCTTTTTTATACACTAACAATGCAACTGTAGAAAGAGAAATTAGAGAAATGATTCCATTTACAATAGCACCAAAAACCATGATACCTTGGAATAAACCTAACCAAAGAGGTAGAGGATCTATAGTCTAGGAACTACAGAACACTCATGAAAGAAATTGAAGAAGACACAAAAAGAGGGAAAAACATTCCATGCTCATGGATCGGAAGAATAAACATTGTTAAAATGTCTATGCTATGCAGAGCAATCTATACCTTCAATGCCATCCCGATCAAAATTCCAATGACATTTTTCAAAGTGCCGGAACAAACAATCCTAAAATTTCTATGGAATCAGAAAAGACCCTGAATCCCCAAGGAAATGTTGAAAAAGAAAACAAAGCTGGGGACATCACATTGCCCAATTTCAAGCTATATTACGAAGCAGTGATCACCAAGACAGCATGATACTGGCACAAAAACAGACATATAGACCAGTGGAACAGAATAGAGAGCCCAGATTTGGACCCTCAACTCTATGGTCAAATAATCTTTGACAAAGCAGGAAAAAATATGCAATGGAAAAAGACAGTCTCTTCAATAAATGGTGCTGGGAAAATTGGACAGCCAATTCTTGCAGAAGAATGAAACTCGGACATTCTCTAACACCATACACAAAGATAAACTCAAAATGGACAAAAGATCTCAATGTGTGACAGGAATCCATTAAAATCCTGGAGGAGAACATAGGCAATAACCTCTTTGACATCAGCCACAGGAACTTCTTTCGAGATACATCTCCAAAAGCTAGTGAAACAAAAGCAAAAATGAACTTTTGGGACTTCATCAAGATAAAAAGCTTCTGCACAGCAAAGGAAACAGTCAACAAAACAAAGAGGCAACCCAAAGAATGAGAGAAGATATTTGCAAATGAAACTACAGATAAAGGGCTGGTATCCAAGATCTATAAAGAACTTCTCAAACTCAACACCCAAAAAACAAATAATCAAGTCCAAAATGGGCAGAAGAAATGAACAGACACTTCTCTGAAGAAGACATACAAATGGCTAACAGACACATGAAAAAATGTTCATCACCATTAGGCATCAGGGAAATTCAAATCAAAACCACACTGAAATACCACCTTACACCAGTTAGAATGGCAAAAATGGACGGGAAAGAAACAATAAATGTTGGAGAGGTTGCGGAGAAAGGGGAACCCTCTTACACTGTTGGTGGGAATGCAAGTTGGTACAGCACTTTGGAAAACACTGTGGAGGTGCCTCAGAAAATTAAAAATAGAGCTACCCTATGACCCAGCAATTGCACTACTGGGGATTTACCCCAAAGACACAGATGTAGTGAAAAGAAGGGCCATATGCACCTCAGTGTTCATAGCAGCAATGTCCGCAATAGCCAAACTGTGGAAAGAGCCGAGATGCCCTTCAACAGATGAGTGGATAAAGATGTGGTCCATATATACAATGGAATATTACTCAGCCATCAGAAAGCATGAATACCCAACTTTTACATGAACATGGATGGGACTGGAGGAGATTGTGCTAAGTGAAATAAGTCAAGCAGAGAAAGTCAATTATCATATGGTTTCACTTATTTGTGGAACATAAGGATTAGCATGGAGGACATCAGGAGAAGGAAGGGAAAAATGAAGGGGGGAATCGGAGGGAGAGATGAACAATGAGAGACTATGGACTCTGAGAAACAAACTGAGGGTTTTAGAGGGGAGGGGGGTCGGGGGATTGGTTAGCCCGGTGATGGGTATTAAGGAGGGCACATACTGCATGGAGCACGGGGTGTTATATGAAAACAATGAATCGTGGATCATCACATCAAAAACTAATGATGTATTGTATGGTGACTAACATAATAAAAAATAAAATAAAATAATAAAATAAAATAAAATAAACAATGCTCACCCAAAATCTGAGCCACTAAAAGAAGTTTGTCTTTTCCTTCACTTTCTGCCTTTTAAATTATGTCAGGGGTTCCTTGATGCCTTACAAAGCTTTTTAAAGTAATGGAACACCAGAAATTTCAATCCAAATGGAAGCATATGCCAAGTGACAGCCCTCTGTGTTTGTGGGGTTTTGGGTTTTTCAGTATTTGCTATCTCTCTAGGATTCTTTGTAAACAAAATTTCTCCTTAGCATAGTAAAAATTAAAAATCTAGCATAAATTTTGCCACCATCAGCATGTCTGTGAGGTGTTCTGTTCCTTCCCTCTCCTTGAAGTCTCTCATGTTATGTGTTGGGCAGCAATAGGAAACCTTGATTACATGTTTACAAAGAGCTAAATACATTTAATTACTTATTTTAGAATTGCAACAACCCCGAGTTCTTCTCTCTCCTAATATTTTGTTTTTCACACTTTTAAGCAGAATCATTAATTCCAATGTCTTTTGCATATGCATTAAGCTTTGAAATAAAAAATTCTTCTTTTTGTGCATCTTATTTTTAAAAATTATTAAAATAGAGAAAAATACTGCAGTTCCTGACTCCTGTTTCCTGATAGGATCTATACTAGCAAGTCTCCCAGCCCAATCCCAAAAATATGCAAAGATGTAATGGCCAAGTTAGCTGACCTGGTGTGGAAGGAGACAGTGGACCAGTGACAGAAAGGCAGGCAGCAGACAGAAAGGACAGAGTGGGGAGTGGGGCAGAGGAGAGCATTTGCCTGGGATTTGTTTTTCCCTCCCCTACTGGGGAGAAAATAATGGGACCCTGTTTCCCACATATTTATTTTAGGAGAAAAGTTTCAAATGTAGCATTTTACAATAAGAGTTTAATGTGGTGATCCCTTGGTGTCCCAGGGTTGCACTGAGTCAAGAGCTGTTTTTCAGATGCAGATTGTTAACCTGCCAGGTGCCCTGCATTTGTCTGCCAGCCTTCTCTTGCTCTGGGCCTCATTCAGGGCTTCTTGACATGAGTTCTGTTAGTAATTAACATGCTTACAACATAGGTCCATTTATGAGGACTGATCCTATTAGTGAATATAGTAAATATAAAGCTCTTAGAACAGTACCTAGCATTTAATGAACACTGTATAAATGTTTGCAATTATTGCTATATATTTTAATAAGTGTCAGAATGAAACTTGCTTTCTTATTGGACCACATGAATTTTAGAATTACTCTGATAAATGCTATGAATTCTTGGGATTTTGGTTGGAATTACATTAAAGTGTACATTAATTAAACTTTAACAATATTAAGTCTTCCAATCCATAAACATGGTATGTCTTTCTATTTATTAAGGTCTTCTTCTTTGTATTTCAAATGAAGTTTATATTTTTCTCCATAATGGTATTGCACATGTTGGCTTATTTCCAGAAAGTTTATGATTTCTGTTGCTATCATGAACAATATCTTTTTCCTATGACATGTTATAATTGCTGCTTGCTGGTGTGTAGGCTCTTGAGTAGGTCTTATATTTCAGCCTTGAATCTAGTAACTTATTAATTTCTAATAGATTGTCAATGGGCTCTCCTGAGCTTTGTATAAAGATGATCAATTACAATTCTGCCTTTTATATTTCAACACTTTTTTCTACATATTATTTTTGTTGTTGTTGTCTTGTTGGCTAGGACTGCCAACATAATGTTGAATGATGGTAATAGTGGAGCTCCTGTGTTTCTCCAGAATTTAATGTGGCTATTTTTCCACAAGATACTTGGTAGAAGATTTGTAGATAATATTGATTGTTAACCTGATGAGAGTTAAATCTGTTGTCCTGGGGTATATTGCCTTCCAACAAATTCATGGTCTGTTAGCAAGGAAGAAAAGGGAAAGACTATTGAATAGAAAACAATTTTGCTGTCATTATAGCCAATCCAGTAATACAAAAAAAAAAAAAAAAAGGAAAATAAGATTAAGATGTTAAAAAGTAGACAGAAACCATCAGAATTTGCAGATAAAACATTTAAAAGACAACTGACAAACTTACAAGTGATGAGTGTTAGGAAGGTGGCAAGGATATCTAGACAATTTGTGTCCACTAGAAACAATGATTCTCAAACCTAGCTGCAAAATGGAATCATCTGGAAAGCATTTAAAAATCTCTGTGTCCACCAGAATATCCAAAACAATTTTGGAAAAATAACAAGATTTGGAGACTCATGTTTCCTCATTTTAAAACTTAATACAAATTTACATTGATCAGGACAGTGTAGTAATGGCCTAAAGATAGATATAAAAGTGAATGGAACAGAACTGATAGTCCAGAAATAAACTCATACATTTATGGTCAATTAATTTTTGGCAAAGGTTCCAAGACAGTTTGTTGGGGGAAAAACAGTCATTTCAACAAATGTTGAGGAGACACATGGATATCCTTGTGCAAAAGAATAAAGTTGGGCCCCCAAAATTAACTCAAAATGTATCATAGACCTAAATTTAAGAGTTCAAACTACAAAGCTCTTAGAAAACATAGAATTAAATTCTTTATAACCTTGAGTTAGGCAATAGTTTCTTAGATATAAATGACATCAAGCATGAACAACAAAAGAAAAAAATATAGATATGTTGGGCTTCATTAAAATTAAAACGTATGGTGCTTCAGATGATACTATCAAGATAATGAAGGGGCACCTGGGTGGCTTGGTCGGTTCAACATCTGACTCTTGGTTTTGGCTCAGGTTATGATCTTATGGGTCATGAGATCAAGCCCTGTGTTGAGCTCACGCTATGCACTGAGTCTGCTTGGGATTCTTTCCTTCTTCCTCCCATCTCCCTCCCCAGGTGCACATGTACGCACACTCTCTCTCTCCAAAATAAATAAATAAATCTTTTTAAAAAGAAGAAGAAAGAAAAAGAAAATGAAAAGAAACCCCCCGAGTGATAGGAACTATTTGTAAATCATATATCTGATAAGGGACTTATATCTAAAATATACAAACTCATAACTCAGCAATTAAAAATAAACCAAATTTTAAAAATGATTAAGGGTATGTCAAAAGATTTGATTAGACATTCCTCCAAAGCACGTAAACAAATGGCCAATAACCACGAAAAATGCTCCACACTATCATTCATTATCATCATATCATCATTAGAGAAGTGCAAATCAAAACCACATTGAATTACTACTTCACAATCACAAGGATGACTAAAACCAAAATGACAGCTGATGATGTTAGTGAGGACATTAAGATATTGGGACCCTCATATATTCCTGGTGGGATTGTAAAATGGCACAGCCACCTTGGAAAAGAGTTTGGCAGTTCCTCAAGATGTTAAACACAGAGTTACCATATGACCCAACAATGCCACTCCTGGAACAATACCCAGGAGAACTGAAAATACATGTCCACACAAAAACTTGCACATGAATGTTCAGAGGAGCACTATTCATAATAGCTCAAGAGTGGAAACAATTCAAATATCCACCAACTGATGAAAGGATAAACAAGATGTGGTCTATCCATACAATGGAATATTCTTCAACCAAAATAATGAATGAAATTCTTTTTTTAAAAAAAGATTTA
The DNA here is from genome assembly GCF_011800145.1 of Mirounga leonina. Taxonomy (NCBI): domain Eukaryota; kingdom Metazoa; phylum Chordata; class Mammalia; order Carnivora; family Phocidae; genus Mirounga; species Mirounga leonina. The sequence goes on along the minus strand of NW_023270387.1, from coordinate 29,095,104 downwards.
TTCATTTATTTGAGAGAGAGAGCATGCTCAAGAGTGAGTGCAGGGGGAGGAACAGAGGGAGAGACAATCTCAAGCAGACTCCATGCTGAGCACAGAGCCTGATGCAGGGCTCAATCCCAGGACTCTGAGATCATGACCTGAGCTCAAATCAAGAGTCAAATGCTTAACCCACTGCACCACCCAGGTATCTCATGAATGAAATTCTGGCACATGGTATGACATGGATGAACCTTGAAAACACTATGGTAAGTGAAAGAAGCCAGTCATAAAGACTGAATATTATAGGATTCTATTTACATGAAATGTCCAGAATAGGCAAATCCTTGGAGATAGACAGTAGAATAGTGGTTGACAGGGGCTGGGAGAGGGAGGAAATGGGGAGTTGGTGCTAATGGGTAGGGGGGCTATGAAAACATTCTAGAGTTAGATGGTAGTGATGGCTGAACAACTCTGAATATACTAAAAGCCACTAAATTTTACACTTTAAAAAGATTGATTTTATATGTTATGTTTGTTCCATAAAACTGTTATTTAAAAAGAGAAAGAGAAAAAAAGAATGAAGTGAGCCTGTTGCCTGAAGGATAACAACTGGCATTACTTGTTGCTAATGAAAAAAAAAACTCAAGCTTTCAATTAAAAATTAGTATTTTGGAAAACTTGTATCCACCACCGGTAGCTTGACAGCTCCTCAAATCTTGAAAGACTTTTCCTATGATATTGGTGGTGATATTAATGACTGTGGATTTTTTTCAATTATCACTTGGATCTGTTATTTGACAAAATCTCTTCTTTCCAGAAGATGTGCGTTCACTCTTCCCTTTCATGGGTTTCAGTAAACAAAATATCAAGAGGAAATGTCTTGTTTTTACTGAAAGGACTCTTACTGCAAGTGGTGTAATCAAGCAGAGAGGCACCCCAGCTCCTGCAGGGACCACTGCCTGTCCTGTCTCCCTGAGGAGCCTCCCTTCTGGTCTGTGCTGCACAGTCATGGAGGGTCTGTCACCTAGTCTAGGAGCAACAGCTACTAAAGTGACCTCAGAGGATGGTTCTCTGATGGTTAGGTGACAAATGGATCTACCACTCCTGTCTCCAGAATACAAGTTTCTCTATTGGGTTGGTTTTATAGTATCTTCAGAATTTGGAGGCTGCCACTCAGGATTTCTCCTGGTCAGTCAAAACTAGTGAGACCTTTGCTCATCCAAATGTTAGTAAGTCGGGGATGGGAAGTCAGTTATCAGCTGGACTTCAGGTGGCAGGGAGGGGCTGGACCTGGATGCAGATGTCTGTGCCCTCGGTGGTGTTACACTGGCACAGTAATGGAGAGCAAGTTATCACCTGAGAGACAGCAAGTTTACAGAGGGTAACAAACATGACCTCCCAGGCCCCCATGTTGATTAACTTCCTCTCCTTCCATGGATTTGTCAAAAACTGAGCAGAACTTGTATTTTCTGTATAAATTTAGGTTGCTTAGGGTGTGAGGGAGAAAGGACTTCTAGAAACCAGCCAAGTGTTTAGCAGATTACAGAACAGTTTCAGGTTCTCCACTCCCTTCCCAGATAGATTTGTGTTCCTAAGGTTAGAAGTGTAGGAAGCTTATGGACTGAAATATTGCCTACTATACAAAGACATCTGTATAATACAGGAGAGGACAGACTTCTCTGTCAGTCCTCAACCTCTTCAACCTGCCCCTGGAAGAACAGAACAGGCATGTAGTCCTCCTGTTTGAGCTTTTTTGGCAGAATCTACGTGAAAATATTCAGTGTCACTGAATTTTGCTTGAGTATCTCTTTGCCTAACACTGCTTGACCCTAAAGACACAACAATTAAAGAAGGACAAATATTCACACTGCAACTCATTTGGACAGAGAAATTGCATTTAGGCTATTAATTAACCTGGTATTTCACCCAAGGAACTAACGTCTGGTTATCTGGGGAAAAAATAACATTAAATCGCCTTTAAAGCTTCTTCCAGTAGGATAAGTTGGATTAGGTAAGAATATTTGACTGGCCTGAGTGTTGTCTACATTACCCGGGATCCTAAGGAATCATGAAGACCAGACACCAGTAATGAGCTGTACCTTTTATAACATCACACCATATTGTGCTTGTTTGTTTATAGATGTAAAGGGAGTAATATTTGTAAAAATGTAATGTGATTTTTCTTTTCAGTCTACCCCATATAGGACTTTAACCCCAGTTTACCCTAGGAATCCATTTATCTGTGAGGATATTAGAATTCCTTTCAAGAGTAGTACAAAAAAGAAAGAATAAGCTGTTTCTGTTATTCAGAAGGAGGATCATGCAGAAGAAAAAGAGTCATAGACTGTTGTCTTGAAAGAAGATTTCCCAAATTCTGTCATCTTTGCCTTTTATTTATAAAAGGTTGATCCCCAAGGCTCCCAACTCCTAGTGCTTTGCTGTAAGGCAGGGAAAGCATCACTTCTGACTAGGAGAACCTGGTATGCTCTGTGGTGGTGTTTCTCACCTGGAGGGGTTTTGCCCCCAGAGGAGATTGGGTAGTATCTGCACACATTTTGGTTGTCATAACTAAGGGGGTTGTGCTACCAGCATCTAGTGCATAGAGACCAGGGATGCTGTTCAACATCCTACAATACTCAGGCAGCCCCTGCCACACAGACTTTTCTGGCTCAAAAGAGTAATAGTGTTGAGACAGGTTGAGATCCTGCTCTAGGATAAAGGTGCTCAAAGTATGGTCCTCAGACCAGCAATATTAGCATCACCTGGGAACTTGGTAGAAATGCAAATCCTTGGGCCCCACCCCAGATCTACTGAACTAGAAATTCTGGGAATGGAGCCCAGCAATCAGTGTTTTAACAAGCCCTCCAGGTGATGCCCACACTAAGGCTTATGCTCTATGGAAGTCAGAGGCTATGACACAGGACCACTGATCCTTTCCAGCTCTGGGTAATGGTGGGTGGGGAAACAAGAGATAGAGAAAGAAACCCTGCTGCCAGCTTGCTCTTTCCTCCTTGGCAGGTTTGGACTGAGAGACATGGCGGTGGAGTGGAAAGTGACGGAAGCAACAAGAAGGGAGATCATGCTCTCTGACCTCCTTGGGCTGTGGAAGTCCTGGTCCACATGGGTGCTGCTGGTCCCCCGGCATTTGCAGATGCAAAGAGTGGACTCAGGATCTTGATTCCGGGGGGAATGCAGCCTCTTGTACAACTGGCCTGAAGTCTGGCTGTGATTCCTTCTGGTCTTGGCTTACAAGTCTCAACAGCTCCTGATGCAGTGTCAACTCACTTTCATGGTGACCCACTCTCCCAAGTTTCCAAGAAGCCTGTCAGCTAACCCCAGGGCCAGTTTATACCATGCTGAAATTTGCAGCAGCTTTAGAAAGTGAAATTCCACAGATCTCCCCTCTGCCTGTCCAGGCAGTTGATGCATCTCCGACATTTAAATGGCTCCCTGTGTTTTCATTATGGCTCAGAAGGTTTGCAGTGCCCAGAGGACAGGGAGTACAACATGGACTCAAGAAGAGCTGCATATCAGGTACCAAAGGTGGTAGCCAGAATGTGGATAAAGCATAATAAGGTGATAAGGAGGCACCAGACCAGGCACTTGGTGTCATGAGTTTCAAAGAAGCGGGGCTTTCCCCTGACTATGGAAAAGCTAGTGGTATAGTATGGAACAAGCACTAAAGGGTAAAAGGAAAATACATTTTTTTTAATACATTGAAAACACAAAGTGTATATGAACTGCATTAATGTTTACATTTTATTTGATTTCTTCGAAAGATCACTTTTGCTTCAAATTTACATTTGTGGGGTCAAGTATTCTGAGCATCTCATTTTTTCAGCATTTTATTTGGTGGTCAAACAGCCTTTATTGTAGCAATATGACAAGGGGTATGCACTAAGTAGGTCTATTTTGTTATGAGCATCAGAAAAAGGTTAGCTAACCTATGCCAAAAGAGGAATGTACTAGCAAATTAGGAAGAGGATGGTAGACTCAAAGCAGGGATTGGGTAAGTGGAGAAGCCAGGGTAGTTCCAGCAACATGTCAGGATGAGTAGGTTACTCACAGCCCCACTGTTGAAGTGACTCATCTCAATCAATTTCCTCTGTTATGTCATAATACTCAAGATTCAATATCCTGGAAAAGAAAGTCTGATTGGTCTACTGTACACCATATGCCCACCCCTGGCAGAGAAGGACAGTTGCAGGTGGGAAGAAAGGGCAGCGTGATTATCAGTCCCACAAAGACTCTAATGAAGGGGACAAGGGTGATTCTCCAAAAGAACATCTGGATCCTGCTACCAACATAAGGATCAGGGAGGCTGGGCACACAGACACCAGTCATCCACTATGGGCAGGCACAGACTCTGCAACCTTCTCACCTGTGGTAACTGGGCCATGCAGTCCCTCCCTTTGGCAACCTGAGAAACGGTACTAGGAAAAGTGCCTTGGAATGATGAAACATGGCAGCACAAGAGAGAGCAGTACAAAGCATATTTCAGAGAAGGCAAGAGGTGCAAAATGTTGGGACCTTGGTTTACAACACAGGAGGGATCCAGAGAGCACAGTGGAAACATCTGGAAGGAAGGGAGGCCCAGGGAGTTGGGTTAAGGCTGTTAGAGGAGTGAGCTAGTCAGCTTGCACTTGGAAATGGGAGGTGATGAGTAGAGCTGTGCCAGGTATAAGAGAAAACCTGGCTGTCGTGTAAAGGCAGTGAGGAAGTGCTCAGGTTCCTGGGAGATAGTAGCTCAGCTAGAAAGACTGAGAGGCTGCAAATTTACCCTCCAGAATACCATACCTAGATGAGATATGTTTGTGAAGTGGATCTCCAGGCCAGGTTTAAATTCCTCAAACACAATGATCTGTAAAGAAGGAGGTTGGGTGGCCATGAGATTCAAGTTCTGACTCTTTGCAAGGCAAAGGCCAAAGGAAGTGGACTGGGATGAGGGAGGTGTAGAGGGGAGCTTACCTCATTTGATCCAGGATGAAGCCAGGGTCCTGGAAGGTAGAGGGTCTCCTGGGGACCTATATTCCAGTAGCGTCCCAGATTTCGTCCATTGATGAATATTACACCTTTTGTCCAGCCCTGAAAAAGATTGGAATGAAGGATTCAAGACCTGAGTTCTAGATGTAATGACACTAGGGTGAAGACACACACCCCATAAATGCACCTGATCATAGTCATAGTCACACCTAGATGGAATGGATTACCACACATGGCCTTAAATGGAAGGTTACCTGGACAGGTCTATGTTATTGCCCCTGGCCCAGGGTTGATTCAACACCCAGGCCTCAAGAAGGAAGGTACTGATTTCTAACTCATCTGTGCCAAGTCAGGGAAGGGTCTTTCCATTGACCATCAGGCATTCACCAAAACACGCTGGGCCCAAAGCATAGTTTGAGTTGTAGAATTTTGGGATGGCCGTACATGTACATTAAAATCTCAACATCCCCACTACAGACTGGATGTGTGTCTTAAAGGGGTTGAGGGTCTCAATGTCTTGGATTACGTCTGGGGACAAGTGGATCACACTCACTAAATTCTTCATGCACTAGATTCTACATCTGTCCCCACTAGGACATACTACTTATGTCTTTGTTGCATTTGTTAAGCTTCCACCCCTCACCCTTGTTAACACCAGGGAAGGGACAGCCTCCAGATAGCTGTGGAGTGGCTGATGTCCCAGGGAGCTTACACTTCCTTTCACAGGACAGGGCCCATGTACCAAGGAGATTTTTCCTAAATATCCTTTTGGGATGGGGGCTGGCAGGATAAGCAGGGGAGAAATATCACTAACCTCCATTTTTATGAAGGTATCTCTGGGGTAATTACCCATTCTCAGGATACCAAGGAAGAAGGCAGGGCCCCGATGTTTGAATGAGGCTGGTTTCCAGATGTTAGGAAGGTCCCTAAGAGGGAATCAAACACCAATGGAAAGGTCATGCCCTTCTTTGTGTGTCAGTTGTGAATTTTGAGGTAGGTCTCCTTTTTGCCCAAGCCTGACATTCGTCTTATAGCACAAGCACATGCCTCTAAGGGGCATAATGCAGAAAAAAACAAACAAAAAATCAGCAGACCAGGAGTTGGGTGAATGAGGGGAGGGTCACCACTCTGCCCCAGACACCTATGAAACTTGGGGTCATTTCCTCCAATACTGTGGATCTCACCTCTCATCTGAAAACTAAGGAGGTTAGTCTGGATGGTCTCTGAGCTTCTTTCCATCTCTAAATCAGAACCATCTTTGATCAGTCACCTTGAGTCAATGGTCTGGCACCCACCTTTGTAGAAACTGAGTTTTCATATCCAGGCTATAGATTTTAAATTTTCTTAAAGGAAAATTGTTCAGATAGATATCCCCAATTAGACCTGTAAAAGAGGGAATAAAAGGAACATGAAGAAGGCAAGCAGGGATGTGAACACAGAGATGTAAACAGGCTGTGGCCAGGACTCCCCCTAAAGGAGGATGTTTTCCTGTCCATATCAGATGGAAGGTTTCTGCAAAATCTTACAAAAATTCTTCCTTCTGTTATACATGTACACTTCTTAGACTGTGCCTGTATGTCCCACATTAACAGTGGAAAAGTCACAGCACATCCTGCCAGGTCTGGCCAGAATAGCAGTTCAGGCTACCTTTAACTCTCAAGGTAGGTCAAAGCACTTGGAGCAGGGGAAGGAAGGTGTGTGTGACTCTGTGCCCAGGAGCCCAGGGGGAGGTGAGGACACAGGCACTAAGCTCCAGAGAAGGGAAAATAAAAGTTCCCAGGGAGGGATACTAACCATCTTTTTCTATAGCTTTCTTCAAAAACATCCTGGAAGAGGAAAGGCAGTGCTCTGGCTTGGTCATTAGAGAATACACTTGAGGGAAGGCACCATCATCCTTTCCCATCAAAGCAAGACTTCCTCATAGTTTCTACACATGGCTATTTCGTTGGCCAAAAGATCCTGCTGTCCACCAAACCATACACCTGGCCATGACTGTCCTCAGCCTAGGATAAGAGCGACAGGAATTTGGTGCCTCAAGGTCTCAAACTTCTTCACCCTTGGAAGGAAGGAGGCCTACCTTTTCTCTCCTTATTGATATCCTGCCCATAGGCAAGGCGGCCTTGATTCTCCACCAGGATCCTCAGTGTTGGGTTACCCTTGTAGACCTGTCCAAGACAGATGAGCCAGAGTCAATACCACTCAGGGAACTTTTCTGTATACCTCTTAAGTCTCCTCTGAAACTCAGATAATGTTGTAAGCAGGGTGACTGACATACAGCAGGCTTCAGAAGCCTGCAGATGTCCAGCTATGGGCCAAGTAAACCCTTGGGCTCCTGCTCTTCCTACTCACCCACCCTCACCCCCACCCCCATACTGGGCCTTTCAGAAAACAGTCACTCAAACATTTCACAAGAGATTATTGAGGCAGGTGACAAACCTAGAGTTTTTTGAGCAGCAAATATCCAACATGTTGAAGTTCTGCTCACCCAAAGCATATACACCTATACTTTAGAAATACATACAGCTCTCCTGCATCCATGCTGGGCTCTTATGCAAGGAACATTCCAAAGGACAGTGGAGGAGAAAATAAGCTATCACAGGGCAAGGCCACGCTTACAATTAAGCCTGGGCGCTTAAGTATTAGTCCATCAACACTAGATTATATACCATTTTCCTGGGAATAGTCAGCTGATGAGTGGAATGGTCCAGGACCCCTAAAAACTCCTCATCCAAAAACACCTGCCAAAGAAAGAGGAGAGCACCATTAGATCATCATAAGGAAAGGGATAAAACGGTCCTTGGGAAAGCAAAGAAAAGGCAAGTTCTAGGGGAATGATTAACTCTGTCTCCTAGAATATTACAAGCCGACTATGAATCCACAAAAATACAACATATTCAAAGCAGTACAGTCATGAAATGTATGAGGCAAAGTCCAGAGAAGGATGTCCTGATACCAAATCTGGGCCTGGCTGTACTATAGGGCAAGGAGGGAAAGAATAAAATTTAAAGGACCTGCAGGGAATGAGGGAAAAAGGAAGGTAGAGAATGAATAGATATTGTGAAAGAAGTAATGGCCACAGGGAAGATGGGACTCCAGGTGCAGGAGACATCTCCCTGCCTGGCTGGCATGGCTTCACTCCCATAATGGATCCAGTCTCCCAGGTTTCCCCTGACCCTTATCAGAGGCTGCTGCCACCATTATTTCTCATTTTAAGAATGACCTGGACATAAATCCTTTCCTTTTCTGTTACCTATTCTATTGCTTTAGGCTCAGATGAAGTCACCCAGAAGAACCTGCTCTAACCACGCAGGACCACAGAAGGATACATAATTTGTGCCTTAGATTATTTGAGTCGGGTCATAATTTTCAAATGAAATTTGACCAGGAAACTATAAAAATTAAAATCCACAAATACTAAAAACACAAATATTAATACCATACAAAACACAGAATTCATATTTTAAGCTATTTAGAGTCTAATCACAAGGCTTATATACTCTATAACCATTTGTTGAACACCTACTGAATGGCTTGGGCAAGGGGTCACCAAGCTTAAAACACAACCCCAGCCACTGAGGAACTCAGACAGTGGCACAAAGAAATTATTAGGATACTCCACAATAGCTAATATGGAACTGTGACCAGAATGCCATGGAAGCACAGCGAAGGGAGTGACAAGTCCTGATCCACAGTCAAGTCCAGGTTATTTGGTGAACATGACGACAGGTGACTGGGAAAATCAATGGAAGACTGTAGACAGGGGAAATGGCACTCTGAGAATTTTACTTTGGGAAGGAAACTGGTGGCACTGTGAGGAAGGGATTTGGCAAGTAGGAGAGGAAAGGTGAGCTATCTGAAAAAGGAAGATCGGTTAAGAGGCTCTAACAGTAATAGAGGGAAGATACAAAGGCACTTCTAAGGCCAGAGGCATGGATTTTGAGAGAAGACCCACTGAGTAATACTGTAGCCAGCATGTGCCCACTGAGAATAAGGTGTGAAGAGAAAATGAGGGGAGCAGCATTTTCAGGTGGGAAGGCTGCAAGTCCATGAATGGATGTGAGGAGTACAGGATGAGGTTTATTTTGGAAGGTAATGAATTTGGTTTTGGACATGATGAGTGTAAGAAGCCAGTGGAACATATGTCTAAGTGAAGAAAAATGTTCAGCAAACAAGGAATCTGGGTCTGCAGCTCAGGAAAAGAAGGGGAGGGTTGGAGTCACCATCAGGAGTGCCTGAAACTTGGGGAGAAGATGACACAGACAGCACAGAGAGGGCTCTTAGCAAGAGAATGTCACCAAGACCTAAGGAAACTCTGCCAGCTCTTAACTTGGAGTGAGATGATGAAGCCTTTACCCTCAGCTCTGCTGCTTTCAAGTCAAATGTCCTCTGAAAGTCATTTAACTTCTCTGAGGTTTTCTCATTTGTAATAAATATCTTAGATGAATGTTCTGAGAATTGAATGAGAGCAGTGCATTGTAATGTAGGAATTGCTGTGCAGTAAGTAGAGGGACTTCTGAAGCTCCTCCCAAGTCTCCTTTAAACTCCATCAACTCCCATGAGGGTTCAATGAATACCACCCTCCCTGGGAACTACTATAAACCTTGGACCTATGACAACAGTGGCTTACATATCAAATATTTCCCTGAAGGGACAAAGGTTAAGAAACAGCAATGATTTTTTGAAGGTGAAAAAGATTTGAGCATCATTTAGATATTCACCTCAGCACCACCACTGGGTTTTACTAGGAGAGAAGTGTCACTGGGACCCATCCACTGTCCCTTACCTGACCTCGATCTTGAACATGACCCTTCGTGGTGAGGAGGCCACTGGTGGTGACCACAGTCTCATAAAGTATGTATCCAGAGGACTGACCATTCCCCTGGTTCACGGACAGCTTCTCCATGCAGATTGGCTTGACAGACCTGATGGGCTGTGGCAGAAAGAGGAATAAACCAGGCTGAATGTTCATGCTGGAGAGACAAATTTCAGAAACCCACAACCAAAGCCCACTTCTCCAAAGGAATTGCCCCAAGAGTCCTTTTTAGTTTTCCAAACCAACTTCATATTTCTCTGCATGTGCTAGACAGTAATGTATTCTTATTTTTCAGATGGAAAAGCTGAAATCAAGGAAAGGGAATGATCTGTTAACTTGCTCATCAATTCATGATAGAGCCTGGACTAGACTCCTGATTTTAGGAACTCCATGCCAGGTGTGCCAGATTCTGTCTATCCTTGGTCTTTTCTTCTTGTTCCTTCATACAGTAAGAGAAATCATCCTACCCCATGGTCTGACCATGGCTATTCATGAATCTGCCTATCTAACACTGAGCTAAAGCACTCGATGTCTGTTAACTCCCATGTCTGTTAGACTTCTCCTTCTGAAGATCCCTAAATGATTCCAATGTAGTATCTTCCAAACTATATTTACCACACTTCCCCATCCTACTCTTTTTCCTTTCCAAAGAGCAACACCAACCATGCAGTCAAAAAGGTAAAAAGCATGGACAATGTCTCTTTCTCAATATCCCCAATAAACCAGTCATCACCTCCTTTAGAGTCTGACTCTGAATATCTGTTTCACTAATCCTTCTTCACCCCCATTATCTAAGCTCAACTTCAGTAGATTTTTATTCATTTTCAGTGTTCTAGCATGGTCCCACTCTACTCCATCCCCCATACAGCTACCAAAGAAATCCTTCTGAAATGCAAAGCTGGTCATCTGATTCCCAAGCCATGCTTTAAAATAGCTTCCCACAACTTTCAGGGAAATGTTCAAATCTCTTAGCATAAAAACATGGCCTGAGGCACTGGATGGTTCAGTCGGTTAAGCATCTGCCTTTGGTTCAGGTCATGGTCCCAAGGTCCTGGGATCGAGCCCTGCAGCAGGCTCCCTGCTCAGTAGGAAGCCTGCTTCTCCCTGTACCCCTCCCCCCACTCATGCTTGCTCTCTCTCTCTCTCTCTCAAATAAATAAGTAAAATTTTTAAAACACACACACACACACACACACACACGGCCTTTCAGACTGCCTGTGTGGAGCCACACAGCCTGAAGCATTCTGGAGGACAAAGAAGATATCAAAAGCTACTGAACTCATGTCAAGAGAACGAGAGGACAGAGGGGCCAACTTAAAGGAGACAGGACAATTTGAATATCAAAAGGAATGACTGCAACGGGGTTGAAACATGTTACATGTGTTTAAAAAAAAGTGTGAGTTTTCAGGAGGATCTTGGGAAGACAGTGTCAGAAAAGGATTCTGACCTCACCTCCTCCCACAGACCCTTCAAGGCTACAACTGCACACTGTGCACCTCACTCGGAAAATGACATGAAGACTGCCCAAACTGACGTTCCACAGCTAGAAACATAAAAAGAAGGCCACATTGATAGGGGTGGGGGTGGCGGCAAGAAGCAATGAATTCAAACCCCCAGCACAGCAACTCACAAGCAGGAAGAAGATTCCAGGCCTGGAGGTCATCCCAGACGAGGGAGGGGATCAAGCCCTATATCAGACACCCCTGGTCCTAGAGACTTGTACCAGGAAGAAGTGTGGCTTTGAAAATCAGCAGGGCCTAATTGCAGAAGAATCAAAGATCTATAGGAAACCAAGTGTCTACCCTTATAGAGCCAGAATGCTGTATCACTTGGTCCAAGACCCAGGACAGAGGCAGCAGTTTGAAAAGCATGTAGGTTATACATAAAGGAGATTTACTGTCTGGTTTTAGGACATGTGCCTGAGGAGCAGGGATCTGGAGGAGCTTTCCCCTGGAATGGAAGTGCTGGTAGGAGCCATTTTTCTTACCCTGCTATAGCCTAACTAGCCCAACTCTTGTGGAGCCATTTCTAACATTATCCATCTACCTTGCTAGCACGGCTTGATCCACGCTGGCATTCTCCTATGGACTAGCTCTGGCAGGCACCCACAGCTAGAGTCTAGAGACCAGAGTCCCCCCCCAGAGTAACAACTGCCCCCCCCAACACCTGCTGGGCAGCCCTGGCCTACACCAGTGCCCCTCCAAAGCAACTCCTGCACTGGGGAGGAGAGAGCCAGCCTTGCAATTAATCTATGACAAAAGAGGCAAGAATATACAATGGGGAAGAGTCTCTTCAATAAATAGTGTTGAGGAAACTGGACAGCTACATGGAAAAGAATGAAACTGGACCACTTTCTTATACCATACACAAAAATAAACTCAAACTATATTGGTTCAGTACCTAAATGTTGGACCCGAAATTATAACACTCCTAAAAGAAAACAGGCTGTAAATTCTTGGACATCAGCCTTAGCAATATTTCTCTGGATCTGTCTCCCCAGGCAAGGGAAGCAAAAGGAAAAATAAACGATTGGGACTATATCAAACTAAAATATAGAAAAGGAAACCCTCAAAAAAAATGAGAAGACAACCTACTGATTGGGAGAAGATACTTGCAAATGATATATCTGATAAGGGGTTAATACCCCAAATATATAAAGAACCTGCACAATCATCATCAAAACAAAACAATTCAATTGAAAAATAGGCAGAGGATCTAAATAGACATTTTTCTGAAGAAATACAGATGGCCAATAGACAAATGAAAAGATGCTAAACTTCATTAATCACCAGGGAATTGCAAATGAAAACCACAATGAGATGTCACCTCACAGCAGTCAGAATGGCTAGTATCCAAAAGATAAGAAATAGCAAGTGTTGGTGAGGATGTGGTGAAAAAGGATCCCTCATGCACTGTTGGTGGGAATGTAATTTGGTGTAGCCAGTGTGGAAAACAGTATGGAGGTTCCTCAAAAAATAAAAAATAGAAATACCATATGACCCAATAATTCCACCACTGGGTATTTACCTGCAGGAAATAAAAACACTACTTTGGAAAGATATATGTGCCCCTAAGGTACTGTAACATTATAATAGTTAAGATATGGAAGCAACATAAGTGTTCACTGATAGATGAATGACTAAAGAAGATATGGTGTGTATATATATATATATATATATAATGGACTATTACTCAGCCATAAAAAGAATAAAATCTTGTCATTCACAACAACATGGATGGACCTAGAGAGTATTATGCTAAGTGAAATAAGTCAGACAGAGAAAGACAAATACCATGTTATTTCACTTATATATGAAATCTGAAAAACAAAGCAAACAAACAGAAACAGACTCATAAATACAAAGAACAAATTGGTGGTTACCAGATGGCAGGGGGTGGAGGGGCTGAGGAAAATAGATGAAGGGCATTAAGAGGTACAAAATTTCAAGTATAAAATAAATAAGTCACAGGGATGAAAAGTACAACATAGGGAATGTAGTCAGCAATACTATAATAACTTTGTATGGTGACAGTAACTATGCTTAGTGTGCCAAGCATTTTGTAATGTATATAATTTTCAAATCAGTATCTTGTACACCTGAAACTTATATAATATTATATGTCAACTATACTTCAACTGAAAATAAAAATTTTAAAAATCATGAGTTTATAATCAAATAAAGACAACAACAACAAAACAACTCATTGGCCACCTTTGCAAGATATCCAGGAATAAATTCATTATCTGATAAAAGAAAATACTTGAAATTTTGTCCTAACTTTTCTTTACAAACTGTACATTAAGGTGACAAGACAACAGAAAAGGAAAGTTCTGCATAGAAGAACTTCAAGTGTATAAATGAAGAAGGAATGACTGAATAAGAATGATACTATTTTAACAGCCTTAATGAAATACTGGATATAGGTAATAATTGTCAATGACTGCTAAAACCATTAGGTAAAAGATTGATGGGAAAATTGATAATGGATAGACTGGGCTAACTACTCCTGAACCCACTGATAAATTATGAAAACAGAAATGACCAGCCATTATGTGCCTGAGATATAATGCATAAAAAAATGTAACAGCACCACCTATGAAATATACTTGCAAACAATTTTTTTAAAAAGCACCCAACTTAAAGCTCATCAAGCATCTAGATCAGTTTACTGAAAATGTGGGGAGTATAAAGACATATTCCCAGATACATGGGGATCTAATTAGCAAAGCCCAGAATGTAGGGGATTCTATAGTACAGATAATCCTGCTTCTTCGACAAATAAATGTAATAAAAAGGAAAGAAATCTTTAGATTAAAAGAGATTTAAGAGGCATATCAACTAAATGCAATGTGTGACTAACCTGATTTGGATCTTGGTATTAACAAATCAGTGCTAAAAATGTTATGAGACAGGTGAGAAAATCTGAACACTGGATATTTTATGATTTTCAGCAGTGGGGTGCTACAGCCAGTCTGTACCAGCTCATGAGTGCCAACTGTGCACATCTCTACCCAACCCTGTATTTTGTCTCTGTACTCGGTGTTGTCATGCCAGAGCCTTGGAATTAGCCATAGTGGGAGTACTTATACCGCAGGAATTGGCAAACACTACTAATCAGAGTTTTTTCTTCTAGAGAGTCTGTTACTAAATATTTCCCAGGAAATCACTGACTTTAAAGGATTATTATTAGTAGTACTATCATCATCATCATCAAGGTAGATAATGATTTTGTAGTTGCATTTTTAAAAGAGTTCTTATCATTTCAGATACATATTAAACTATTTATAGCTAAAATTGTATGATGTCTGGGATCTGCTTTAAAATAATCTTAAAAAGAGTAGAGGAAGAGAAGGTAGGGGTATAAATGAAACAGTATTAGTCATATATTAATAAAGTTGAGGCTGCATGTTGAACACACAGGGGTTCACTACTTTTCTCTGTGCCATTTGTTCATGTCTTCAAAATTCCGTAAGAAAACATTTAAAACAAAACCACAAAGGCCCTCTGACATGTGGTATCTGGGGCCTTACTTGGCACTCCCTCACAAACACTTTTCATTGCAGTCTTATTTGCAGTTCCCTAAACATGCATTTCCTTCCTTGTTTTTACAAATGGTTTTCACTATGCCTCAAATTCCTTTCCCTCCCCCATCCAACTCCACTGTTCATCTCATTAAGCTCTATTCATCCACTGGATCTCAAAATCACCTCAACTGGGATATAATATTGGATCCTGTGACTGTCCAGCATGCTGACCATATCTCTAAATAATAACACAGTAGCTAGCACTTACATGTGTCAGTTTCAAATATTAGGGGCTTAATCCACACCACAATCCTATGAGGTAAGTGCAATTATTAGCTTCATTTTCCAGATAAGGAAACTTACAATGAAGTTAAATGACTGCCCCAGGGTAAATATTGGAGCAAAGATTCAAACCCAGTCTTGACTCCAGAACTTAATCTCTTTAGCACAACAGTATGTTCCCTTGACAATGCCGTGCTGCCTTCATTTCTTTACCATGGAACCTACGGCCCCCTAATCTCTACTCACCTCTCCTCCCTGTTAGACTAGAAGATCCCCCCAAACAACACCTTGATAATACAGCTCCCCAAACATTAATGTTTACTAAGTATTGTGTAAATACGCAGGATTTCCTCTATACCAGTGGTTTTCAAACTATGTTCCTTCAAACCCTACATGTAAGTCAGAAGAGGCACATGGGCCATCCAAATACGTCCCACCCTAGAGAAAGGATGACTGACCGTTAGGATGCAAGTACAGAGCCTCAGAACCACCACCCCGATTAAGCAGTGCATGCTTTATGTACTGAACATGTGAAGTGAGTTTGAAGAAAGAGTCCCTCTACTAAACTAAAAGTTTAAAATCATTGCCCTAGATCTAGCCAGTGTGCCTTCATTCTAACCATCTTCAGAAGGCAAGGGATCTCTTCTTGCTATGCTACTGAAAGGAAATTTTCCCAGTATCCTGGAATATTTACACTGTTTCTTTATATTTAAATTTTCTGAATATTCCTGAATTCTTATTCTAGGTTTCTTATTCTAAATTGTAAAACCTATGGAATGGGAGAAGATATTTCCAAATGTCTTATCAGATAAAGGGCTAATATCCAAAATCTATAAAGAACTTATCAAACTCAACACCCAAAGAACAAATAATCCAATCAAGAAATGGACAGAAAACATGAACAGACATTTCTCCAAAGAAGACATACAAATGGCTAAAAGACATATGAAAAAATGCTCAACATCACTTGGCATCATGGAAATACAAATCAAAACCACAATAAGATACTACCTCACACCAGTTAGAATGGCTAAAATTAACAAGTCAGGAAACAGATATTGGCAAGGGTGTGGAGAAAGGGGAATGCTCTTACACTGTTGGTGTGAATGCAAACCAGTGCAACCACTCTGGGGCACATGCACCCCATTATTTATAGCAGCAATGTCCACAATAGCCAAACTACGGAAAGAGCCCAGATGTCCATCGACAGATGAATGGATAAAGAAGAGGTGATTCACACACACACACACACACACACACACACACACACACAGAAATATTACTCACCCATCAAAAAGAATGAAATCTTGCCATTTGCAACGACATGGATGGAACTAGAGGGTATCATACTAAGCAAAATAAGTCAGTCAGAGAAAGACAAATATCATATGATTTTACTCGTATGTGGAATTTAAGAAACAAAACAGATGAACATAGAGGAAGGGAAGGAAAAATAAGATGAAAATTGAGAGAGAGGCAAATCATCAGAGATGTCGAACTCTAGGAAACAAACAAAGGGTTGCTGGAGGGGAGAGGGATGGGGGAGAAGGGATAATTGGGTGACGGGCATTAAGGAGGGCACTTGATGTAATGAGCACTGGGTGTTATATGCAACTGATGAATCACTAAATTCTACCTCTGAAACTAACAACAACAATAACAACAGAAAACCCCAAAACAAAAAACAAAACAAAACCTTGAAAGTAATCACTAGTTAGCATTGAATAAAGTAAATGCTGCTTCTAAAACACAGAAATTAAAGGAAAGAAAGAAAATACAGTTCATTTACCAAAAGAAGGAAGCATTGTGCAAACCTTGATTAAAATGATGAAACAATGTTTAAGTCAGATATAATTCTGGATCATTAATAGGGTAATTTCTCTGTTGAAAGATAAAACTCAGATTGTACCCAGAACCAAATTCCAACTATGTGCTACTTTTAAAAGTTACACCTAAAATAAATGACACTAAAACAAACAAATAAAAAATTAGGAGAAGGAACTAAAAGAAGTAAGAATTGCTTTTGGCTCTCCAATAATTTACTCCCTATTCTTTGAGCTAAGCCTTGCACTCCTCTCTCTTCTGTCCAAAGGCTATCCCTTGCTTTTACATCCAGGAAATGCTTACCTCCTCCAAGTAGGGCATGACATCCCATAGTGACATGTAGTATGCTGTTACCACCGACTTATATATAGCCATAGGTATAGTATCTCGGTGGGGAGGCTTGGGAATCCCTGCAATGAAAAACAGTAGATTGGCCATTCCGAGATCCTCCTCCAACCCCATTCAAGGGACCACCCAAAACCACCAAGAATGAAGGTTTCAGTCAGTCACAGGACATGCTTTCCCAGTTCCAGGAAGAATCATAAGATAGGCAGTAAAGGAGTGGGATTCCTTTCATATCTATAGGCTCTGAGGCAGGATGCCCTGCTGTCTGGGGAAAGGAGGTGGTACATCAATCCCACTGCTGGACCAGTAGTTCTCAACCCTGGTGGCTCATTAGAATCTCTTAAAGTCGAATGGGAAAATACATATGCTCAGATTCTGCCCTTTCCTCCCCATTTCAACTAAGACATACTTTTCTAACAGCTCTGGGATAGGCCTGGCACCTCTGGCTTTTACAAGTTCTGCAGAGGATTCCAATGCACAGCCAAGACTAAGCAACATGGCCCTAGATGCTGAGAACCTAGAGGGTGGGCTCTGTATTTTGTACATATTTGAATCCCCAGTGCCTAATGATAAAATAAACTGGAACAAACTGGGTATCTCCCCAAAAGTACATCTTTATCTACTCCCTCAATCCCCTCTTCACAGGACAGAGACCATTTGAGAGGCTGAGTTATTATTCAGATTGAGATTGTTGCTAGGTACCCAAAGAAGAGCTAAAAAACTCTTGATATGCAAGGTACTCAGTTGTATGTTCTCCGTTCTCTGTCAGGAGTGCCCCATAATCTGAAAAATATAAAGAAATTTGTCACTTTCCCCAAGAAAGCTCCAGCTTCAGCAAAGAAAGGCATGAGAGCTTAATACTGAGCAAAAGGATCCTTAATACAGAAGCTTTGAAAGGAAAAATTTTTGGCATTAGATAAGAAAATACCACATCCCAATTAGTCCAAACCAGGAGACATCTGCCATACTTTGCAGGGCTTTCAAATGAAGACAAATAACACCAATCCCTGGATATCTAATAAGTCCTGACTGAGAGCCCAAGGCTATTCCAATCCAGTGGTTTCTACTTTCTATTCAATTTCTTTTTTTTTTTTATTATGTTAAGTTAGCCACCATACAGTACATCATTAGTTTTTGATGTAGTGTTCCATGATTCATTGTTCACGTATAACACCCAGTGGTTCCTCACAACACATGCCATCCTTAATACCCATCACCCGACTACCCCCTCCCCCAACCCCCTCCCCTCTGAAACCCTCGGTTTGTTTCCCAGAGTCCATAGTTAAATTCCTTTCTTTCACCCTTGACTTTTCACCTTGTCTCTCAGTGTCATTAACCAATGCCCTAGTGTTATCAAGAGATCCAAAGTAACTGTTTTACAGGAACTTCTAAGAATAAGGGTCTGCACAGTGGATAGATAAGATTAAACTACCAAGGCCTCTGCCTGCAAAGTCCCAGACAGTCTAGATTCTAGTGCTGGATAAATTCTAGTACTGTCAAGAGGAATAAACATCAAACCTTCAATCCTCAGCATTTGTTAAAGGCAAAACAGATGAACCGTCCCAGAGATTGTTCCATGAGACCCACTCTAGAAAGCTCCAGGCTCAAATGGTGGGGTGGCCTAGGTTGGAGACAACTCTAAGGGACAATTACTTGCCATAGCTTGTGATCATAGGGAGGTAATGGTCCAAAGATGCAGATCCACCCATGAAGCCGAAGTTGGTGCCACCATGGAACATGTAGAAGTTGAGGGAGAAACTAGCGTTGAACATTTCACGCACGTCTCTCATTAACACTGCACATAGGTAGGAAGAAAAGAGAGGGAGAAAATAAAGTTTGAGAGAATTAATAATAGCCATTTGTGGAATGTTCAAACTGCATGTATTGAACATTTGTTTATGCATCTTAGTCTTAGGTAAATAGATGTCCAGCTCAGTGTTTCTGGAGCACTTAGTAACTTTTCAATAAATTCTTAGTAACTTCTTTAGTAACCTAAAATCGTGGTACCAAGAACATTTACCTTCAAACCACATTTTAATGATCTTCATCAACTCTCCTGGAAGGATGTGGCAGATAATCTGGGACCAACACACTTTCATTGAATTGCCCCATCTGTTAGAACAACTCACTCTAATTGCTTTAATAGCCTCAACAAAATATACTCAGAGTGGAAACACTGCTAAAATTTCAATTTCAATTGCAATCACTTCTGGGGTGCTTATTCAGTTTTGTCCCTTAAATCTAGTACTCTAAGTACTCTAACTGGCACGGGAAAAGAAAAAAAAAAAACAGGCCAGTGCCATTTCTGTCATCTATTCTCCTGAGAAAGGATCTAAGAAGTACTCACAATGTGAATCCACAGAATGGGGGGAAATGCCCCATCCGTCCAAAGAGCTTGCTGTATACACCATCATCAGTATGGGGCTATGACCCTGAGAAAAATGAAGTGTCAATTTAGTAAAGTTTGGTACAGTTTAGAAGCTCTGAATTGCTTAGGAGGAAATTGTGAAGTCTAGTTCTCACAAACCCCCTTACGATTCAGAGCATCCCCTCACTGCTCACAAACCCTGAGTTCTACTCTCCATCCTCAGATAATTTCCCTGGTCTTGTTATTCCTCTTGGGGTTTCAATGGACTTCTCCCTCAGGGTTTGGTAAAATCAACTGTCATTGCCACATTTTCCTTCCTGGAACAACAGAATCTCTTCATTCCCTTCAGTGACCAGATTAGAAGTCTAGTAAAGAAGCGCCTGGCCCAGGGGAAGCATTAAAAATATTCAACAAATGAATGCTAAAAATGTTGAATCCCATTAAATAAGAATCCCTGAATCTCAGAATTGTATTTTGTTTTTATTCAAGTATAATTAACATACAGTGTTCTATTAATGTCAGGTGTACAATATAATGATCAACATTATATAATGTATAAAATCAACATTATATAATGTATATAATAATTCTATACATTTCTCACTGCTCATCCTGTATGCTTAATTCCCTTCACCTATTTCACCCATCCCCCCCAGCCACCTCCCCTCTGGCAACTGTGGGTTGAACAAATTGGTATTTGTCGGTATTAAGTTAATCGGTATTAAGTTGTCAGTATTCTGTTGTTTCTTTTCCTCTTTGTTCATTTGTTTTGTTTCTTAAATTCCACATGAGCGATATCATATGGTATTTGTCTTTCTCTGACTAATTTTACCTAGCATTATACCCTCTGGATCTATCCATGTTGTTGCAAATGGCAAGATTTCATATACATATATACATATATATATATACCTACACACACACACCATGGAATATTACATATACATATAAAACAATCACATTTATACATATACATTATTGAAATACATATATATTATTTATATACATACAAAACAATCACATTTTCTTTATCTATTCATCCATTATCACACATTTAGGCTGTTTCCATAACTTGGCTATTGTGAATACTGCTGCTATGAACATAGGAATACAGATATCTCTTCAGGATAATTATTTCATTTCCTTTGCATATATACCCAGAAATAAGACTTCTAGATCATATGGCAGTTCTATTTTTAATTTCTTTATGAACCTCTATACTGTTTTCCATAGTGGATGTATCAGTTTGCATCTCTACCAACAGTATCCGAGGGTTTTCTTTTCTCCACATCCTTGCCAGCATTTGTTATCTCCTGACATCCTAACAGGAGTGAGGGGATATCTTATTGTGGTTTTGATATTCCTTTCTCTGGTGATTAGGGCTACTGAGCAGCTTTTCATGTACCTGTTGGACATCTATAGGTCTTCTTTAGAAAAATGCATATGCAGGCCCTTTGCTCATTTTTCAGTTGGGTTACTTGGGGTTTCTTATTTTGCTATTGAGCTGTACAAGATTTTATATATTTTGGATATTAACCTGTTATCAGGTATGTGGTTTGCAAATATTTTCCCCCATTTCCATAGGTTGTCTTTTCATTTTATTGATGATTTCCTTTGCTGTGCAGAAACTTTTTAGTCTGATATAGTCCCAGTTGTTTATTTCTGCTTTTGGTGTCAAATGCAAAACACTATTACCAAGATCAATATCAAGAAGCTTATGCCCATGCTTTCTTCTGGGAGTTTTGTGGTTTCAGATCTTATGTTCAAATCTCTAATCCATTTTGGGTTGATTTTTGTGTATGACATAAGATAGAAGTTAGTTTCATTCTTTTGCATGTGGATATGTATGGCTGTATGTTTTCAGGAATTTATTTCTTCTAGGTAGTCTAATTTGTTGGCATATAATTGTTCACATTAGTAGAAACTATGATCCTTTATATTTCTGTGGTATCAGTTGTAACTCTACTCTTTCACTTAAAATTTTATTTACTGAGTCTGATCTCTTTTTTCTTAGTATAGTTCAATATTTGTCAATTTCATCTTTTTTAAAAACTTGGTTTCATTGATCTTTTCTATTGTCTTTCTCGTCTCGATTTCATTTATTTCTGCTCTGATCTTTGTTATTTCCTTCTTCTACTAACTTTGAGCTTAGTTTGTTCTTTTTCTAGTTCTTCAAGATAAACAGTTATGTTGTTGATTTGAGATCCTTTCCTTCTTAATGTATGCGTTTATCACTATAAACGTCCTCGTAGAATCGCTTTTGCTGCATCTCATAAGTTTGAGATGTTGTGTTTCCATTTTCATTTGCCTTAAGATTTTTTTAAATTTCTTTTTTCGTTTATTTGACCAATTAGTTGTTCAGGAGAATGTTGTTTAATTTTTATATATTTGTGAATTTTCCCATTTTTTCCTTGTAATTGATTTCTAGTTCCACACCATTGTGGTCAGAAAATATGATTTCAATCTTCTTAAATTTATTAAGACATGTTGTGTGGCCTAACATATGGTCTCTTCTGGAGAATGTTCCATGTATGCTTGAGAAGAATGTGCATTCTCCTGCTGTTGGTGGGAATTTCTGTATATATTCTGTACATCCATCTGGTCTAACATATAATTTAAGTCCCATGCTTCCTTATTTAGTATCCATGTAGATGATCTGTCCATTGTTGGAACTGAGGTATCTAAAACCCCTGCTATCATTGTATTGCTATCTATTTCCCTGTTCAGATCTATTAATATTTGCTTTATATATTTAGGGGCTCCTATGTTGGGTGCATAATATTTACAATTGTTATATTCTTTTGATGAATTGACCCCTTTGTCATCATATGAAGGCTTTCTCTGACTGTTGATACAGAGTTTGTCTTAGTCTGTTTTGTCTGCTATAAGTATAGCTACCCCCCCTGATTTGTTTTATTTGTTTTGGCTTTTGTTTGCATGGAGTATCTTTTTCCATCCCTTCAATGTCAGTCTGTGTGTGTCTTCAAAGCTGAGGTGAGTCTTTTGTAGCCAACAGATGGTTGGATCTTTTTTTTTTTAATCTATTCAACCACTCTGTATCTTTTGATTAGAGGATTTAGTCCATTTTAAATTTAAAGTAATTATTGATAGGTATTATGTTAATGATTTTCTGTCTATTTTATAATTCCTTTGTTCCTCTCTTGATCTCCTCCTTTGTAGTTTGATGATTTTTCTGTACGGGTATGCTTCGATTCCTTTCTCTTTCTCTTTTGTATACTACAGGACTTTGTTTTGAGGTTACCACGAGGCTTACATAAAACATCTCATATTGATAGCAATCTATTCTACCAATAACAGGTTAACTTCAAACATATACTCTACATTTTTAACCCTCTCCTTACCTTTTATATTTTGATGTCACAATGTACCTCTTTTCACCTAGTGTATCATTAAAAAATTATTGTAGTTATAATTATTTTTAATACTTTTGTCTTTTAACCTTCATATTAGAGTTAAAAGTAACTTACCCATGACATTATTCTCTAAATTTAACTATACATTTACCTTTACAATGAGTTTTATACTTTCATATGTCTTCTTGTTACAAATTAGCTTTTTCTGTTACTAATTAACTTACCATTTCTTTCAGCTTAAAGAACTCCTTTTAACATTTTTTGTGAGGCTAGTCTGTTGTGATGAACTCCTTTAGCTTTATCTGTCTGATAAACTCCACTGCTCCTTCAATTCTGAAGGACTCCTTCACTGGGTAGGGTATTCTGGGTTGGTGCTTTTTTTCTCTTGGTGCTTTGAATATATCACCCCATTCCCTTTTGGCCTACAAGATTTCTGCTGAAAAATCTGTGATAGCCATAAGGAGGGGGCAGAGTTAAGATGGCGGAGTAATAGGGGGACCCTGAACTTGCCTTGCCCTTCAAATACAGCTAGATCAACATTCAACTATTTTGAACAACTAGGAAGATGATCTGAGGATTAAGGAAACAATCTGCACAGTTGGAGAGAGAGAACATGGCAGATGCAAGGTTTGGAACCATGAATTGGGGGAGAGGAAAGCATCACAGCCACAAAGGGGAGGGAACCCTTTTCATGGAGCAAACTCAGGAAGAGAAAGAAAATGGGAAAGAACCCAGCGAGTAGGGACCACACAATAAGCCTCGGTGAGGAGATCCTCTGGGTAGCACAGTGAGAGATCACTCCCCTTCCCAGAGGGCATTTGGAAGAGCATATTTTGCCTCTCCAAGGACAAAAGGCCAGCCAGGAGCCATTAAGCGGGGCTCAACAGCAGGGTCAGAGGTGTGTGCAAAGGGCAGAAAGCCTCTTAAGATTTTGCTGTGAGTCACAATAGGTTTAAACCTCTGTGTGCATATCAAGTGGCTGCTTTTCTTCAACAGAACTAAGCAGAAAGTAGAGACAGGAGCAGATTGCAGATAACCTGGCCACCACTTTTTGCTGTCTGCCACAATAGATTCAAACCTCTGCAATGGCTTCTCTGGGACAGAAAGGAGTAGGGGACTGAATCAAGTGCAGATAGCCAATAAACTGGCTTCAGCTTTTTGCTGAGCATTACAATAAACTCTAGCCCCTGAGTGCATACTGTGCAATGGCTTTTTAGGGATAGGATGGTGCTGGGCACACCCTGAGGCTCTCCTCAGAGGGAGAGGAGTGAGCCCAAACCTTACCAGGCCATTTAAAACTTGGAGTTTTGAATCCCAGCCACCAACCAGAGATAAAATCCAGGAGATCTGTGGCTCCAGACATGCTGATGGCCTGGGCACAGACAAGTTAAAGACAAGGAACTGATGAAAGCCCGGGACACAGAAGATTCTTTGTTTTCTAACAGGGCCTCCTGAACAGCAGTAGCCATGAGTTCTGCTCCCAGGGACAAGACAGCGGGGTGATGCCATAGTCTTACTCCTCCACACCCCTCTCTCCCACCCATCAGCACAATCAGGACTTCAGAAAGAAACAGCATCTCCAGTGGAGGCTGGAATCCCCTACACTAAGACACCCCCCCCTCCCTGCACCTGGCAGGAGCATCTTTACAAGGGCAAAAATTCACCCCAAAAGAAAGAACAGGAGGCAATACTCACTGCAAGGGATTTAATCAATATGGAGATAAGTAAAATGTCTGAACTACAACTTAAAACAATTATAAAGATACTAGCTGGGCTTGAAAAAAGCATAGAAGACACTAGAGAATGCTTACTGTAGAAATAAAAGAACTAAAAACTAATAAGGCTGAAATTAAAGATGCTATTACTGAGGTGCAGTCACAGATGGAGGTCTTAACAGCCTCAGGATAAATAAGGGAGAAGAGAGAGAAAGTGATATAGAAGACAAAATGGTGGAAAATAAGGAAGCTGAAAAGAAGAGAAAAAGACAACTACCAGGGGGAGGAGCAAGACGGTGGAGGAGTAGGAGACCTAAATTTCATCTGGTCCCAGGAATTCAGCTAGATAGTTATCAAACCATTCTGAACACCTACGAACTCAACAGGAGATCGAAGAAAAGAATAGTAGCAGCTCTCTGAACAGAAAAGTGACCACTTTCTGGAAGGTAGGATGTGTGGAGAAGGGAATCTGAGGTGATATTTGGGAAGATAGATGGAGGGGAGGAGGCCACTGTCAGCCGCTACTGGCAATGATAGAGCAGCAGAGCACAAAATTGGAACTTTTAGAAGTCAGCTCCGCTGAGGGACGTCGCTCCAGTGGCTAAGCCAGGGATAGAACCCTCGCTCGGACAGTGTGGTCTCAAGACCCTCGGGGTCACAGAAAGACCGGGGGTGCCTGAGTGTGGCAGAGCTCCCAGGTATCAGAGCGGGGAAGCCGGCTGCAGAGACGGAGCCGAGGCGCGGGCTCTCAGCTCAGGGTGGCCATAAACCATGATCCGCAGCAGAGTTGGGCCACTGCTCCTCCAGCAGGGACCCAAAAAGCAGCAGATCCGCGGAGACCCCCCTTCTTTCCCCCGGGAGGAGTGGTGCAGGAGCGCACTGCAGGGATCTGCTGGGTTTGGAGACTCCACACGGGGTCGGGTGCCAGAGATAGAAATGCTCAGTCACAGGCCGGGTGAGCACGGGGTGCGGCTGGAGACTGGGGAGATGTGAGTGATTGAATGCTTTTCTCTGGGGGCTCACTGAGGAGTGGGACCCCAGGTTCTTGGCTCCTCTGGGGCGGAGACTGGGAAGCCACCATTTTCACTCTCGTCCTCCAAAGCTGTACGGAAAGCTTGCAGGGAACAAAAGCTCCCAAGAGCAAACCTGAGCAGGTTACTTAGCCTGGCACCCGGCAAGGGTGGTGCAATTCCGCCTCCAGCAAAGACAGTGAGAATCACTGCAACAGGCCCCTTCCCCAGAAGATCAGCAAGAACATCCAGCCACGACCAAGTTTACTGATCAATGAGAATGGCAGAACCCCAGCACTAGGGGAATACAGCACACAGAATTCATGGCTTTTTTCCCCATGATTCTTTAGTCTTTCAAAGTTAATCTTTTAAATTTTCTTTTTTTTTTCTTTTTCTATGTGTTTTTGAATTTTTCTTTTTCCTTTTTTCAACCAACATCTTATCAATCCCTTTCTAAAAAATCTTTTTTATTTTTCATTTTTAGAGTCACATTCTATCCCTTCATTGTAGTTAACTTTATTTTTGGTATATATATAAGTTGTTCTCTCTTTAAAATTTTGGGATACAGTTTCTCCTAACAGACCAAGATATACCCTAAATCTCTAGTGTATGGCTTTGTGCCAGTCTCCTGCCTGATCACATTCTCTCCCCCCCCTTTTCTAATCCTCTTCTTTCTTTGTTCAAACAACTTCTTATCAATTCTTTTTTATAAAATCTTTTATAATTTTCATTTTTATAGTCATATTCTATCCCTTCATCATATTTACCCTTATTTTTGTACATACATAAGTTTTTCTTTCTTTAAAATTTTGGGAGCCACTTTCTTCTAACAGACCAAAATATGCCCAAAATCTAGTGTGTGGTACTGATCTATTCACCAGCCTGATCATATTCTTTTTTTTTCTTTTTCCTTTTTCTTTCTTTCTCCCCAGTTTCAGGTCTCTTCTGATTGGTTTAGTATACTTTTCTGAGGTCATTGTTACCCTGTTAGCATTTTGTTCTCTAATTCGTCTATTCTCCTCTGGACATATTGACAAGACAGAAAAACTCACCTCAAAAAAAAAAAAAAAAAAACAAAAAAAAACCAAGAGGCAGTACCAACTGCCAGGAACCTAATCAAAATGGACATTAGTAAGATGTCAGAACTAGAGTTCAGAATGACGACTATAAAGATACTAGCTGGGCTTAAAAAAAAGCATGGAAGATACTAGAGAAACCCTTTCTGGAGAAATAAAAGAACTAAAATCTGACCAAGTTGAAATCAAAAAGGCTACTAATGAGGTGCAATAAAAAATGGAAGCTCTAACTGCTAGGATAAATAAGGCAAAAGAGAGAATTAGTGATATAGAAGACAAAATGATGGAGAATAAAGAAGCTGAGAAAAAGAGAGATAAACAACTACTGGATCATGAGGGCAGAATCTGAGAGCGAAGCGATACCATAAGATGAAACAATATTAGAATAATTGGGATCCCAGAAGAAGAAGAAAGAGAGAGAGGGGCAGAAGGTATATTGGAGCAAATTATAGCAGAGAACCTCCCTAATTTGGGGAAGGAAACAGCATTAAAATCCAGGAGGCACAGAGAACCTCTCTCAAAACCAATAAAAATAGGTCCACACCCCAACATCTAATAGTAAAACTTACGAGTCTCAGAGACAAAGAGAAAATCCTGAAAACAGCTCAGGACAGGAGGTCTGTAACCTACAATGGTAGAAACATTAGATTGGCAACAGACCTATCCACAGAGACCTGGCAGGCCAGAAAGGACTGGCAGGATAGATTCAGAGCACTGAATGAGAAAAATATGCAGCCAAGAATACTATATCCAGCTAGGCTGTCACTGAAAACAGAAGGAGAGATAAAAAGCTTCCAGGACAAACAAAAACTAAAAGAATTTGCAAACACGAAACCAGCCCTACAAGAAATATTGAAAGGGGTCCTCTAAGCAAAGAGAGAGCCTAAAAGTAACATAGACCAGAAAGGAACACAGAAAATATACAGTAACAGTCACCTTACAGGCAATACTGTGGCACTAAATTCCTATCTTTCAATGGTTACCCTGAATGTAAATGAGACAAATGCCCCAATCAAAAGACGCAGGCTATCAGATTGGATAAAAAAATAAGACCCATTGATATGCTGTCTGCAAGACACTCGTTTTAGACCCAAAGACACCTCCAGATGGAAAGTGAGGGGGTGGAAAACCATTTATCATGCTAATGGACATCAAAAGAAAGCTGGGGTGGCAATCCTTATATCAGACAAATTAGATTTTAAACCAAAGACTGTAATAAGAGATGAGGAAGGACACTATATCCTACTTAAAGGGTCTATCCAACGAGAAGATCTAACAATTGTAAATATCTATGCCCCTAACATGGGAACAGGTAATTCTATAAGCTAATTAATAAAAAAATCAAAGAAAAACATTGACAACAATACAATAATAGTAGGGGACTTTAACATCCCCCTCACTGAATTGGACAGATCATCTAAGCAAAAGATCAACAAGGAAATAAAGACTTTAAGTGACACACTGGACCAAACGGACTTCACAGATATATTCAGAACATTCCATCCCAAAGCAACAGAATACACATTCTTCTCTTGTGCCCATGGAACATTCTTCAGAATAGATCACATCCTAGGTCACAAATCAGGCCTCAACCAGTACCAAAAGATTGGAATCATTCCCTGCATATTTTCAGACCACAATGCTTTGAAACTAGTACTCAATCACAAGAGGAAAGTCAGAAAGAACTCAAATACATGGAGGCTAAAGAGCATCCTACTGAAGAATGAATGGGTCAACCAGGAAATTAAAGAAGAATTGAAAAAATTCATGGAAACAAATGAAAATGAAAACACATCTGTTCAAAATCTTTGGGATGCAGCAAAGGCAGTCCTAAGAGGAAAGTATACACCAATACAAGCCTTTCTCAAGAAACAAGAAAGGTCTCAAATATACAACCTAACCTATACCTAAAGGAGGTGGAGAAAGAACAGCAAATAAAGCCTAAACCCAGCAAGAGAAGAGAAATAATAAAGATCAGAGCAGAAATCAATGAAATAGAAACTAAAAGAACAGTAGAACAGATCAACAAAACTAGAAGCTGGTTCCTTGAAAGAATTAACAAGATTGATAAACCCCTGGCCAGACTTATCAAAAAGAAAAGAGAAATTACCCAAATAAATAAAATCATGAATGAAAGAGGAGAGATCACAACCCAACACCAAAGAAATACAAACAATTATAAGGACATATTAGGAGCAACTATATGCCAGCAAATTAGATAATCTGGAAGAAATGGATGCATTCCTAGAGATGGATCAACTACCAAAACTGAACCAGGAAGAAATGGAAAACCTGAACAGACCCATAACCACTGAGGAGATTGAAGCAGTAATCAAAAAATCTCCCAAGAAACAAGAGCCCAGGGCCAGATGGCTTCCCAGGGGAATTCTACCAAACATTTAAAGAAGAATTAATACTTATTCTTCTGAAACTGTTCCAAAAAATAGAAATGGAAGGAAAACTTCCAAACTCATTTTATGAGGCGAGCATTACCTTGATCCCCAAATCAGACAACGACCCCATCAAAAAGGAGAATTACAGACTAATATCCCTGATGAACATGGATGCAAAAATTCTCACCAAAATACTAGTCAGTAGGATCCAACAGTACATTAAAAGGATTATTCACCATGACCTAGTGGGATTTATCCCTGGGCTGCAAGGTTGGTTCAACATCCGCAAATCAATCAATGTGATACAATACATTAATAAAAGAAAGAACAAGAATCATATGATCCTCTCAATCGATACAGAAAAAGCATTTGACAAAGTACAGCATCCTTTCTTGATCAAAACTTTTCAGAGTGTAGGGATAGATGGTTCATACCTCAATAACATAAAAGCGATCTATGAAAAACCCACAGCAAATATCATTCTCAATGGGGAAAAACTGAGAGCTTTCCCTCTAGGTCAGGTACACGGCAGGGATGTCCACTATCACCACTGCTATTCAACATAGTACTAGAAGCCCTAGCCACAGCAATCAGACAACAAAAAGAAATAAAAGGCATCCGAATCAGCAAAGAAGAAGTCAAACTCTCACTCTTTGCAGATGATATGATACTTTATGTGGAAAACCCAAAAGACTCCACCCAAAACTGCTAGAACTCACACAGGAATTCAGTAAAGTGGCAGGATATAAAATCAGTGCACAGAATCAGTTGCATTTCTATACACCAACAACAAGACAGAAGAAAGAGAAATTAAGGAGTCGATCCCATTTACAATTGCACCCAAAACCATAAGATACCTAGGAATAAATCTAACCAAAGAGGCAAAGAATCTGTATGCAGAAAACTATAAAATAGTCATTAAACAAATTGAGGAAGACACAAAGAAATGGAAAAACTTTCCATGCTCATGGATTGGAAGAACAAATATTGTGAAGATGTCAATGCTACCTAGAGCAATCTACACATTCAATGCAATCCCTATCAAAATACATAACATAACATAATAAAATTAAATTAAAAAAAAAAAGACAACCACCAGATCATGAAGGGAGATTTCAAGAACTCAATGATCATATGACCTCACTCATATGAGGAATTCTTAATCTCAGGAAACAAACGGAGGGTTGTTGGAGTGGTGGGGGGTGGGAGGGATGGGGTGGCTGGGTGATAGACATGGGGGAGGTTATGTGCTATGGTGAGCACTATGAATTGTGTAAGACTGATGAATCTTGGATCTGTACCTCTGAAATAAATAATACATTATATTAAAAAAAAAAAGATAGTAGGAAGGGAAAAATGAAGAGGGGGGAATCAGAGGGGGAGACAAACCATGAGAGACTATGGACTCTGAGAAACAAACTGAGGGTTCTAGAGGGGTGGGGAGTGGGGGGATGGGTTAGCCTGCTGATGGGTATTAAAGAGGGCACATACTGCATGGAGCACTGGGTGTTATACGCAAACAATGAATCATGGAACACTACATCAAAAACTAATGATGTAATATATGGTGATTAACATAACATAATAAAATTAAATTAAAAAAATAAAGACAACCACCAGATCATGAAGGGAGATTTCGAGAACTCAGTGATTCCATAAAGCAAATTAATATCCTGATGATGGGGGTCCCAGAAGATGAAGAGCAGGACAGAGGTTTATTTGAACAAATTATAGTTGAGAACTTCCCTAATCTGGTGAAGGGAACAGGCATTCAAGTCCAGGAGGCACAGAGAACTCTCCCCACCTTAAAATCAATAAAAATAGGTCAACACCTTGACGTATTATAGTGAAACTTGCAAGTTTCAAAGATAAAATGAGAATCCTGAAAGCAGTTCAGGGCAAGAGGTCCTTAAACTACAAGGGTAGAAACGAGGCTGGCAGCAGACCTGTCCACAGAGACCTGGCAGGCCAGAAAGGACTGGCATGATATATTCAACATGATAAATGGGAAAAATATGCAGCCAAGAATACTTTATCCAGCAAAACTGTCATTCACAATAGGAGAAATAAAGAGTTTCCAGGACAAACAAAAACTAAAGCAACTCGTGAACACTACACCAATCCTGTAAGAAATATTAAAGGGGATCCTTTGAGCAAAGAGAGAGCCCAAAAGAAATCAAGACCAGAAAGGAACAGAAACAATCTACAGGAACAGTGACTTTACAGGTAATATAATGACACTAAATTTGTATCTTTCAATAATTAATCTGAATGTAAATGGACTAAATGCTCTAATCAAAAGACATAGGGTATCAGAATGCATAAAAAAAAAAAAAAAAAAAAACAGGACCCATTGATATGCTGTTTACAAGAGACTCATTTTAGACCCAAAGACACCTTCAGATGGAAAGTAAGGGTGTGGAGAACCATTTAACATGCCTAAGGACATCAAAAGAAAACTGGAGTAGCCATCCTTATATCAGACTAGATTTGGAACCAAAGCCTTAATAAGAGATGAAGAAGGACACTATATAATAATAAAAGGGTCTATCCAACAAGAAGATCTAACAATTGTAAGTATTTATGCCCCCAGCTTGGGAGCACCCAAATATATAAACCAATTAATAACAAAATTAAAGAAACACATTGATAATAATACAGTAATAGTAGGGGACTTTCACACCCCACTCATAGCAATGGAAAGATCATCTAAGAAACAAGGGCTTTGAATGACACACGGGACCAGATGGTCTTCATAGATATATTCAGAGTATTTCATCCTAAAACAGCAGAATATACATTCCTCTTGAGTGCACATGGAACATTCTCCAGAACAGATCACATACTGGGTCACAAATCAGGTCTCAACTGGTACAAAAAGATTGGGATTATTCCATGCAGATTTTCAGAGTACAATGCTTTAAAACTTAAAGTCACCTACAAGAAAAAATTTGGAAGGACCACAAATACATAGAGGTTAAAGAGCATCCTTTGAAAGAATGAATGGGTCAACTAGGAAATTAAAGAGTAATTAAAAAAATACACGGGAACAAATGAAAATGAAAGCACTACAGTTCAGAACCTTTGGGATGCAGCAAAGGCAGTCCTAGGAGGGAGGTATATAACAATACAAGCCTTTCTCAAGAAATAAGAAAAGTCTCAAGGATACAACCTAACTTACATTTAAAGGAGCTGGAAAAAGAACAACAAATAAAGCCTAAATCCAGCAGGAGAAGAGAAATAATAAAGATTAGAGCAGAAATAAAAATATAGAAATTAAAAAAAAAAAAAACATAGTAGAACAGAACAATGAAACTAAGAACTGGTTCTTTGAAAGAATTAATAAGATTGATAACCCCCAGCCAGATTTATAAAAAAGAGAGAGAGAGGAACCAAATAAATAAAATCATGAATGAAAGAGGGGAGATCTCAACCAATACCAAATAAATACAAACAATTATAAGAGAATATTATGAGCAATTATATGCCGACAAATTAGGCAATCTGGAAGAAATGGATAAATTCCTAGAAACATATAAGCTACCGAAACTCAAACAAGAAGAAACAGAAAACCTGAACAGACCCATAACCAGCAAAGAAATTGAATCAGTAATCAAAAATCTCCCAAAAAAAAGAGTCCAGGGCCAGATGGCCTCCCAGCAGAATTCTACCAAACATTTAAAGAAGAATTAATAGGGCGCCTGGGTGGCTCAGTTGGTTAAGCGACTGCCTTCGGCTCAGGTCGTGATCCTGGAGTCCCGGGATCGAGTCCCGCATCGGGCTCCCTGCTCAGCAGGGAGTCTGCTTCTCCCTCTCCCGCTCCCCCCTCTTGTGCTCTTTCTCTCTCTCACTCTCTCTCTCAAATAAATAAATAAAATCTTTAAAGAATTAATACCTATTCTTCTAAATATGTTTCATAAAATAGAAATGGAAAGAAATCTTCTAAACTCATTCTATGAAGCCAGCATTACCTTGATACCAAAACCAGACAAAGACCCCACTAAAAAGGAGAATTACAGACCTATCCCCGATGAACATGGATAAAAAAAATTCTCACCAAGCTACTAGCTAATAGGATCCAACAGTACATTAAAAGGATTATTCACCACAAACAAGTGAGATTTATTCCTGGGCTGCAAGGGTGGTTGAAGATCTGCAAATCAATCAGTTTGATACAGCACATTAATAAAAGAAAGGAAGAGAATCAAATGATCTTCTCAACAGATGCAGAAAAAGCATTTGACAAAATACAGCATCCTTTCCTGATAAAAACTCTGTACAATGTAGGGATAGAAGGAACATACCTCAATATCATAAAAGCCATATATGAAAAACCCACAGTTCAACACAGTATTGGAAGGCCTAGCCTCAGCAATCAGACAACAAAAATAAATAAACTGCACCAAATCAGCAAAGAGTAAGTCAAACTCTCACTCTTCACAGACAACATGATACTCTGTGTAGAAAACTCAAAAGCCTCCACCAAAAAATTGCTGGAACTGATACAGGAATTCAGCAAAGTGGCAGGATATAAAATAAATGCACAGAAGTCATTTACACTACAATGAGGCAGAATAAAGAGAAATCAAGGAATTGATCCCATTTACAATTGCAATAAAACCCATAAGATATCTAGGAATAAACCAAACCAAAGAGGTAAAGGATCTATGCTCTGAAAACTATAGAACACTTATGAAAGAAATTGAGGAAGACTAAGAAATGGAAAAACATTCTATGCTCATGTATTGAAAGAACAAATATTATTAAAATGTCTAGGCTACCCAAAGCAATTATACATTTAAGGCAATCCTTAATAAAATACCATCAGCTTTTTTGCTGAAACAAACAGTCCTTTCTCTTCTCCTTCCAGGATCTCTATGTGTATATTCATCTGTTTGATTTGTCCCATATGGTGCCCCATAAATCCCTTAAGCTATCAGCACACTTTTTTTTTCCATTCTCTTATGATTGGATGAATTCTACCGCCCTGTCTTTGAGTTTGCAGATCTGTTTTTTCCACTTCATCAACTCTACTGTTGAGCCCCTCTATTGGATTTTTCAGTTCAATTATTGTATTCTTCAGCTCTATGATTTCTGTTTGGTACTTTTTTATATTTTCTCTTTGTTGAAATTCTCACTTTGCATATACATTCCACTCCTGACCTCAGTAAGTATCTTTATGATGATTATTTTGAACTCTCTATAAGGCAAAGCACTTATTTACATTTCATTAAGATCTGTTTCTGGAGTTTTTTCTTCTTTTGTTTGGAACTTATTCCTCTGTTTTTTTTGTTTGTTTGTTTGTTTGTTTTCATTTTCTTTGACTGCTAATTTCTGTGTATTAGATAAAACAGCCATCTCTCCCCATCTTGACAGAATGATCTCATGTAGGAGATGAGCCTTGTTGATCAGCCCAGCCTAAGTTCCTAGCTGTCTCTCAAACTTTTGTGATTGTCTAAGCTGTCTTTGTTTTTAGTGGCTCACAGTAGTTGAGCATGTGCCAAGAGCTGACAGTGTCCCAAAGGAGAGGATCATAATCAGCAACCAATTGCAGGCTGATTAGAGGCTGGACTCTCAGGCACCAGCAAGGAAAGTATGTTGTTAAGCTCCATCCAGGGAGATGCTGGGAAGTTGGTTTTATTATTGGCATGAACTGGTGTGAAATGTGTTTGCCAGCTTCCCAGGACTGGAAAATTGCAGCCAGCCTGTAGTTGACTGCTAAATTAGAAGCCTGGCCCTCAGGCAGCAACTTTTAAAAGTCGCAGATATACCTCTCTGGGGACAGACTGGGACATGGATGATTTTGCCTTTCCCTCTGTACTGAGCCCTGGAGGGACAGTCATGATTAGTGCTCATGAGGCCATTATAATTGCTTCTTCTTCTTCTTTTTTTTAATAGTCTTGTGGGTCTCATGGGCACAGCTTTCGGACCTAGGTGTTTAGAAGTCCATACCTCCAGTGGGAGTCTTAAAGGTTGGGGCACTAGATGTGGGGTCTGAATCCTCCACTCCTCAGGGAGTAGTTGGGAGCTGAGGGTTCCCTCTAGTTTCTGACACTATATCAGGGAGTGAGGTTTATGGTGAGAACGTGTCTCAGCCTTTCCCACCTATTTTGATGTGGATATTTTTTCATTCTCACAATATGTAGAGTCACTCAGCTAGTTTCTGGACCTATTTCAGAGGGCATTGCTTGTGGGTGGCTGTACATTTGGGGTATGTGTGGGAGGAAGGGAGCTCAGGAGTCTCCTGTGTCACCATCTTGGTCAACTCCGAACTAAACTCCCAGTTCCTTTTATTTATTTTTGGAGAAATCCTAAATTATATTTCCTGGAAGCATTGCACTTTGCTAAAATATCTCCTAAGACAAAATGGCCTGAGCAGAAACACAAAAACAAATACTTCAATTGTGCTCCTACCAGTATGAAGAAATGTAGTAATGTCACTCACAGTAATAAAACCCAAGTTTTCAAAGCTATTGGCAGTAGATGTCACAGATTTGATTTAGGTGAAGGCTGCCATCAACAGCATCCTAAATCTTTTGTATAAACTGCCTTCAAAATGGATCTCTTCTTGTCTGCATTTTGGTATTTCAGCTTTGTTGTTGTTGTTTTGTTGTTAATTTTAATGCAGGGACTTTATAATTACTCTGTGTTAACTTCAGCCTACTATGATACAAAAGATCCCATCATTTGGTGGATGAGCACTCCCTTCCAGCACTGTCTCATCTAGACCTTTGACAAGCACAGCTTCTGTATCTTCCCTCAGAAGAGGATCAGTCAGAACAAAGCCAACAACAGAGCCCCCATACTCATTGAACAATCCTGGAAATAGCCTCCACAAGGACAAAGAAGGTATCTTTTTCATCACCAGTATATATCCAGAGCCTAGCACAGGATCTGACACAAAAGTACCCACTCAAAATAATGTGCTCGTTCTGATCTAAATTTGAAACATCTAACTTCTCATCCACTTCCAGCTTTAGCTCCCCCTTAACTATGTAGTTCTACCTT
The DNA here is from genome assembly GCF_011800145.1 of Mirounga leonina. Classification (NCBI taxonomy): domain Eukaryota; kingdom Metazoa; phylum Chordata; class Mammalia; order Carnivora; family Phocidae; genus Mirounga; species Mirounga leonina. The sequence goes on along the minus strand of NW_023270387.1, from coordinate 29,058,908 downwards.
GTCCAGTTTGGAGAGGAATCTCTGATAGAGAACACAGAAACAAAATAGGGACTCAAAAGCTCTGCTTTCTCCCCATATTCAGTTACAACATCTGTCCTAAGAATTGTGTTTCTCTCATGTTCACTTTATCACATAAGAAATGCACTAGAAACAAATTACAATGAACTTTCTAAAGCTATGGGTACTCATTTTCACTATTTAAGTCCTGTGATTGCTCCCATATTGTATCAAATCATTCTCTCACTACAGAAGGAGTTTAAATGGTTAATGATATAAGAAAGTGAGAAGAGCATGGGATTTGGAAGCAGAAGGTTTAAATTTAAGCCTGGGTTATTCTATTATATGATCGGATTATTCACCTGTGGATAGATCCACCTGTGATCTAAAATCAGTAATTTAACCTAAGTCATGATTTCCTCATCTGCTAAATGAGAATAAGATTAATAACTTTTAACACGGTAATATAAGAAATAAACATGAAAAGATGGGAGGATTACATAAACTAAAAGCTGTGTATATAAATATTATCATATGTCTTTCTAGCTCTTTTTACTACCTCATACTCTATATTTGCCTTTATTTGTTTATTGTCTGTCTCTTACCACTAAATTATAAGCTCCAGAAGTTCCGCTTTTATAGATTTCATTCACTGCTTTATACACAATGCCTTGAAAAGTACCTAACCGGTACACAGTAGATGCTAAAAACATTTACTGACCGACTCAATAAATAAACAAATGACCTCATTTTCAGAACTTTGCTAATTATAGACAGCATATCACTTTTAACTCTGGATTCCACTGGTTTTATTGTACCCCCCCTCCCATTCTTCCTCTATTATCATAATGTTAGCATCTATCTGAGTGTTTACTTTGCTCTGGGAATTATAGTCCCTCTTCATATTCTCTTGGAATGCACTCACCCTAATCCCTGCACATCCCTGAGCTACCTGTATGTTGGCCCAGATGTTATAAGGCTGGATACATCTCCCTTTGTACTCTTCTCTAAATCTTAGTGCTGTCTCAGACCATAGGGGAGGAGAATCAGGGATTTAACAGTTTTCAGAATTCCAGGCATTATTTTACATTTATGGTAATTAACATATTCTTCTTTTGCTGCTAATATCACATAGCTCAGTCCTGTGCAAAATGAAACATGTAACCATGGATCTCAGCTGGTGGTAGAAATCTATGCCACCCTCTGATCTCCGGTTACCCATTAATAGTTTTATTGCAATTAGCACTTCCTATCTTGTGTTTATTTACATTCCCTGTCTTTCTCATTGGATCATAAATAGTTACAGGTGAATGGGGTCATGAGTAAAGGGCTAACAAAAACCTCTCTCTGTGCCCATGCAAAACCAGGTCTATCTGAAAACCAGATAAAGGCAGAATGTTATCCATGTTATCATAACCATGTTATGATTAAAATTACCTCTGATTAGCAAATTATATCTGGTTTGGAGGACTATGAATGATATATAAATTCCTAGTGTAGACCTAGATTCCTGCATGCAGTGTATCTTGAAACCAAGAGTTCCCTTTAGCAGACCTGGAATCTATACCTATAGAGCTGTGATAAAGGACACTGGTTGGTTCCTCCACTGAGACTGAGGCTTCTCTGCAGGGATGGTTCCCATTCCCTAAAACCTGAGCTGTCACTTGAGGTAGGGTATAGCCCCTGGACTGATAGGAGGGTTCCTACTGATGCTGCCCTGCTAGCTAGTATGCTAAGTTTCTCATTCTGTATCCTTCTAAGGGGCTATGGGCCAGGCACTGTAAGCATTTGAACTTGATTTAATTATACCCCAAACCACCTAGAGCAGGCATTTCAAGGGCATAACAGATCCAGGTTTTAACTGAATTAATCGCTGCTGAGACTCTCCCCCCAAAATGAGTTCTAGTGTGAGCAAGAATCAAAACATCTCCCATCTCTGAAATGTCCTTACCTGAATTGATAAGAGCGTATCGTAAGTTTCTTTCTTTATATGTTTCATGTGGACAGTGGAAAGTACTGTGGAGGAAAAGGAGACACTGTTTATAAGGTTCTCCTACAAGCACTGTTGAGCAGAGAGAGAACATGCTCCTGGACACAGGATGAAGACCTGGGCCTCCACACCTTCTGCACATACACCTCACAGGTAGTTCTCATTAACACTTTATTGATTGTGGTGAATAATAAAGATATGATCCTGCATGTGAGTCCATACCTGCTCCATATAAAGTGCTTTCACATACATCCCTTCATGTAGCATTTATAATGAATGACCCAGACAATAAGGGCAGTTAAAATAAATCATATTATGCTGATGAATAAATAAAAGCCAAATGAAGAAACTCAGCCCAGAGAGATGAATAGCCTAAGACCTAAAACTTGACTATAGATCTCCTGACTTCTAATTCAGAACACTATCCTGCCTCTCCTACAAGACAAAGGATGCCAAAAGATGGGAGGAAGGCCAGCAGAGAACATGCCTGACAGGCTATTTGGGTGAAAGAACTGCAAATAGCACTGTTCTCTGGTTCTAGTTGTCTGCACATCGCCTTTTTCCATTTTCCTAAGTATCAATCCATATTTCCTCCTTATAATTCTATTCCATGTTTCCCTACTACATTGATTCCCCAAACTTCTCTAACCCCTGAGCTCCTGGGGCTTGGTCCATGACAGTACTATTTCTCTGACACTGCCTCTACTTCCTGTTGTTAGGTCATAGCCATTTGGCAATGACAAAGATAGTCTTAACTCTGGTCCCAGCCAGGCCCCACTCTTGCCACTATGGACCGAACAGGATGGAGCAAGTGTTCTGCATTGTTGGTGCTCTGAGGGTAACAGCTGGTGGGGTAGCAAGGTAAGGACTGGTTCCTTAACTCAGCCCACCACTTTTTCCTAAAAACTATGGGGCCTCGGGGCACCTGGGTGGCTCAGTCGGTTAAGCATCTGACTTCAGCTCAGGTTGTGATCTCGGGGTCCTGGGGATCAGGCCCCTCAGTCAGGCTCCATGCTCAGTGGGGAGTCTGCTTCTCCCTCCCCCTCTTCTTTTGCCCCTCCCCCCACTCATGGGCTGCATGCTCTCATGCTCTTTCTCTCAAATAAATAAAATCTTTAAAAAGAAATAAAGCATCCATGGGAAGTGGGAGAAATAAAGCATCAGAAGGACTGCTATTCTGTTACAGACTTCACTAGTACAGGAAAAAGAATAAAGAGAAATTGTACCCTGTTTTAAGTGGCCTCTTTTCAGTTCATCTCCATTATCAGCAGTCATAAGTAACACCTTGATCCCTCTTGTGATCAGGGCCTGTGGAGAAATTTGGTAAGGTAAATGAACTGTCCCTGATCCCATGGAATGGCTTCTCTCTAGAAAAAAATGATGATGATAAAAATACTGGAATGAAGCTGAGGAATGGAGAAAAAGTTCTAATTCCTTCAACCAACTACTTGTAAGTTAGTAAATTAGAACAAAAAAATCAGCCACATTCAGAAAGACCAAACTGATAATTAAAATATCAGACCTAAAGGAAGAGGCAGTGGGACTATTTTCATTCACCTTAACACAGTGCTTTCCCCTAAGGACCTGAATCCCAGATTTTGTCTAGTGCATCAGAGAGCTTAAGACAAACCTCCTCTTCCACACTCATGCTCAAATTAACCACATGCTGTGGACCCAACTCACAGGATGGATTAAGAAACACACACACAGGGCGCCTGGGTGGCTCAGTTGGTTAAGCAACTGCCTTCGGCTCAGGTCATGATCCTGGAGTCCCGGGATCGAGTCCCACATCGGGCTCCCTGCTCAGCAGGGGGTCTGCTTCTCCCTCTGCCCTCTTCCCTCTCGTGCTCTCTGTCTCTCATTCTCTCTCTCTCAAAAAAATAAATAAAATCTTTAAAAAAAAAAAAAAGAAAGAAACACACACACAACTGCTGGTTTTCCTTTGGTCAATGGCAAGCGCAAGTAAATTTTTGTTTAGTCAATCTATAGTCACACTTGCTGCATGAGACTTTAATGTCTCTACTTTAGAAATAAATCCAAGAGAGTCTAAATCAAAGAGAGAGAGAAGAGGCTAAGAAACTTATTTACTTGAAAGGTCAAATATTAAGACTATGGGGCGCCTGGGTGGCTCAGTTGGTTAAGCGACTGCCTTTGGCTCAGGTCATGATCCTGGAGTCCCGGGATCGAGTCCTGCATCGGGCTCCCTGCTCGGCAGGGAGTCTGCTTCTCCCTCTGACCCTCCTCCTTCTCATGCTCTCTGTCTCTCATTCTCTCTCTCTCAAATAAATAAATAAATAATCTTTTAAAAAAAAATATTAAGACTATGGCCATGAATACTGAGAAAAGCCAAAGGTATGCCTTTCCTGGGCCTATGGATCACAATATCCTGAAGGCGAAACTATTCCTGCAATTATCCTTGTTGATTATGAGAAGGTGGTTTGCTTTTTCTGAACTCTTCTGAAAAACAGGGAAGGCTGAAAGGTGAACAGAATGAGTGAGAGGAGACAGCGTGTCATATATTAATTACAGTCAACCCTTCCACTACCATAGGTCCTATACAGATGCAATGTTTCACATCTTTAGCCCGAGCAAGCAATATGGCCGGTTGGTAAGTTGCCATATAACTTTTCATCTAAACTAGAACACTTGATAATGAAAAGGGTGTTAACCAGGATTCATGGACCACTACTCATAGGGATAGCAATAGGCTCCCCTTCTAGGGACTGTGGGCTATTTTGTTTCAGACTAAACATCCTGCTAATAACAACTAGATAAACTGGACAAAAAAATTAACTTATTTGAAGATACTAGATCTATATCAAGGCAGGACTTGAGGAGTCAAGTTTTCAGAGAGGCAGGCGACCTAGAGAGGTGAATCCAGCATGTGTTATACTTTTTCCTTGAGACATTGATTCCCCAAGCATCAGTTGAGATGCTGAAAAGCTGAGTAGATTTCCCAGCAATTTATGAGATGTGGGGAAAGAAACTGTAGTTCATAGACAGCCAAAAGAGAGGAGGGGCCATAACAATTCTAGGCTTTTAGCTGGAACCCAAAGGGCTATCCCTTAGGAGAGAAGGTGAACAAGAATTAGACTTACTCTCATAAGAATTAAAGCCCAGCTCCAAATCATTTCAATTACCTTCTGGAAGCAAAAATAAATCCATCTGAATAGCTTCAAATGATTTCAGTCATGTTTTCATAAATAAATTGGATTGAAAAATTACTAGGCATACCAAAAGATATTACTTTACTGAAACGATGAGAAAAACAGACAACAGAACAGATACATATGAAATTAGACATTAGGTTTCTTAAACATTGCTTTGAAATAATTATAATTAATATGTTCAAGGAGTTTTTTAAAAGTGGAAAATTTTGGCCAAAAAAAAGGAAACCAGAAAAGAATCAAATGAAAATTCTAGAGCTAAAAATCATATATCTGAAATTGAGAACTAGGTTTGACATCAAATTAGGCAAAGTTGCAGAGAAAATTCATAAATTACAAGATATCTTAGAAAAAATCATCCAGGGGGCGGAGCAAGATGGCGGAGGAGTAGGACACCTGGATTTCGTCTCCTCTCAGGAATTCAGCTGGATAGGGATCAAACCATTCTGAACACCTACAAATTCAACAGGAGATTGAAGAAAAGAAGAGCAATAACTCTCTCATCAGAAAAGCGACCACTTTCTGGAAGGTAGGACGTGCGGAGAAGTGAATCCGAGGCGATATTCAGGAGGATAGACGGCGGGGGAGGGGCCTCCATTGGCCGCTTCTGGCAACTGATAGAGCCGCGGAGCACAAAATCGGAACTTTTAAAAGTCTGCTCCGCTGAGGGATGTCACTCTGGTGGCTAAGCGGGGGGTGGAACCCTCCGGGACAGTGTGGTCTCAGGACCCTCGGGGTCACACAAAGACCGGGGGTGCCTGAGTGTGGCAGAGCTCCCAGGTAACGGAGCAGGGAAGCCGGCTGCAGAGACGGAGCCCAGGCGTGGGGTTGCCCTAAACCGTGATCCGCGGCACAGTCGGGCCCCTGCTCCTCCAGCAGGGACCCAACAAGCGGCAGATCCGGGGAGACTCACCTTCCTCCCCCGGGAGGAGCCGCGCAGAGGGCACCGCAGGGATCTGCTGGGTTTGGAGACTCCACCCGGGGTCGGGTGCCAGAGATAGAAACGCGCGGTCACAGGCCGGGCGAGCACGGAGTGCGGCCGGAGACCGGGGAGACGGGAGTGACTGACGGCTTTTCTCTGGGGGCTCCCTGAGGAGTGGGGCCCCGAGTTCTCAGCTCCTCCAGGGAGGAGATTGGGAGGCCGCCATTTTCACTCTCCGCCTCCAAAGCTGTACGGAAAGCTCGCAGGGAACAAAAGCCCTGGAGAGCAAACCCGAGCAGATTACTTAGCCGGGAGGGGGCAAGGGCGGGGCAATTCCGCCTCTGGCAGAGACATTTGGAAACCACGGCAACAGGCCCCTCCCCAGAAAATCAGCGAGAACAGCCAGCCAAGCTTACCGATCAATGAGAACGGCAGAACTCCAGCGCTAGGGGACTACTGCACATAGAATTCATGGTTTTTTACCATGATTCTTTAGGCTTTTAAAGTTAATTTTTTTTAACTTTTTGTCTTTTTATTTCTTTTTGAATTTTTCTTTTTCCCTTTTTCAACCAACATCTTATCAATCCCTTTTTTTAAAAAAAAAACATTTTTATTTTTCATTTTTAGAGTCATATTCTATCCCTTCATAGTAGTTACCCATATTTTTGGCTTATATATATAAGTTGTTCTCTCTTTAAAATTTTGAGATAGTTTCTTCTAACAGATTAAAATATACCCTAAATCTCTAGTATATGGTGTTTTCTATTCCCCTGCCTGATCACATCTTCTCCCTTTTTTTTTTCTTTTTCTTTTTTCTTTTTTTAAATCCTCTTCTTTCTTTTTTCAAACAACTTCTTATCAATTCCTTTTATAAAATTTTTTATAATTTCCATTTTTACAGTCATATTCCATCCCTTCATCATATCAACCCTTATTTTTGTACATATTAAGTTTTTCTTTCTTTAAAATTTTGGGAGGCACTTTCTTCTAAAAGACCAAAATACACCCCAAATCTAGTGTGTGGCACTGATCTATATACCAGCCTGATGATATTTGATCACATTCTGGTTTTTTGTTGTTGTTGCTGTTGTTGTTTTGTTTTGTTTGTTTTTCTTTTTATCTTTATCTTTTTCTTTATTTTCTTTTTCTTTCTTCTCTCTTTCCCTTTCTTATCCCACTGCTTCCGGTCTTTTCTGATTTGTTTAGAGTATATTTTCTGGGGACGTGGTTACTCTGCTACCATTTTGTTCTCTCATTAATCTATTCTCCTCTGCACAAAATGATGAGATGGAAAAAATCACCTCAACAAAAAGAACAAGAGGTAGTACCAACTGCCAGGGACCTACTCAATACGGACATTAGTACAATGTCAGATCTAGAGGTCAGAATCATCACTTTAAAGTTACTAGCTGGGCTTGAAAAAAATATGGAAGTTATTAGAGAAACCCTTTCTGGAGAAGTAAAAGAGCTAAAATCCGACCAAGTAGAAATCAAAAAGGCTATTAATGAGGTGCAATCAAAAATGGGGGCACTAAGTGCTAGAATAAATGAGGCAGAAGAGAGAATCAGTAATATAGAAGATGAAATGATGGAAAATAAAGAAGCTGAGGAAAAGAGAGATAAACAACTACTGGATCACGAGGGCAGAATTCGAGAGATAAGCGATACCATAAGAAGAAACAACATTAGAATAATTAGGATCCCAGAAGAAGAAGAAAGAGAGAGAGGGGCAGAAGGTATATTGGAGCAAATTATAGCAGAGAACTTCCCTAATTTGGGGAAAGAAACAGCCATGAAAATCCAGGAAGCACAGAGAACCCCTCTCAAAATCAATAAAAATAGGTCAACACCCTGACATCTAATAGTAAAACTTACAAGTCTCATAGACAAAGAGAAAATCCTGAAAGCAGCTCGGGAGAACACATATGTACCTATACAGGGTAGAAACATTAGATTGGCAACAGACCTATCCACAGAGACCTGGCAGGCCAGAAAGGACTGGCAGGATATATTCAGAGCACTGAATGAGAAAAATATGCAGCCAAGAATCCTATATCCAGCTAGGCTGTCATTGAAAATTGAAGGAGAGATAAAAAGCTTCCAGGACAAACAAAAACTAAAGGAATTTGCAAACACAAAACCAGCCCTACAGGAAATCTTGAAAGGGGTCCTCTAAGCAAAGAGAGAGCCTAAAAGCAACATAGACCAGAAAGGAACACAGACAATATACGGTAACAGTCACCTTACAGGCAATACAATGGCACTAAATTCCTATCTTTCAATAGTTACCCTGAATGTAAATGGGCTAAATGCCCCAATCAAAAGACAAAGGCTAACAGATTGGATTAAAAAACAAGACCCATCGATATGCTGTCTGCAAGAGACTCATTTTAGAACCAAAGACACCCCCAGATTGAAAGTGAGGGGGTGGAAAACCATTTACCATGCTAATGGACACCAAAAGAAAGCTGGGGTGGCAATCCTTATATCAGACAAATTAGATTTTAAACCAGAGACTGTAATAAGAGATGAGGAAGGACACTATATCCTACTTAAAGGATCTATCCAACAAGAAGATCTAACAATTGTAAATATCTATGCCCCTAACATGGGAGCAGCCAATTATATAAGGCAATTAATAACAAAAGCAAAGAAACACATCGAAACAATACAATAATAGTGGGGGACTTTAACATCCCCCTCACTGAAATGGACAGATCGTCTAAGCAAAAGATCAACAAGGAAATAAAGACTTTAAATGACACACTAGACCAAATGGACTTCACAGACATATTCAGAATATTCCACCCCAAAGCAACGGAATACACATTCTTCTCTAGTGCCCATGGAACATTCTCCGGAATAGATCACATCCTAGGTCATAAATCAGGTCTCATCCGGTACCAAAAGATTGGGATCATTCCCTGCCTATTTTGAGACCACAATGCTTTGAAACTAGAACTCAATCACAAGAGGAGTGTCGGAAAGAACTCAAAATACATGGAGGCTAAAGAGCATCCTACTGAAGAATGAATGGGTCAACCAGGAAATTAAAGAAGAATTTAAAAAATTCATGGAAACCAATGAAAATGAAAACACAACTGTTCAAAATCTTTGGGATGCAGCAAAGGCGGTCCTAAGAGGAAAGTATATAGCAATACAAGCCTTTCTCAAGAAACAAGAAAGGTCTCAAGTACACAACCTAACCCTACACCTAAAGGAGCTGGAGAAAGAACAGCAAATAAAGCCTAAACCCAGCAGGAGAAGAGAAATCATAAAGATCGGAGCAGAAATCAATGAAATAGAAACTAAAAGAACAGTAGAACAGATCAACGAAACTAGGAGCTGGTTCTTTGAAAGAATTAACAAGATTGATAAACCCCTGGCCAGACTTAACAAAAAGAAAAGAGAAATTACCCAAATCAACAAAATCATGAATGAAAGAGGAGAGATCACAACCAACACCAAAGAAATACAAACAATTATAAGAACATATTAGGAGCAACTCTATGCCAGCAAATTAGATAACCTGGAAGAGATGGATGCATTCCTAGAGATGTATCAACTACCAAAACTGAACCAGGATGAAATAGAAAACCTGAACAGACCTATAACCACCAAGGAAATTGAAGCAGTCATCAAAAATCTCCCAAAAAACAAAAGCCCAGGGCCAGATGGCTTCCCAGGGGAATTCTACCAAACATTTCAAGAAGAATTAATACCTATTCTTCTGAAACTGTTCCAAAAAATAGAAATGGAAGGAAAACTTCCAAACTCATTTTATGAGGCCAGCATTACCTTGATCCCAAAACCAGACAAAGACCCCATCAAAAAGGAGAATTACAGACCAATATCCCTGATGAACATGGATGCAAAAATTCTCACCAAAATACTAGCCAATAGGATCCAACAGTACATTAAAAGGATTATTCACCATGACCAAGTGGGATTTATCCCTGGGCTACAAGGTTGGTTCAACATCCGCAAATCAATCAATGTGATACAATACATTAACAAAAGAAAGAACAAGAATCATATGATCCTCTCAATAGATGCAGAAAAAGCTTTTGACAATGTACAGCATCCTTTCTTGATCAAAACTCTTCAGAGTATAGGGATAGAGGGTACATACCTCAATATCATAAAAGCCATCTATGAAAAACCTACAGCGAATATTATTCTCAATGGGGAAAAACTGAGAGCTTTCCCCCTAAGGTCAGGAACACTGCAGGGATGTCCACTATCACCACTGCTATTCAACATAGTATTGGAAGTCCTAGCCACAGCAATCAGACAACAAAAAGAAATCAAAGGCATCCAAATTGGCAAAGAAGTCAAACTCTCACTCTTTGCAGATGATATGATACTTTATGTGGAAAACCCAAAAGACTCTATCCCAAAACTGCTAGAACTCATACAGGAATTCAGTAAAGTGGCAGGATATAAAATCAATGCACAGAAGTCAGTGGCATTCCTATACACCAACAATAAGACAGAAGAAAGAGAAATTAGGGAGTCGATCCCATTTACAATTGCACCCAAAACCATAAGATACCTAGGAATAAATCTAACCAAAGAGACAAAGGATCTGTACTCAGAAAACTATAAAATACTCATGAAAGACATTGAGGAAGACACAAAGAAATGGAAAAACGTTCCATGCTCATGGATTGGAAGAACAAATATTGTGAAGATGTCAATGCTACCTAGAGCAATCTACACATTCAATGCAATCCCCATCAAAATACCATCCACTTTTTTCAAAGAAATGGAACAAATCATCCTAAAATTTGTATGGAACCAGAAAAGACCCCGCATAGCCAGAGGAATGTTGAAAAAGAAAAGCATAGCCAGCGGCATCACAATTCCAGACTTCAAGCTCTATTACAAAGCTGTCATCATCAAGACAGCATGGTACTGGCACAAAAACAGACACATAGATCAATGGAACAGAATAGAGAGCCCAGAAATGGACCCTCAACTCTATGGTCAACTCATCTTCGACAAAGCAGGAACGAATGTCCAATGGAACAAAGACAGTCTCTTCAACAAATGGTGTTGGGAAAATTGGATAGGCACATGCAGAAGAATGAAACTGGACCATTTCCTTACACCACACACAAAAATAGACTCCAAATGGTTGAAAGACCTCAGTGTGAGACAGGAGTCCATCCAAATCCTAAAGGAGAACACAGGCAGCAACCTCTTTGACCTCAGCTGAAGCAACTTCTTCCTAGAAACATCGCCAAAGGCAAGGGAAGCAAGGGCAAAAATGAACTATTGGGACTTCATCAAGATAAAAAGCTTTTGCAAAGCAAAGGAAACAGTCAACAAAACCAAAAGACAACCGACAGAATGGGAAAAGATATTTGCAAATGACATATCAGATAAAGGGCTAGTATCCAAAATCTATAAAGAACTCATCAAACTCAACACCCAAAGAACAAAGAATCCAATCAAGAAATGTGCAGAAGACATGAACAGACATTTTTCCAAAGAAGATATCCAAATGGCCAACAGACACATGAAAAAGTGCTCAATATCGCTCGGCATCAGGGAAATCCAAATCAAAACCTCAATGAGAAACCACCTCACACCAGTCAGAATGGCTAAAATGAACAAGTCAGGAAACGACAGATGTTGGCGGGGATGTGGAGAAAGGGGAATCCTCCTACACTGTTGGTGGGAATGCAAGCTGGTGCAGCCTCTCTGGAAAACAGTATGAAGGTTCCTCAAAAAGTTGAAAATAGAGCTACCATATGATCCAGCAATTGCACTACTGGGTATTTACCCCAAAGATACAAAAGTAGGGATCCGAAGGGGTACGTGCACCCTGATGTTTATAGCAGCAATGTCCACAATAGCCATACTGGGGAAAGAGCCAAGATGTCCATCGACAGATGAATGGATAAAGAAGAGGTGGTATATATATACAATGGAATATTATGCAGCCATCAAAAGGAATGAGATCTTGCCATTTGCAACGACGTGGATGGAACTGGAGGGTATTATGTTGAGTGAAATAAGTCAAACAGAGAAAGACATGTATCATATGATCTCACTGATATGAGGAATTCTTAGTCTCAGGAAACAAACTGAGGGTTGCTGGAGTGGGGGGTGGGGTGGGAGGGATGGGGTGACTGGGTGATAGACATTGGGGAGGGTATGTGCTCTGGTAAGCGCTGTGAGTTGTGCAAGACTGTTGAATCTCAGATCTGTACCTCTGAAACAAATAATGCAATATATGTTATGAAAAAAAAAAAAGAAGAAGGTAGCGGGAGGGGAAGAATGAAGCGGGGGAAATCGGAGGGGTAGACAAACCATGAGAGACGATGGACTCTGAAAAACAAACAGGGTTCTAGAGGGGAGGGGGGTGGGAGGATGGGTTAGCCTGGTGGTAGGTATTGAGGAGGGCACGTTCTGCATGGAGCACTGGGTGTTATGCACAAACAATGAATCATGGAACACTTCATCTAGAACTAATGATGTAATGTATGGGGATTAACATAAGAATAAAAAAATAATAATAAAAAAAATAAATTAAAAAAAAAAAAAAAAGAAAAAATCATCCAGAGGGCGCCTGGGTGGCTCAGTCATTGAGTATCTGCCTTCGGCTCAGGTCATGATCCCAGGGATCCGGGATCAAGCCCCGCATTGGGCTCCCTGCTCTGAGGGAGGTCTGCTTCTCCCTCTCCCACTCCCCCTGCTTGTGTTCCCTCTCTTGCTGTCTCCCTCTCTCTCTGTCATAAATAAAATCTTTAAAAAAAAAAAAAAGGAAAAATCATCCAGAAAAAAGCAAAATAGATATGATGAAAATATCTAGTTTTATATAACAGAAGTCCTAAAGGAGAAGAGAGAAAAAAAATGGAGCTGAGAGTTGCTGAAGATTTCCCAAAACCAATTAAAGACTTCAAGCCACATAATGAAGGGTACAAACACATGTAAGCAGAATAAAAATAAAAACCACACCTAGCCAAATCTTAGGAAAGCTGAGGGAAAACAAAAAAATAAATCTTAAAAGAAGCCAGAAGAAAAATACATTTTACCTTTAAAGGAACAATAATTGTATCAATACCTAACTTCTTAATAAAAACAATGTACGCCAGAGAATCATCAAAGAAAATAATTGCCAATCTAGAATTCTACATACAGTACAAATATCCTTCAAAATGATGATGAGCTAGGCACATTTTCAGGCAAACAAAAGGTGAGAGAATTTGTTAATAGCATACCTGCAACAAAGAAAATACAAATAGGTGTTCTTTAGGCAGAGGAAATGATAAGAGAGATAAAGCTCAGAGATGCAGAGAGGAGAGAAGAGCAACAAAAAGTAAATTATGTACATAACTCTAAATGACTCCATATAATAATAAAAATAAGTTCTTGTGTGTCTAAAATATATTTAACATTAAAAGAAATAACAACAGTACTGAGGAGAGAAAGGAGGAAAATGCAATTAAACTGTTCTCAGGTGCTTTCTTTGCCTTGGAACTGGCAAGCACACTAATTTATATTAGACATTAATAATTCTAGGATGCACAGTAGTCTCTCTTTCTTACTAAAAGAAAAGTGAAAAATGTTTAATAAGCTAATACAGGAAAAAATGGAATAATAAGAAAATAGTCAATCCAAAAGAATAAAAAAAAAGAGAGAGAGAGAAAGGACCATAGGACAGGTAGGACAAATAGAAAGAAAGTTAACAGGATGGTAGATTTAAATGCAACTGTCAGTAATCATATTAAATGTAAATAAGCCAAATACTTCATTTAAAAAACAAGAATTTTCATAATGAATTAACAAAAACAAATTTTAATTATATACTGCTTACAAGGTATGTTCCTTAAGCATATGAATCCAGAATAATTGAAACTAAGAGGATAGAGAAGTATGTATTATACAAACACCAACCAAAAGAGAGCTGTGAGGTTCACGGAAAGGAAAAATATTTTAACATCACTCTTTGCTTTACATGAGAGTTGTGTAGGTAGTTTCTTGTCTCCACTCTAGGATGCAAATGCATGAAAAAATTAAACTGGACCTTATTCATCTTTATATCCCATGGTATCATGCAAGCTATAGCTAATCGGGATATGTTTGCTCCACAAACAAAGTGAGAAAAGAAATATGTAAATATGGAGGAAATTTTTTTTTTTAAAGATTTTATTTATTTATTTGACAGAGAGAGACACAGCGAGAGAGGGAACACAAGCAGAGGGAGTGGGAGAGGGAGAAGCAGGCTTCCCGCCGAGCAGGGAGCCCGATGTGGGACTCGATCCCAGGACCCTGGGATCATGACCTGAGCTGAAGGCAGTCGCTTAACCAACTGAGCCACCCAGGCGCCCAATATGGAGGAAAATTAAAGGAGCACTTACCTTCTTAATATATGACATGTATCTTCTATCCTGATGATATGAACCATATTCATTCTCAACCTGCAGAGCAATGATGGGGCCTCCCTTTCCATACTGAGGGTTAAGGAGACGAGAGTTTGAGAGTGAAGTTACTGGTGGGAAAAGCTAGATTTTCTCAATATGCTGTTGTACACACATATTTAGAGTGCCATAAAAATAACATATTCCTCAACTCAACTCCAAGTTAAACCATAGTTCAGGCAGTATCTCTCACTCCACAGTCTGCAGTCAACTGCTCCTAGAATCCTACCTTTTCTAGTACTCCTTATTAATGGACTCCCACCCTTTTCCTTCATAATTCCATGCATTAAACATGACTTCCACTTCCATCCTTTCTCCCTTAGCACCAGCTAAAGGAGTCAAGTGTCTCCCATCCTAAGAGTTGTCTCACTTCCTTCTTATTTTTCAGGAACTTCACTCGCTTCAGACTAGCCTTCTGTCTTCTGTATCATCATCTCCTTTACTAAACCTTCCCCATAATCATTTAAATTGACTCAAAGTCCTCTGTTAAAAATAACTTGCCTGGACCACATCCCCCTCCAGTTCCCACTATCTTGTCCCCTTCACCTTCATGGACAAACTCTGAAATATTCCTGTACTAACACCTGACTTCTTATTCTCTTTTACTCTTTTACTCATTTCCATTCTTTCCATTCCACCTACATTATTAACATTACCTTCTCTTTGCTAAGTTCAAACAATAAATTTTAATCCAAATTTACTATCTCTCTGAGCAACATGTGACATCCTTGACTACCTTCTCCTTCTTGAAAGAAACCCTCTCTTCTGTGGTCTCTTATTGGTCTCTCCTAGTTTCTGGCCTGCCTCCCTGGTCACTACTCTTCAGTTTCTTTTGTGAGCTCCTCTTGCCCTACCCACCTCTTAAATGTTGATGTTTCTCATGGTTCTCTATTAATCCCAACTTTGTGCTGGACCACATCCCCTTTTGCTCTCCTAATTATGCCCTCTTGCAAATCTTCGTATTTCCCATCCCTACTGACTCCTGTCTGTTGATGGTAACATGCTCAGTCATCCCCTATCTTTATAGTTTTCTCCAGTCCAGCCAATATATTTCCTCTTCATATCTTGCACCTGCCACACCCTAGTCAAGCTTCATCATGCCCACTTCGGCACCTCCTCAATCTACTCTTGGAGATACATGGGCAAGAGTGAGGTACTCCCCCCAGCATATAGAAATAGAAGGAGTGTTGACTTCTAAGAATTAAACTCCATACCAACCATGCACGTAAGAATGTGGACAACACCCAGGACTATGTATAAGTGCCACTGAAGTGTTTGCACATCAAAACCTGTGTTCATCATGACTCAGGAGCAACTGGGTGGAAAAAGTTGAAATGGGAGAATTTTTTAGCAAGAAAGGAATAACTGACTGCACTGTATCCTGATAGGGGAAAAAAGAGGACAAAAGGCCCAAAAGAGTGCTCCCTCAGTATTATGCTGAGTGAAATAAGTCAATCAGAGAAAGACATGTATCATATGACCTTGCTGATATGAGGAATTCTTAATCTCAGGAAACGAACTGAGGGTTGCTGGAGTGGTGGGGGTGGAAGGGGTGGGGTGGCTGGGTGATAGACATTGGGGAGGGTATGTGCTATGGTGAGCACTGTGAAGTGTGTAAGACTGTTGAATCACAGATCTGTACCTCTGAAGTAAATAATACATTATATGTTAAAAAAAAAAAGAAGAAGAAGAAGAAGAAGAAGAAGATAGCAGGAGGGGAAGAATGAAAGGGGGGAAATTGGAGGGGGAGACGAACCACGAGAGACTATGGACTCTGAGAAACAAACTGAGGGTTCTAGAGGGGTGGGGGGTGGGGGGATGAGTTAGCCTGGTGATGGGTATTAAAGAGGGCACATACTGCATGGAGCACTGGGTGTTATATGCAAACAATGAATCATGGAAGACTACATCAAAAATTAATGATGTAATGTATGGTGATTAAGATAATAAAAAAAATAGAAAAAAAAAGAGTTCTCCCTCAAAACCATTAAATGTCATCCTCTGCTGACAAACACTGAAAAAGTTTTTCAAAACCTCCTTCTCACTTCCCCTTTACCATCCAACCAATTATGAATGTAGCAGATTAGAGAACAGATAAGGAAAGAGGGAAGATCCAGAAATTGACAGTACCTGGGATTAGCAAGAGACCCAGAACCAGATACTAAAAGTTCTAAAGGGCGGCTACTCAGTTGCAAGTGCTGATTTATAACACCATGATAAAATGCTTTTGAGGCCTCCCAACCTCCTCAGACCCTGATTTTGTGCTCCTTAAGCAAGGTTCTGTTTATTAATTTAGTTTTCCAGGAGTTTCAAGACAAAGAAGTCTGATTTGGGGTGGGCCGAGTACTCTAGTTCAATGCTGTCCAGCAGAACTTTCCGATGATGAACATATTCTGTGTTTGCGTTGTCCAGTATGGTAGCAACCATCCACACATGCCTACTGAGCACTAAAAATGTGTCTAGTGTAAATGAAGAAATGAATTTTTAATTTTATTTGACTTTAAGTTTAAATAACTGCATGTGGCTATGGCTACTATACTGGACAGCATAGCTCTAATCTTTGTAAAGGATGATCTCTACACCCCCCCTCCCCCAAATGGCACACAGATTCACACTCTTCAGCCACTTAGTGGTTTTAATGGCTTTCCTGAGTCTGATTAACTGAGATACTCACAATGTTAGGAACCAACTCTCCACAGTAATTTCAAATTCACACTCTGTTAAGCCCTCTCCTATCCACATATAAGTTTGCCATTGCCTCCATTCAATCTATGATAACATCTCCTTCAAATGATTACTGTGGCAATGAGATAAGCTAGGTAAATGTTGACTGCCTCACAGAAAGCTTGATACGTAATACATGTTACATTTTTGTTCCCTCCCTCTGTTCATTTTCTCTCTAGTATATAGTCCTTTTTATATTTTCCAAACATTTTAGAAATATAGTAGCACTAAACAATGATTATGCTCGGCACCATGGTTTTATTGTGGTGGAGGGATGTTAAAAAAACAAATAAATTGCAACTTCTACAAAATTGCTGACCTAAAGTCACCCATCTAATCTATTATGTGTGAAGGACTGACAAGTAGCTACCTTTAGCAGCCAAATTAAGACATTTTGAGGACTATCATTAATTTCCCATTTATGGTGACTGAGGGCAAAGATATAATGGAGAAGGGAAAACAAAAATATACAGAGTGCAATTTCAAGTCCACTGCCAGAGAAAAGGCTTCCAGTTGGGCAGTAGATAGGAAACAGGTACAAAAGCAAGGTAATAAAAACTTAATATTTCTTAAATAAGGAATCGGAACGAGCTGCTATATACACGTTCTGCTTCTGTGTGATAGAAAATAGGCTAGCCTTGGGGCGCCTGGTTGGCTCAGTCGTTAAGCGTCTGCCTTTGGCTCAGGTCATGATCCCGAGGTCCTGGGACTGAGCACTGCGTCGGGCGCCCTGCTCAGCGGGGAGCCTGCTTCTCCCTCTCCCACTCCCCCTGCTTGTGTTCCCTCTCTTGCTCTCTCTCTCTCTCTCTCTGTCAAATAAATAAATAAAATCTTAAAAAAAAAAAAAAAAAGAAAATAGGCTAGGCTTATCCAGGAAATCAACTGAGGCAATTACTTCTCTTGGTCATAGGAATGGGGAATTTATATTTACCTGGAGTTGTACTATCTTGGGAATTATCTTATCAAAATAGTGATTCACTGCTTTAGTGAAGCCCCTGTAAGTTGTTCGCAGCTTCATTTTTGGATCCTGGAGTAACCAGCTAGGATTGAAAAAGTAGGAATCATTCTTGGGGTGGGAAACAGCAATAAGAAATACTTAAGCATGAGGCTGGAAAACAAGGACAGCCACACTGGAACAGTATATTGTGAGATCTTAATGCATCTTTAAGAAAAAGCAATCTGCCTTCTAGTTGCAAATAGCTCAGCACCTTAGCCACCGCCTCTTTCCTCAAAATACACATCAGAGTTGTGTAATGATGAAATGATCCAGAGCAGAGTCATCAGACTGCAGCCCACAGGCCAAATCAAAGCCATTGTCTGTTTCTGTAAATAAAGTTTTATTGGAACACAGCCACACCCTTTGTTTACATATTGTCACAGCTGTGTTCATGCTACAAGAGCAGGATTGAGTAGTCACAACAGACTGTGTATGTGGTCCTCAAAGTGGAAAATATTTATTACCTGGTCTTTTACAGAAAAGGTTTACCAACCCCTAGTCTGGAGTGAGACTTTTATAAAGCTGTTTCAAAGTTTTTAAAAAATGCTCTTTGATGGAATATTATTTAGCAGGGGAATGAAGAACTGTACATGCTACTATGTGGGTGAATCTTGAAAACATTACAAAGAAGCCAGTTACAAAAGGTCACATATTCTATAATTCCATTTATATGAAATATACAGAATAGGCAAACCAACCGGTCTGAAAGCCAATTGGTGGTTGCCAGGGGCTGGGAGAAGGAATAATGGGAGTTGACTGGACGTAGGGCTTCCTTTTTGGGTGACCAAAGTCTGGTGCTAGTGAGTGGTGATGGTTGTTCGACATTTTTGAGGTACTTAATTGCCACAAAACTGTACACTTTCAAATGGTAAATTTTTATGTTATGTGTATTTTACTACAATAAAAAATGATTAGAAGCTAACAAAAGGGTAAACCCCTCTTTAAAAAGAGATAATCAACCCAATTTCTTACTATTTGTACCTCCATCACAATAAACTAGAACTTACAAAGGTATTGCTTAAGTGGTAGCCACTAGTTGTTACTAAAATAAAAAAAGTACTCTATCTTATTTACACTGCAGAAATGAGATGGAGGTTTATATAAAACAAACACATACTATATAAATCCCAGTAAATCAAAGTTCATTTTCTATGTCATTAAGTAGGAAAAGAGTATAGTTTAAAAATGTACACAGAAAACCAGCAAAACCCTTTGCTCTAACTTCCATTTGAATGTGCTAGGGGCCCATGTGGAGTCATGGCCAGGGGCCTCAGATAATAACTTACCTGGGTAAGCCTCCAAGGTCTAAGTCGCTCCCAATATAGGGGCCTGGACACAGAATGACCCACAGCCCCACCTCCGAAGCCATGGCTATAAAAGTCCTGGGAAGTGAAGCAATAAGGATCATTTATTATTCAGGCTGAGAACTGGAATCACTGTTATTTAGCTCACTGAGGTCTCTTCTGAGGTTAGAATGGGCAGAACTCTCAGCCTGGTCTACAAAAGTCCTTGTAGGTGACATGAACCAGGGGGTATGGATCCCTACATTCATTACAAAGGGGCTCATTCAAGGTGCTAGAAAACAGAAAGTCCAGAAGCCTACTCCTCCCGTGTATCTGCCACCACCATGCAAGAAAGCTGTGCTAAGGTAGACACTTACAAATCTTGCTCCTCCTTCTGTGTCTCCTACTTTCAGTCAGTCACCAAATCAGGTTTATTCCTCCTACTTAATGTTTTCAAACAGGAAACTCCTCTTAATTTCTAGTACTACCACCACATTTAGTAAAGAACTCATCATTTCACACCTGAGTTATTACAGTGGTTTTCTAGCTGCTTTCCTTCCTTCTTCTAACCTTCTTTCACTGTTTCTCCAGTCACACCAAACATTATCATCAACAACAAAAATAGGAGTTAATTTTTTACCTCGTATCGGCATCCGGCACTACAGTCTTCTTTAGGACTATTATTTTATTTGACAATTCAGTGAGATAAGTATCAATATCGTCTCCATTTTACAGATAATAAAATAAAAGCTTAAACAAGTCAGAGCTTCTTAAAGGTCATATTTTCAGTAAATAGAAGAACTAAAAGTGCAATCAGGCACAGAGCTTCCAGAAATGAAATATCAACTACTGTATTATTCTGCTTCTTTAAAATACTGCTGGTACAATCTTTCTAAATGCACATACAAACTTGCCAAATTAAAATTCTTCAAGTGACTCCCAATGACTTCAGAAAAGATTCCAAATTGTGAAGCATAGTAAATATAAAAGCAACATGTGGTCTACTACCTATTCAGCTTTATTTTTTGGAAGTTTTTCTACTTAAACTAATAAGAGAACCAGAGAGCATTATTTGCAGTTCCCAGAAAATATACTGTATGGTAGAAAGTTAACCACCAAAGCCAGTCCCTTTTCTTCCTGGGCACACAGCTCAACTACATTTCCCAGCCTCCCAGGCACTGAGGTGTTACTATGTGATGGATTTCAAGCCCACAGAATGTGAACAGGGGCAATGTGTTCCAATTTCCTAAAAAGATTCTCCCTGCTCTCTCTTCCACTTGCTGACTTGATGCAGATGTAAGAGTAGCAGCCTGGAAGCTATGTGACGAAGATGGTGAAGCCACAGATAAAAAGACCCTCAATCTCTTAATTATTTCTTGGAAAAGAGACATAATACTTACCAGGAATACCTATTTTAGATTTTACTTAAATGAAAATAAACCTTTATTGTTAAAAACATTGAGGCTTACTTGTTACAGTAGCTAACATCACCTTAATTAACTTAAAAATGTTCCCTCACATTTTGACTTTGCCCTTGCTGGACCCTCTGCCTTAAATACCACTCAGGTCCCTCTAGCAAACTCCTGCTCAACATTTTAAATTACTTCAGCTATAACTTCACTGTTGTCTTCCCTGATCTGTTCCCATAATTTGGGTTGTGTGTTTTTTGTATATTATTTGTCTCCCTCTCTATAGAGAATCCTTAGTCTTGACAGTACAAGGTGTAATGTCTGTCCATCTCCTCCACAAAAGACAATGTCTGAAGTCTAGCAGATAGCTAATACATATTTTTGAATAAACAATTATAGATCTTCCTGAACTTAAGATGGGGTTTTATCCCAATAAACCCATCATAAGTTGAAAATATTGTAAGTAAAAAAATGCATTTAATACACCTAACCTGCTGAACCTCATAGCTTAGCTTAACTTACTCTACAATGTGCTCAGAACACTTACATTAGCCTACAGCTGGGCAAAATCATCTAACACAAAGCCTATTTTATAGTAAAGTGTTGAATATCTCATGTAATTTATTGACTACTATACTCAAAATGAAAAACAGAATGGTTGTATAGGTACAGAATGGTTGTAAGTATATCACTGTTTACCCTCATGATTGCACGGCTGACTGGGACCTATAGCTAGCTGCTGCTGTCCAGTATCATAAGAGTGTATAATACAACATATTGTTAGCCTGAAAAAGACCAAACTTCAAAATTTGAAGTATAGTTTCTTTTTTGTTTTTAAAGATTTTATTTATTTATTTGAGAGAGAGAATGAGATAGAGAGAGCATGAGAGAGGAGAGGGTCAGAAGGAGAAGCAGACTCCCTGCTGAGCAGGGAGCCCGATGCGGGACTCGATCCTGGGACTCTAGGATCATGACCTGAGCCGAAGGCAGTCGCTTAACCAACTGAGCCACCCAGGCGCCCTGAAGTATAGTTTCTACTAAATGCATATAACTTTCACACCATCATAAAGTCAAAACATTGTAAGTCAGAACGTAGTAAGTTGGGGACCATCTATATTCTGTGCCATATCTTAGAAACCTTGTAAACTATAGCCCAGAAATACCCTCTTATAACTGAGACAGCAGGTTCTTCATAATAGATTAAAACTGCATCAATCAAGATGCAAACTTTCTAAACCAAACTGTAAGTAAAATGCACCACAGACACTAAGGTCTAGGCTCTATTGCAAATAACAGATTCACTTCTCAAGAAGGCTTCAATCCAGGAAGAGAATTTTTTTCCAATTATTCACTATGATGATTTTAATAATTGCATAATTCACAAATATCCTATGTCTAAGTGACATCAGGCATTTCCCAATTAACATGTGGGAAAAAAACTATCAAATGTAAGTCTTCCTTAAAGATTTACTGAAAGCAGTAAACTATGTCTTCCAATCATCTTACTAAAGTACACGATCTTAATTATAAATCAGCCCAATGGGTGGATCATTTTCATATTACAGGGCATATTAATTTATGAGCTTCCTGATGATTTCCCAAACAGAAAGTAAGGTGCCTTTGTTCATCTGATCCCACAGACCCTAACCCCTGTCTTCGAGCCATAGAAACAGGCAACCTCAACATTAAGACATACATGAAATCCAGATTTGCAGTAAAATAAAACCATCCTTTTCTTGGCTCATGAAGGTTCCAGGGAATATGCCTGCAATGGAAAAAAGAGAAATATAAAAATCTTTTACCTTATTTGCCCTTATTCCATATGATTCCTCCAGTTTTAATATAGGACCTGGGCTATCTTTACTGTGAAGGACACTGAAGATTTCAATAGCCAAGCCTCTGTGTGTGAGTGAACTTTGTATTAGCTTAAAAATTTCCTCCTTCAAATGCCCAGTGCAGATCCAAGCAGCCAATATTATTCCTTGATGCTGAACTTCAGGTAAGATAGATATATATGTAACATCCTCTGGGGTTCAACCACAAATCTTTTTTTAAATACTAATGAAAACATATGAAAAATTTAAATCCATATCTATAATGGCAAAAAAGAAAAACCATTAGCCATAAAACAGAAATCAGCAAGAGCTGAAAAGTGTATAGAACTAGATTATACTGTTTCCTTTAAATGAATAAAATGAAATCCAGCAATCAACAATACAAGATTCACAATACCCAGGATCCATTAAGAAAATCACTAGGCATGCAAAAAACAGGCAAATGTGACACAAAGCAGAAAAAAAAAAAATCAAGCAATAGAAACAAACCCAGAAATGACATATAGGATGAAACTAGCAGAAAAAAAATACTTTTTAGTATTCAGCTATAAAAATATTTACCATATCTTTAATTTCATAATTTTTTTAAAAATTTTACTATGTTATGTTAATCGCCATACATTATATCATTAGTTTTTGATGTAGTGTTCCATGATTCATTGTTTGCATATAACACCCAGTGTTCCATGCAGTACGTGCCCTCTTTAATACCCATCACCAGGTTAACCCATCCCCCCACCCCCCACCCCTCTAGAACCCTCAGTTTGTTTCTCAGAGTCCACAGTCTCTCATGGTTCGTCTCCCCCTCCGATTCCCCCCCCTTCATTTTTCCCTTCCTGCTATCTTCTTCTTCTTTTTTTAATATATAATGTATTACTTGTTTTAGAGCTACAGATCCGTGATTCATCAGTCTTACACAATTCACAATGCTCACCATAGCACATACCCTCCCCAATGTCTATCACCCAGCCACCCCATCCCTCCCACCCCCCACCACTCCAGCAACCCTCAGTTTGTTTCCTGAGATTAAGAATTCCTCATATCAGTGAGGTCATATGATACATGTCTTTCTCTGACTGACTTATTTTGCTCAGCATAATACCCTCCAGTTCCATCCACGTCATTGCAAGATTTCATTCCTTTTGATGGCTGCATAATATTCCATTGTACATATATACCACCTCTTCTTTATCCATTCATCTGTCGATGGACATCTTGGCTCTACTGGGTATTTACCCCAAAGATACAAATGTAGGGATCTGAAGGGGTACATGCACCCCAAAGTTTATAGCAGCAATGTCCACAACAGCCAAACTATGGAAAGAGCCAAGATACCATATCTTTAATAAGTAAAGGAATGCATAACCATAATGAGGAGAAAAATGGAAGATATAGAAAAGACTCAAATGGAACTTCTAAATTTTAAAAATATAGCATCTGCAATAAAAAATACTCTGGATACCATTAATAGCAGCAAATGAAAAATATATTGGCTGAGACTAATAGCAGAGTACATACAACATAATAAATGGTCAGAGCAAAAGAAACTATCCAAAATGGAAAATAGAAAAAATGAAGACTAAAAATAAAAATGAACACAGGATCGGTGATACGTGGTTTCTTACCAAGAAGTCTACCATACGTGGAATTGGACTCCTGGGAAAAAAAAGGGGGAGGCAAAAATAGTAGTAGAAATAGAGCTACAATTTTACCAAATTTGATGAAAACTATAAACCTACAGATTCAAGAATTTCAAAGAACCACAAGTAGAATTAAAAAAAAAAGATCTACACCCTAGCACATTAGAATCAAATTGCTAAAAACCAATGAAAGAGAGAAAATCTTAAAAGGAAACAAAGTGGGGTGGGGGGAGGTGATAAGAAGTACAGCAGATTTGTCATCAGATAATGTGCAGGTCAGAAGACAAGGAAGAAACATTTTAAGATACTGAAATTAAAACAAAAACAAAATTAAACCATGTCAACTTAGAATTCTACTTATACTCAGTGAAATTATCCCTCAAAATAGAAGATGAAAAAATCAACTTTTCAAAAAAACAAAAGCTAAGAGAATTCATTACTAACAGACTTCCACTACAAGAAATGTCAAAGGAAGTTCTTCCACAGAAGGAAATACCACGTGGAAATTATAATCTATACAAAAGAATTGAAGAGCAGTAAAAATGGTAAATATGTGGTAAATAAATACAAAGGAATTGAAGAGCACTAAAAAATGGTAAATATGTGGTAAATAAAAAAGATATTTTTTCACTTTAAATTCCTTTCAAATATAACTAGATGTTCAAAGCAGAAAAATAACAATGTATTATGAATTCTGTAGCTTATAAAAAACAAAACACATGACACAGCACAGCACAAAGGATAAGAAGAGTGAAATGGAGGCATGCCATTGTAAGACTCTATAGTGGTAGCTTTATATGTTTAGAAAAAAGGGAGCAAATTAGGAATTTAATTTAAGAATTAAGATATAGAACTTTATATAAAAACTTTGGAAAAAAATCCAGGATCTTTAAAAAATGATTTAATTCAAAACCACACTTTCAACAATGGCTAGATCATCCAGACATAAAACCAATAAGGAAACACTGGACTTAAACTACACATTAGACCAGATGAGCCTATTAAACATATATAGGACATTCCATCCAACAGCAGCAGAGAACACACATTCTTCTCAAGTGCACATGGAACATTCTCCAGGATAGATCACATGTTAGGTCATAAAACAAACCTTAAAAAATTTAAGAAGAATGAGATCACATCAAGCATCTTTTCTGACCACAATGGTATGAAATTAGAAATCAATTTTAAGAAAAAAAAAGGGAAAATTCACAAATATGTAGAAATGAAACAATATAAATAAATGGAAAGATATTCTATACTCTAGGATTGGAAGAATTAATATTGTTAAAATGCCCATACCAACCAAAGCAATCTACGCATTCAATGCAATCTCTATCAAAGCTACAATGGTATTTTTTACAGAAATTAAAAAAAAAAATCCTAAAATTTGTATGAAACTACAAAAGACATTGAATAGCCAAAGTAATCTTGAGAAAGAACAAAGCTGGAGGCATCACAATTCCTAATGCCAAACTATATTACAAAGCTGTAGTAATCACAACTGTATAGAATTGGCATAAGAACAGACATATAGGGGCGCCTGGGTGGCTCAGTCGTTAAGCGTCTGCCTTCGGCTTAGGTCATGATCCCAGGGTGCTGGGATCGAGCCCCGTATCGGGCTCCCTGCTTGGCGGGAAGCCTGCTTCTCCCTCTCCCACTCCCCCTGCTTGTGTTCCCTCTCTCGCTGTCTCTCTCTCTGTCAAATAAATAAATAAAATCTTAAAAAAAAAAAAAAGAACAGACATATAGGTCAATGGAACAGTTTAGAGAGCCCAGAAATAAACGCATGCCCATATAGTCAATTAATTTATGACAAAACAGTCAAGAATATACAATGAGGACTCTCTGCAATAAATGGTGTTGGGAAAGCTAGACAGCCATATGCAAATGAATGAACTAACCCTCTATCTTACACCACACAAAAATCAACTCAAAATAGATTACAGATATAAATGTTTAGAAGTCCTAGGAAAAAACAAGGGTAAGCTCCTTGACATCAACCTTGGTAATGATTTTTTGAATTTGGCACCAAAAGCCAAGGCAACAAAAGCAAAAATAAACAAGAAAGACTACTTCAAACTAAAAGGTCTACACAGTTATGGAAACCAGCAACAAGATGAAAAGGCAACCTATGGAATGGAAGAATATATTTGCAAACCTGCAAATCTAATGAAATTTGCAAAGCTGATTAGGGGTTAACATCGAAAATATACAAGGAACTCATACAACTCAATAGCAAAAAAACAAATAATCCAATTAAAAAATGGGCAAAGAACCTGTATAAACATTTTTTCCAAAGAAGATGTACAAATGTACAACAGGTCCATGAAAGGGTATTCAACATCCCCAATCACCAGAAAAATGCAAATCAAAACCACAATGAGATACTACCTCACAGCTGTTAGGATGTCTATCATCAAAAAGACAAGATATAACAAAGGTTGGTAAGGATGTGGAAAAAAAGGAATACTTGTGGCACTGCTGGTGGAAATAGAAGTTGGTTCAGCCACTCTAAACAGTATGGAGGTTCCTCTGAAAATTAAAATAGAGCTATCATATGATTCAGCAATCCTATTTCTGGGTATACATCCAAAGGAAATTAAATCATTACCTCAAAGAAATATCTGTACTCCCATGT
Source organism: Mirounga leonina (assembly GCF_011800145.1). Taxonomy (NCBI): domain Eukaryota; kingdom Metazoa; phylum Chordata; class Mammalia; order Carnivora; family Phocidae; genus Mirounga; species Mirounga leonina. Next base: position 29,031,871 of record NW_023270387.1, on the reverse strand, counting down.
TCATAGCAGCATTATTCACAATAACCAAGGTATGGAAATAACCTAAGTGTCTGATGACAGATGAATGGATTGAGAAAATGTTATACACACACACATGCATATACACAGGAATAATTTTTAGCCTTATGAATCTGGAGGGCATTATGCTAAGTGAAGTAAGCCAGACAGCAAAAGACAAATACCATATGGGATCAGTTATATGTGGAATCTTAAAAAACAAACAAAAAACAAAACAAAGAAACAAACAAATAAAACGGGCACCTGGATGGCTCAGTCAGTTAAGCATCTGCCTTCGGCTCAGGTCATGATCCCGGAGTCCTGGGATCGAGTCCCAAGTCGGTCTCCCTGCTCCACAGGGAGTCTGCTTCTCCCTCTGCCCCTCCTCCCACTCACTCTCTCAATCTCTCTCTAATAAATAAATAAAATCTTAAAAAAAAAATGAACTCATAGAAACAGTATACAGTGGTGGCTTCCAGGGCCTGAGGGGTGGGGGAAATGGGGAGAGATTGGTAAAAGGATACTAACTTTCAATTTTAAGATGAATAAAGTCTGTGGATCTAATGTATAACATGGTAACTATGGTTGATAATACTATATTGTGTACCTGAAATTTGTTAAGGGAGTAGGAATTAAGTGTTCTCACCAAAACAAACAAACAAAAATAAATATGTGAGCTGATGGATGTGTTAATTAACTGGATTATAGGTTGGAATAGTTTCACAATGTATACATATATTAAATCATCACATAGTATACTTTAAATATATTACAGTTGCTCCCTCTGGGGGAGGGGGACTCCGACAACAAGGAGAGTATTGCTCACAGTGCTCAGCCAGTGTCAAGGAGGCCCAGGTGGCCTCTTCTGCTGCATCCCACTATGGGGCAGCTGTGTGGCCCACTTGCCCAGCTTGAGCTTACTCGTGCACCCCAGTTCAGGAGGGTCATCCTGGATCTAAGAGTGGACTTTGGTCAGAGTGAAGCCACATGGGGTGCAGAAGTAACTCATCAGGGAAAGGACCCAGGACTTTAAGAGGAGGGGTTTCAAGCTGGGGATAAAGATGCTGCAGGTGCCAGAGAGCATCCTTGCTGAGCACCACCATGACCTACAACCTGCAGAAGAAGCCCTTCTACCTAGCCCTCAACAGCTACAGGAGCTTGGCCCCATAGTGATCATGGCCTGCAATGCCATGCTCTAGGAAGGCCCCAACATGGTCCGCACCAACTCAGTTAAGGCCACCCCTGGCACCACTGTGGAGACTTTATTGTCCACATCAGCAAGAGTGTCATTCGCACCAGAAACTCTGTGGAAGAGAGATCCAGCTGTGGTTCCAGGGCAATGAGCTGGTGGGTTGGGCAGATGAGAACCACCACAGCAGCATTTACCCAGCCTGAGCACTAAAGGTGCCTTCAGCTGCCCCAGCATCCACCCAGGACAAACCACCTCTGTGAACAAGAACTTGAGCCCACATCCAAATTCTGCTCATCCATCATAAATTATCTCCCTGTCCACCTCCTGCTCCACTCCAACACACAGGAGTCTGAGCCACCAACTTTATGTGCCTTTCAGTGTCCTAAGCCAGTAAGATATGGGACCAAATCCTTTCTGTACCAAAGTGCCAGATAACCTATAGATTGTCTCCAAAAGTGGAGAGTGTAACCTCTCCCCACCAAAGGCAGAACATTAAAATTCACTATGCTGTGCAAATAAATAAATAAATAAATTATCAAGTACAATTTAATTTGTCAATCATACCTCAATAAAGCTAAGAATGATTTAAAAAACAGAAAAATAATGCATGAAAAACTGGAAATTAAAGAGAAATAGAACTATTATGGTAAAGAATATTAAAATAGCTTATAGAATATAATGCCAAAATTGTATACAAAGAAATATGGAACTCTCTAGTTGTTAAAAAATAGAAATTTCCTATTTGAATAAAAGTATAAAATTTTATTAAATTAGAAAGTATAGAAGAAAACTACAATAACTCTAAATATTCAAACCCTTGTACCAACACCATCATCAAAAATGATGTTTTTAGTGAATTATTTTCTCAGTTATAAGAATCAAATTCCAAGATGCCATGCTGTGTAATATATGTCAAATTAAAGTAAGCTCATTTTATAAAATTAATATAATAACTGAAAAAAAGAGAAACACACAGAAGTCATTCAGAAATTTCTGAGCACTTACTATGTTCCAGGTACTATTATGAGCACCAAAGATCATCAAAACAGACAAAAAAATTCCTGCCCTCACAAAGTTCACAGTCTGGGAACTAAAACTATAAAACTCTGAGAAAAAAAACATTGGGGAAAAGCTTCATGACATTGGATATGGCAATAATTTCTTGGATATGACAATGAAGGTACAGGCAAGAAAAGGAAAAACAAACAAATTGAACTTCATGAAAATTTAAAACTTTTGTGCATCAAAGGACACTTTCAACAGTATAATTCACAGAATAGAAGAAAATATTTGCAATCACATATCTGATAAGGTATCAATATCCAGAATATATGAAGAATTTCTACAACTCAACAATAACTACCCAATTCAAAAATGGGCAAAAGGTAAGTATTTGAATAGATATTTCTTCAAAAATGATATGTAAATGGCCAATAAATACATAAAAAGATTCTCAGCACCACTAATCAGTAGGGAAATGTAAATCCAAATCACAAAAAAGAGATACCATTCCATGTATGGTGATTAACATAACAAACAAACAAACAAACAAAGATACCACTCTACATCATTAGGATGGAATGCTTGTGCATTTTTGGTAGGAATGTAAAACAGTGCAGTTCCTGTAAAAAAACATGAGCATTCCTCAAATAATTTAAAATAGAATTATAATTCGAGCAAGCAATTCCACTTCTGGGTACATACATAAAAGAACGGAAATCAGGAACTCAAATAGATATTTATACACCAATGTTCATAGCAGCATTGTTCACAATAGCCAAAAGGCAGAAATAATCCAAGTGCCTATCCACATATGAATGGATAAACAAAATATAGTACATACCATGGAATATTATTCAACCTTAGAAAGGAATGAAATTTGATACATGCTATAGCGTAAATGCACCTTGCACATTACGTGAAGTGAAATAAGCCAGACATAAAAGGACAAATATTATATGATTCCATGTATATGAGGTACCTAAAAAAATCAAATTCACAGAGACAGAAAATAGAACAGTGGTTACCAGGGAATGAAGGGAGAAAAGAATGAGAAGTTATTTTTTAATAGAGTAGTATGGGATAATGAAAAAGTTCTGGATATTGACAGAGGAGATGGTTGCAAAACAATATGTATTTACATAATGGCACTGATTTTGGAATGTCTTTGGAATTTGTGGAAAACGAGTTGACAATATTTACTAAAACTAAACATACACCTACCCCATTGTCCATCATATTCATTCCTAGATGTATAGCCAACAGAAATGTTTACGTATTCTCACCAAAAGACAAATACGAGATTGTTCCTGGCCCCACTATTTCTAATAGCTAAAAACTGAAAATATCTAAATGTCTATTGACAAAACAAATATATTTTGGTATGATTATCAGTGGAATTCCATAGTTATGAGAATGAACAAGCTAAAACGTGATAATAAGGATGAATATCATAAACATAATCTTGAACAAAAGATAGCAGATACAACAGAGTACATATTGTATGATTCCATTTAAATAAAGTTCAAAAACAGGCCAAGGTAATCTATGTGTTAGAATAATGAGTAGTAGTTATCTTTTGGAGGGAGGACATGACTGTAAGGGGGATGGGAGAGCTTCTGAGATGCTGGAGTACTACAAGGCTTTGGAGGTTGGTTACAGGAGTATGTTCACTTTATCAAAATTTATTGAGCCAAACCCTTATATACTAAGTACATGTTAAACTTTAATCAAATATTACTTTAAAATAAAAACTAAAATGAAGAAGAATAGGGGAAAAAGGAATCGAGAATATTTACTACCAGAAAGGTAGTAGGTAATTTGGGCCAAACCTCTTAATGAGGAAAACAAGAGAAAGCAAATTTTTCATTAACTGACAGAAGGCATCAAAAAGACTTCCACTTTCTAATCCAAGAGGTAAAGAGCTTAGAAGTTGTCACTCCCATCCTCACAAGAACAAAGCTGAGACCTAGAAGCTGTTGAAAATCAACAACTCTTCTTATCTATCAGAGAAGAGAGGTCACAGGGAAAACTACTGCCCCAAAAACTAGAGTGAGAGACAGCTGATGTAATGGTTAATTCTACATGTTGACTTGACTGGGCAATCAGGTGGTCTGACACATGGTCAAACGGTGTATGAGTGTTTCTGGAGAAGATTAACATTTGAACTAGTAGACTGAGTAACATGGATTGCCCTCCCTAATGGGATAGGCCTCATCCAGTCAACTAAAGACCTGAATAGAATAATTATTAATATAATACATCACATCAACAGGCTATAGAAGAGAAATAATCACATAATTTTATCAATAGATGCATAAAAAGCATTTGAGAAAATCCAACACCCATTCATGACAAAAAATTCTCAGTAAACTAGGAAAAGAGAACTGCCTCAACTTCATAAAGAATAGCTATAGAAAACCTACAGCTAACAACAAACTTCATTATAAGAAACCAGAAGCTTCTCTGCTAAGATTAGGGACAAGGCAAGCTGCCTTCAGCTCAGGTCCTGATCTCAGGGTCCTGGGATCAAGTCCTGCATCAGGCTCCTTTATCAGCCAGGAGTCTGCTTCTCCCTCTGCCTGCCACTCTCCCTGCTTCTGCATGTTCTCTCTCTCTCTCTCTCTCTGACAAATAAATAAATAAAATCTTTGAAAAAAAAATTCAAAAGACAAAAAAAAAAAAAAACCTCTTGGAACTACTAAGCGATCAATAGCAAGATTTCAGAAAACAAAGTTAATATACAAAAGTCAATCATTTTCCTATATAAGAGCAATGAACAATTGGACAAATAACACTATCCAACTTCAAAACTCATCATGAAGCTACAGCAATCAAGACAGTGTGGCACTGATGAAAGAATAGACAAATAGATCAAGGAAACTGAACAGTGAGCATAGAAATATATCCACACAAATACAGTCCACTTATATCTGACAAAGGAGCAAATGCAATACAGTAAAGAAAAAAAATAGTCTTTTTAAAAAATGGTGCTGCAACAACAGGACATCCACACGGACACACACAAAAATGATGTAGACATAGTTTTAACTCCCTTCAAAAAATGAACTCAAAATGGATCATAGACTTCAATGTAAAGTGTAAAACTATAAACCTTCTAGAAGATAACATAGAAGAAAATCTAGATAACTCTGGGTTTGGCAATGACTTTTTAGGTACAATACTAGCACATTGCATGACATAATTAAATTGAACTTCATTAAAATTAAAAACATACGCTATGCAAAAGACATTGTCAAGACAATAAGAAGACAAACCACTGGGGGAGGAGCAAGATGGTGCAGGAGTAGGAGACCTGGATTTCGTCTGGTCCCAGGAATTCAGCTGGATAGGGATCAAACCATTCTGAACACCTACAAACTCAACAGGAAATCGAAGAAAAGAATAGCAACAACTCTCTGAAAAAAAAAAAAACGACCACCTTCTGGAAGGTAGGACATGCAGAGAAGTGAATCCGAGGTGATATTCGGGAGGATAGACAGCGGAGGAGGGGGCCTCCATCGGCCACTTCTGGCAAGTGATAGAGCAGCGGAGCACAAAATTGGAACATTTAGAAGTCGGCTCTGCTGAGGGACATCACTCCAGTGGCTAAGCAGGGGGTGGAACCCTCACGGGACAGTGTGGTCGCAGGACCCTCGGGGTCACAGAAAGACCGGGGGTGCCTGAATGCAGCAGAGCTCCCAGGGATCGGAGCGGGGAAGCCGGCTACAGAGACGGAGCCGAGGCGCGGGCTCTCAGCTCAGGGTGGCCATAAACTGTGATCCGCCGCACAGTCGGGCCACTGCTCCTCCAGCAGGGACCCAACAAGTGGCAGATCCAGGGAGACTCCCCTTCCTCCCCCAGGAGGAGCGGCGCGGGAGCGCACCACAGGGATCTGCTGGGTTTGGAGACTCCACACAGGGTCGGGTGCCAGAGACAGAAATGCTCAGTCACAGGCCAGGTGAGCACGGAGTGCGGCCGGAGACCGGGGAGATGGGAGTGACTGACTGCTTTTCTCTGGGGGCTCACTGAGGAGCGGGGCTCCAAGTTCTCGGCTCCTCTGGGGCACAGATTGGGAGGCTGCCATTTTCACTCTCGTCCTCCAAAGCATACGGGAAGCTTGCAGAGAACAAAAGCTCCCGAGAGCAAACCCGAGCAGATTACATAGCCCGGACCTGGCAAGGGCAGGGCAATTCCACCTCCAGCAGAGACATTTGGGAACCATGGCAACAAGCCCCTCCCCCAGAAGACCAGTGAGAACAGCCAGCCAAGACCAAGTTTACCATCAATGAGAACAGCAGAACTCCAGCGGTAGGGGAATACTGCACATAGAATCCATGGCTTTTTTACCATGATTCTTTAGTCTTTCAAAGTTAATTTTTTTTTAACTTTCTTTTTCTTTTTTTTTTTTTGAATTTTTCTTTTTCTCTTTTTTGACCAACAGCTTATCAATCCCTTTTTTAAAAACTCTTTTTTATTTTTCATTTTTACAGTCATATTCTATCCCTTCATAGCAGTTAACCTTATTTTTGGTATATATATATAAGTTGTTCTCTCTTTAAAATTTTGGGATACAGTTTCTTCTAACAGATCAAAATACACCGTAAATCTCTAGTGTATGGCTTTGTTCTAGTCTGCTGCCTGATCACATTCTCTCCCTTTTTTTTTAAATCCTCTTCTTTCTTTTTTTCAACCAACTTCTTATCAATTCCTTTTATAAAGTATTTTATAATTTTCATCTTTACAGTCATATTCCAACCCTTCATCATATTAACCCTTATTTTTGTACATATATAAGTTTTTCTTTCTTTAAAATTTTGGGAGGCACTTTCTTCTAACAGACCAAAATATGCCCAAAATCTAGTGTGTGGCACTGATCTATGCACCAGCCTATTCATATTTGATCATATTCTGTCTTTTTTGTTCGGTTTAGTTTTTGTTTGTTTGTTTTTATCTTTTTCTTTTTCTTTTTTCTTTCTTACCCTTTCTTTTCCCCATTTCAGGTCTTTTCTGATTTGTTTAGTGTGTATTTTTCTGGGGTCATTGTTACCCTGTTAGCATTTTGTTCTCTCATTTGTCTATTCTCCTCTGAACAAAATGACAAGATGGAAAAAATCACCTCAAAAAAAAAGAAAAAGAGGCAGTACTGACTGCCAGGGATGTAATCGATACGGACGTTAGTAAGATGTCGGAACTAGAGTTCAGAATGATCTTAAAGATACTGGTTGGGCTTGAAAAAGGCATGGAAGTTATTAGAGAAACCCTCTCTGGAGAAATAAAAGAACTAAAATCTAACCAAGTTGAAATCAAAAAGGCTATTAATGAGGTGCAATCAAAAATGGGGGCACTAACTGCTAGGATAAATGAGGCAGAAGAGAGAATCAGTGATATAGAAGACCAAATGATGGAAAATCAAGAAGCTGAGAAAAAGATAAACAACTACTAGATCACGAGGGCAGAATTTGAGAGCTAAGTGATACCATAAGATGAAACAATATTAGAATAATTGGGATCCCAGAAGAAGAAGAAAGAGAGAGGGGGCAGAAGGTATATTGGAGCAAATTATAACAGAGAACTTCCCTAATTTGGGGAAGGAAACAGGCATCAAAATCCAGGAGGCACAGAGAACCTCTCTCAAAATCAATAAAAATAGGTCAACACCCCTAAGTAAAGTTAGTAAGTAAAGTAAGTAAAACTTACAAGTCTCAGAGACAAAGAGAAAATCCTGAAAGCAGCTCAGGAGAAGAGATCTGTTAACCTACAATGGTAGAAATATTAGATTGGCAACAGACCTATCCACAGAGACCTGGCAGGCCAGAAAGGACTGGCAATGATATATTCAGAACACTAAATGAGAAAAATATGCAGCCAAGAATACTATATCCAGCTAGGCTGTCACTGAAAACAGAAGGAGAGATAAAAAGCTTCCAGGACAAACAAAAACTTAAAGAATTTGCAAACACGAAACCAGCCCTACAAGAAATATTGAAAGGGGTCCTCTAAGCAAAGAGAGAGCCTAAAAGCAACATAAACCAGAAAGGAACACAGACAATATACAGTAACAGTCACCTTACAGGCAATACAATGGCACTAAATTCCTATCTTTCAATAGTTACCCTGAATGTAAATGGGCTAAATGCCCCAATCAAAAGACACAGGCTATCAGATTGGATTAAAAAACAAGACCCATTGATATGCTGTCTGCAAGAGACTCATTTTAGACCCAAAGAAACCCCCAGATTGAAAGTGAGGGGGTGGAAAACCATTTACCATGCTAATGGACACCAAAAGAAAGCTGGGGTGGCAGCCCTTATATCAGACAAATTAGATTTTAAACCAAAGACTGTAATAAGAGATGAGGAAGGACACTATATCCTACTTAAAGGGTCTATCCAACGAGAAGATCTAACAATTGTAAATATCTATGCCCCTAACATGGGAGCAGCCAATTATATAAGGCAGTTAATAACAAAAGCAAAGAAACACATTGACAACAATACAATAATAGTGGGGGACTTTAACACCCCCCCTCACTGAAATGGACAGATCATCTAAGCAAAAGATCAACAAGGAAATAAAGACTTTAAGTGACACACTGGACCAAATGGACTTCACAGACATATTCAGAACATTCCACCCCAAAGCAACAGAATACATATTCTTCTCTAGTGCCCATGGAACATTCTCCAGAATAGATCACATCCTAGGGCACAAATCAGGCCTCAACCAGTACCAAAAGATTGGGATCATTCCCTGCATATTTTCAGACCACAGTGCTTTGAAACTAGAACTCAATCACAAGAGGAAAGTCAGAAAGAACTCAAATACATGGAGGCTAAAGAGCATCCTACTGAAGAATGAATGGGTCAACCAGGAAATTAAAGAAGAATTTAAAAAATTCATGGAAACCAATGAAAATGAAAACACAACTGTTCAAAATCTTTGGGATGCAGCAAAGGCAGTCCTAAGAGGAAAGTATATAGCAATACAAGCCTTTCTCAAGAAACAAGAAAGGTCTCAAATACACAACCTAACCCTACACCTAAAGGAGCTGAAGAAAGAACAACAAATAAAGCCTAAACCCAGCAAGAGAAGAGAAATAATAAAGATCAGAGCAGAAATCAATGAAATAGAAACTAAAAGAACAGTAGAACAGATCAACAAAACTAGGAGCTGGTTCTTTGAAAGAATTAATAAGATTGATAAACCCCTAGCCAGACTTATCAAAAAGAATAGAGAAATGACCCACATCAACAAAATCATGAATGAAAGAGGGGAGATCACAACCAACACCAAAGAAATACAAACAATTATAAGAACATATTATGAGCAACTCTATGCCAGCAAATTAGATAATCTGGAAGAAATAATAGATGCATTCCTAGAGTTATATGAACTACCAAAACTGAACCAGGAAGATATAGAAAACCTGAACAGACCTAAACCACTAAGGAAATTGAAGCAGTCATCAAAAATCTCCCAACAAACAAAAGCCCAGGGCCAGATGGCTTCCCAGGGGAATTCTACCAAACATTTCAAGAAGAATTAATACCTATTTTTCTGAAACTTTTCCAGAAAATAGAAATGGAAGGAAACTTCCAAACTCGTCTTATGAGGCCACCATTACCTTGATCCCAAAACCAGACAAAGACCCCATCAAAAAGGAGAATTACAGACCAATATCCCTGATGAATATGGATGCAAAATTCTCACCAAAATTCTAGCCAATAGGATCCAACAGTCCATTAAAAGGATTATTCACCACAACCAAGTGGGATTTATCCCTGGGCTGCAAGTTTGGTTCAACATCTGCAAATCAATCAACATGATACAATACATTAATAAAAGAAAGAACAAGAACCATATGATCCTCTCAATAGATGCAGAAAAAGCATTTGACAAAGTACAGCATCCTTTCGTGATCAAAACTCTTCAGAGTATAGGCATAGAGGGTACATACCTCAATATCATAAAAGCCATCTATGAAAAACCCACAGCAAATATCATCTTCAATGGGGAAAAACTGAGAGCTTTTCCTCTAAGGTCAGGAACACGGCAGGGATGTCCACTATCACCACTGCTATTCAACACAGTATTAAAAGTCTTAGCCACAGCAATCAGACAACAAAAAGAAATAAAATGCATCCAAATTGTCCAAGAAAAAATCAAACTCTCACTGTTTGCAGATGATATACTTTATGTGGAAAACCCAAAAGACTCCACCCCAAAACTGCCAGAACTCATACAGGAATTCAGTAAAGTGGCAGGATATAAAATCAGTGCACAGGAATCAGTGGCATTCCTATACACCAACAACAAGACAGAAGAAAGAGAAATTAGGGAGTTGATCCCATTTACAATTGCACCCAAAACCATAAGATACCTAGGAATAAATCTAACCAAAGAGGCAAAGAAATCTGTACTCAGAAAACTATAAAATACTCATGAAAGACATTGAGGAAGACACAAAGAAATGGAAAAACGTTCCATGCTCATGGATTGGAAGAACAAATACTGTGAAGATGTCAATGCTACCTAGAGCAATCTACACATTTAATGCAATCCCTATCAAAATACCATCAACTTCTTTCAAAGTAATGGAACAAATAATCCTATAATTTGTATGGAACCAGAAAAGACCCCGAGTAGCCAGAGGAATGTTGAAAAAGAAAAGCAAAGCTGGCGGCATCACAATTCCGGACTTCAAGCTCTATTACAAAGCTGTCATCATCAAGACAGTATGGTACTGGCACAAAAACAGACACATAGATCAATGGAACAGAATAGAGAGCCCAGAAATGGACCCTCAACTCTATGGTCAACTAATCTTTGATAAAGCAGGAAGAACTGTCCAATGGAAAACACAGTCTCTTCAACAAATGGTGTTGGGAAAATTGGACAGCCACATGCAGAAGAATGAAACTGGACCATTTCCTTACACCACACACAAAAACAGACTCAAAGTTGTTGAAAGACCTAAATGTGAGACAGGAGTCCATCAAAATCCTAAAGGAGAACACAGGCAGCAACCTCTTTGACCTCAGCCGCAGCAACTTCTTCCTAGACACATCGCCAGAGGCAAAGGAAGCAAGGGCAAAAATGAACTATTGGGACTTCATCAAGATAAAAAGCTTTTGCACAGCAAAAGAAACAGTCAACAAAACCAAAAGACAACCGACAGAATGGGAGAAGGTATTTGCAAATGACATATCAGATAAAGGGCTAGTATCCAAAATCTACAAAGAACTTCTTAAACTCAACACTCAAAGAACAAATGATCCAATCAAGAAATGGGCAGAAGACATGAACAGACATTTTTCCAAAGAAGACATCCAAATGGCCAACAGACACATGAAAAAGTGCTCAACATTGCTCGGCATCAGGGAAATCCAAATCAAAACCTCAAAGAGATACCACCTCAGACCAGTCAGAATGGCTAAAATTAACGTCAGGAAACGACAGATGTTGGCGGGGATGTGGAGAAAGGGAAACCCTCTTATACTGTTGGCGGCAATGCAAGCTGGTGCAGCCACTCTGGAAAGCAGTATGGAGGTTCCTCAAAAAGTTGGAAAATAGAGCTACCATATGATCCAGCAATTGCACTACTGGGTATTTACCCCAAGGATACAAATGTAGGGATCCAAAGGGGTACGTGCACCCCGATGTTTATAGCAGCAATGTCTACAATAGCCAAACTGTGGAAAGAGCCTAGATGTCCATCGACAGATGAATGGATAAAGAAGAGGTGGTATATATATACAATGGAATATTATGCAGCCATCAAAAGGAATGAAATCTTGCCATTTGCAACGACCTGGATGGAACTGGAGGGTATTATGCTGAGTGAAATAAGTCAATCAGAGAAAGACATGTATCATATGACGTCACTGATATGAGGAATTTTTATTTTTTATTTATTTTTAAATTTTTTTTAAAGATTTTATTTATTTGACAGAGAGAGACAGCCAGAAAGAGAACACAAGCAGGGGGAGTGAGAGAGGGAGAAGCAGACTCCCCGCAGAGCAGGGAGCCCGACGCAGGGCTTGATCCCAGGACCCCGGGATCATGACCTGAGCCGAAGGCAGACGCTTAACGACTGAGCCACCCAGGCACCCCGATATGAGGAATTTTTAATCTCAGGAAACAAACTGAGGGTTGCTGGAGTGGTGGGGGGTGGGAGGGATGGGGTGGCTGGGTGATAGACATTGGGAGGGTATGTGCTATGGTGAGCACTGTGAATTGTGTAAGACTTGAATCACAGACCTGTACCTCTGAAGCAAATAATACATTATATGTTAAAAAAAAAGAAGAAGAAGATAACAGTAGGGGAAGAATGAAGGGGGGGAAATTGGAGGGGGAGACGAACCGTGAGAGACGATGGACTCTGAGAAACAAACTGAGGTTTCTAGAGGGGTGGGGGGTGGGGGGATGGGTTAGCCTGGTGATGGGTATTAAAGAGGGCACATTCTGCATGGAGCACTGGGTGTTATACGCAAACAATGAAACATGGAATACTACATCAAAAACTAATGATGTATGGTGATTAACATAACATAATAATAATAATAATAAAAAGAATATCTATTTGAAAAGAAAAAACAAAGGAAAGCCTTCAAGTCCTCAAAGCAACTACAGAAAAGGATACACGGCCCTCTAGAGAGTATCAGTTAAACGGAGAGCTGACTTTACAATGGAGACTGAAAACCAGAAGGCAGTGGCATTATCTTCAAAATGCTAAAACACCTGCCAACCTAGAATTCTATACCAGTGAAAACATTCCTCACAAATAAAAGGAAAATTAAGACATTTCAGATAAACAAAAGCTGAGAACTTTGTCACCAGCAAATCTACACTACAGAAAATTAAAAAATGTGTTCTTCATGCAGAAAGAAAGTTTCCAGAACAATAATAGTCTTGTTATTTAGAATTAAAATACATAACAATAGCATACAAATTAAGAGAGAAATAACTAGAGACAAAGCATTCTAATTTCTTTACATTATAAAGTGGGTAAAAGTACAAGAAAGAATTAGTTGTTGAAAAATCAAATATGAATATTATAAACCCTTGAGCTTCCAGTAAAAGAGTATATATCTCTCAAGCTAATAGAAGAAAGGAAATAGACACTCCATCATTCCAAAAAAAGACAATATTGCTTAGGAATACCAAAGCAAATAATTCTTTAACACAGGCAATAAAAGGCTGAGAAAGCAGCCTAGCTTAACAGATACTAAAATGGAATAAAAAAGGGGCGCATGGGTGGCTCAGTCATTAAGCATCTGCCTTCGGCTCAGGTCATGGTCCCAGGGTCCTGGGATCGAGCCCCACATTGGGCTCCCTGCTCTGCAGGAAGCCTGCTTCTCCCTCTCCCACTCCCCCTGCTTGTGTTCCCTCTCTCACAGTGTCTCTCTCTGTCAAATAAATAAATAAAATCTTTAAAAAATAAATAAATAAAATAAAATAAAATAGAATAAAAAACTAGAAACCTGCTATCATATCTAGAAAAAGGGGAAACAAGCACAATTAAAACAGAAAGATAAAATAATTAAGTTAACTGTTACTATAGTACAAGAATGAATAGATAACACAATGTAACCAATAATAGCCTGAAAATCAAACTCATCATTGCATTCTCCAACACTGGTCAAGATCTACTGATACTGAGGTGAAGTTTTTGTGAATCCATAGTAAAAATTTGTAATGACTGAAAACCTGTTCAAGACTTCAAGAATGGAAATTAGCTTGATTGAAAAAGAAAAACCAGTCCTGCCATTAGATAGACACAGATTAAAACCACCTGAAAAGTTAAAAGGAGACACTACTGCTCCCAAGGCAGTGTAGCAGTTATAAAATGTCACCTCTTTGAGTGACTATTGCTTTATCATCGATGACACCCCCAGATCCTCTCTGCTGTACCCTTTTACTTCTAGGGTGGCCTAACTGCTAAACTACCCTTACCTCATGCCAGTACCCAACCCTGGCTAAACCTACTTCTTCTAATCTTGCACTGGAAACAACAAGCAATCCAGAAGTTGTCCCTGCTTTCCTTCAACTCCCTTTAGAATCCTTCACATGGGGCCTAAACTTGCAAAGTCTCTCCTCCTCCTCCACCATTCCTCTAGAACTCACTCCCTTGCTGAAAGTCAGCAAATCTGATTTTGTCACACTCTAGGTCTGTCCCTGCAAGACTCTGGCTGATTCATTTCTAATAACTCTTTTTTTTTTTTTTTTATCTAATAACTCTTTTTTTAAAAGACAATGCAGTCAATGAAATTGAGCCATTCTCTTACACCATACACAAAAATAAATTCAAAATGGATCAAAGACCTAAATATGAGACAGGAATCCATCAAAATCCTAGAGGAGAACATAGGCAGCAAACTCTTCAACCTCGGTCGCAGGAACTTCTTGCTAGGCACGTCTCCAAAGGCAAAGGAAACAAAAGCAAAAATGAACTCTTGGGACTTCATCAAGGTAAAAACCTTGTGCACAGCAAAGAAAACAACCAACAAAACTAAAAGACAACCTATGGAATGGGAGAAGATATTTGCCAATGACATATCAGATAAAAGGCTAGTTAGTATCCAAGATCTATAAAAAACTTATCAAACTCAACACCCAGAAAAACAAATAATCCAGTTAAGAAATGGGCAGAAGACATGAACAGACATTTCTCCAAAGAAGACATACAAATGACCAACAGACACATGAAGAAATGTTCACTTGGCATCAGGGAAATACAAATCAAAACCACAATGAGATACCAACTTACACCAATCAGAATGGCTAAAATTAACAAGTCAGGAAACAACAAATGTTGGTGAGGACCCTCTTACACTGTTGGTGGGAATGCAAGCTGGTACAGCCACTCTGGAAAACAGCATGGAGGTTCTCAAGAAGTTAAAAATAGAGCTACCCTATGACCCAGCAATGGCACTACTGGGTATTTAGCCCAAAGATACAGATGTAGTGAAACAAAAGGGTAACTGCACCCCAATGTTCCTAGCAGCAATGTCCATAATGGCCAAACTGTGGAAAGAGCCATGATGTCCTTCAACAGATGAATGGATAAAGAAGATGTGGTTCATATATACAATGGAATATTACTTAGCCATCAGAAAGGATGGATATTTACCATTTACATCGATGTGGATGGAACTGGAGGTATTATGCTAAGTAAAAGAATTAAATCAGAGAAAAACAATTATCATATGCTTTCACTCATATGTGGAATACAAGAAACAGTGCAGAGGACCGTAAGGGAAGGAAAGGAAAACTGAATGGGAAGAAATCAGGAAGAAAAACCATGAGAGACTCTTAACTGTGGGAAACAAACTGAGGGTTGTGGAAGGGAAGGTGGGTGGGGGGATAAGGGAACTGCGTGATGGGCATTAAAGAGGGCCTGTCATGTGACAAGCACTGGGTGTTATATGCAACTGATGAATTATTGAACACTACATCTGAAACTAATGATGTACTATGTGTTGGCTAATTGAATTTAAATAAAATTTTTTTAAAAAGACAATGCAGTCTTTATATGCTAAATGTGTTCAATGTATAAGGCTGCATGCATTCTGTGACAATGTTCTCTTCCTTTTTGAGAGACTTAGACTATCTTACAGCTTATGAAATAAGGGTGACACTTTTTACTTTTCTAAACAACAGTGCTAAAAACAAACAAAAATGTACCTGTCTTATTTAGACTACAACTGTGTTTAAGTTTTTAATAGTTTATAAAATTTCAATGTGTGTGAATCACGGCTATATTAAGGAACAAAATAATAAGAAAAAAAAGGGGGAATAATGTGATGTATAAAAGGCATTATGACAGTTTAGAGGGCAAATGCTTTTAAATATCACTCCCATCATTCACCAAATCAAATTCCAATTAAATATTTTTTCTTCTAAACCTACATTTTAAAAACCAACCACTCAGGGGTGCCTGGGTGGCTCAATCAGTTAAGCAACTGCCTTCTGCTCGGGTCATGATTCTGGGGCCTGGGATCGAGCCCCACGTCCGGCTCCCTGCTCAGTGGAGAGCCTGCTTCTCCCTCTCCCTCTGCCTGTCACTCTGCCTACTTGTGCTCTCTCTCTATCTCTCTGTCAAATAAATAAATAAAATCTTAAAAAAAAACACAAAAAACAGGGCACCTGGGTGGCTCAGTTGGTTAAGCGACTGCCTTCAGCTCAGGTCATGATCCTGGAGTCCTGGGATCGAGTCCCACATCGGGCTCCCTGCTCGGCGGGGAGTCTGTTTCTCCCTCTGACCCTCCTCCCTCTCATGCTCTCTCTGTCTCATTCTTTCTCTCCCAAATAAATAAATAAAATCTTTAAAAAAAAAAACAAAAAAACAAAAAAACAAAAAAAACCCAACCACTCAAAAAGAGAACACAGCTAAAACTGGTATCAAAACAATAATGGATAAGCAGTTTCCAAGTTTTGAAGCCTAGAAAGAAATTACTAATTTTTGTTAATTTCAGCTTGTAGAATGAGGATAATTTTATTACTTGCCAGGCCTGGCTCTCAATGAAACCTTTCTTCAAAGACAAAATCTTCTAGAACAGTATTCTCTCCTAGGACTCATCACTGGGGCTATGACTCGGCTAGCAAGTGAGGATATCCAAGGAGGAGAGTAGTTAGGGACCACTGACCTACATCCATCTGTACTGGCCACTGCCTCTGGAAGTTAGACTTTTGCATGCAGGCCACCGTGACCCTGTTTAGAGGGAGGCCTTTCAAAGCCCTCAGTGCAGGCTCTATCCACAGGATGGATATTCTGGAGATATCAAATGGAGACTCGGACATCCTAAGAACAATGAAGAAAATACTAAAAGGGTCAACCTCTAGACTGGTCTAATAAAGTCTGAGCTAGAAATTCAGACTATAAATTCTTGAACTCATTACGTAGGTGCCAGCACTCACGTGGTGAGGGTGTTGAAACCACAGGCCTTCAGCTTCAGCAAGCGGTCCCTCCAGTACTCCCTGGGCACCCGGAAATAGTGAATAGTACCTGCTATGATCAGGAAAGGAGAGCCATCTAGTGTGAAGCTTGAGCCTTCAACTTTCAGACCCACATTGCGATTCACCATGCGGGAGGGAGTCAAGAAAACCTGATTCATCCTGCAAGGACAAGGGAGATGTGTGAAGTCCTAAAGATGTAACCCATGTGGCACACGGTTTGGGCAAATCAGAAAGGCCTTTCCTTCAGGGGCCCTAGGCTCTCCTCCAGTGCAAACAGAAAGTTCCCAACCCTTCCCAAACATACCTGGGTGAGAAGTCTCCTCCAAATTGAGCTATTACCAGTAACCCTGAAGACAGGTACAGGATGCCCACAGGTCTCAATAAGAAGGTCAGCATGCTAAACAGAGAGGATAGAACTGAAGTCAGACACCCTGGAGGCAGAGAAGGAGGTGGGAGCTGAGTGAGGTCTTGCCTGTGGAGGTGGGTGAGGAGCACAGACGTGGCCTCACTGGAAGGCAGGATTCTGCATGGCTGTCCCTTGGCTTCTGCACCACCTGGACTCACGACAGATTGGAGGGAGGGCAGCTGCAACGAAGAGCCTCCTGATAGCAACTGGATTTTCTGACACCAGTTACATTTTAGAGAAGATCTGGCCTCAGTCCCGTAAGTTTCACGGAAGAGAAGATAACCTCTGGGAAATTTGTGGGAGACCTTCTACTACTAAGGAGTGAACCCTAATAATTTGCTGCTTAGCAGAGAACACTCGCTGGAATGTAGAGGGACTTTCTCTGTAGCAGGGTCCCAATTTCTATCCCCAACCCAATTTTCTATTTCTCTGCTACTGTAGGATGTCATCTAATTAGCTCCCAGAACACACCCAGCGTTTGTGTGGCCAGTGATCTTCTTTATGCTGCTCACCGGGGGGCAAATGCTCTTTCCTTCATGTATCAAAAGTTCTGAGTCCGAGGTAGGCAGAACCAGTTGGGCCTAGCACCATCTGGGCGCTGCACAGCTTCTAGGAGGGGGAAGCACTCTGCATGGGGCGTGGCTGTGTCCTCACTACCCAGAGCAGGCCCTGAATCGCAGCAAGAGCTCAGCTCATGTTTTCCGAACAAACACAGGAGTTGCCAGAATCAGTAAAACATCTGCGTCGCCTCATAAGCTTCAGCTTTACCACGGGCTTCAAGAGTATTCCCTTAGGCAGAGTTGGGAGGGTAGAAAGCAACAGTTTTCTGTAGGGAAACAGGATGGAAAACAGAATGGGGCCCTGGGATTAGAGGAGGCAGACCCCTGGGCACCACTCAGCTCCTCACTGTGGGCGTGAAGAGTCCGGGAGACCGACTGAGATCAGAGGACGCTCAGAGATTTCCGGGGAGAAGACAGAAGGGACAAAGCGGAACCTCGAGGGAACCTGAACGGAGGGCCTAGAGATAAATTCCAGAAAGTGAGGAAACCCGAGGGGCCGTCTGGGTTGACGCGGTTCGGGGCTGCCGGGTGGGCCCAGAGCTGGGAGAGGCCACAGTGCGGGAGGGGCGGGGAGGTCCCGAGGCTGTTGCGGGCGTGGGCGCTCCGGTGGGCGCCCTGAGTGGGTCCCAGCCAAAGTAGAGGGCCGGAAGGGCAGGCGGTTACCCGACCTCACCCTGCGCCCGACTGCTCCTCCGCCAACTTGGCAGCGGTGGGTCGGTAGCAGCCGCCAGGCGGCGGACAGAGCGGGGTACAAACCGGCTCTGTGCTCCGCCCCGGAGAGCCTCGGCCGGAGAAAACCTCCCACCTCCCCGAGCCCTCCCCCCACCGCAGACTGGCCCGCCCCCACCCCCGTGCACCACCCCGCCCCCGACGGGCCCCAGTCTCCGCTGACCTGCTCCCCACCCGCCTGGGGCAGATCCTCCCTCACACCCGCACCCCCACCCCCCCGCAGCAAAATGGCCTCCACCCCCAGCCAAGCGCGTCCTTCCCGCAGTACCCTCCCTCCCCTCCGCTGATCCGCCCCCACGCCCACCCCTTGGGAGACTCGCAACCCCGCCAGGCCTCTGTGGGGCCGCAGCCCGGGCACTGCAGAGCGGAGTGCGGGCGTTGCAGTGAGCTCAGCTGGCCCTCTCTGCCCCTCTGGTCAGCCGGAGGCTGGCTCTGGCATCGGTCGTGACAGCTAATAGTCGTGGAGCGCCGTCAGTGGAGTGCGGACAGCTTGCCATCCGTTCCCCGCGGTCCTGCGCGGCTAACCGCGAGAACGGACTCGGGGCCGCCTGCCCCTCCGGCCCTCTACTTTCGCTGGGACCCCTTCAGGCGTCCTTCCCCGCGCAGCAGAGCCACTGGCACACTCGCTGGGCCACAGCAGGGGACTCATCCCCCGAGGGTCCGGGTTGGAGGCAGGGGTGTCCTCTCCGCAGCGACCACAGCTCCTCTCTCTGGGTCGCTTCAGCACGTGTTCACAAACCGCAGCCCCCGCGGTGCGAGGTGCTGAGGACACAGATAGGGACTATCCCTTTACCCCTGCAGGGAATGCCTAGGAAGGCCAATCTACATCCTGGAGGAGGAGGACCAGTTTCCTTTACCCTACGTGCCCTACAGCTAGTAACTTAACTCAGCCTGGGAGCAGTGGCCCACAAAGTGCGGCGTAGGTGAACCTTATCAACACGCAGATGCGCTGTCCCGTTTTGGACTTACAGAATCTGAAACCGGGGCGCATTCTGCGTTTGAGCAGGCAATTCTAATGCACCCTGAAGTCGGGGACTACCAGTCTACAACTTCTCCCCTGCTCGCCCTTGTCTCCACAGGAGAGCCCTGAGAGGACACCTGAGCCAATGTGGGTGGGGGGAAGGAAGTAGAGGTGGAGAGGCGTCTAACTTAATTTCACCAATGCAGCTGGCCCTTTTTTCAGCTTTTGGGGTGAGCAACCAGGCTCCCTCTGGATGGGAGATCAAGCTCCACTTAAAAGTCTCAGCTGTTGTGGATATTGCTACTATAAACATTGGGGTGCAGGTGTCCCTTCCAATCACTACATTTGTAACTTTAGGGTACATACCTAGTAGAGCAATAGCTGGGTCTAAGGGTAGCTTTATTTTTAACTTCTTGAGGAACCTCCATACTGTTTTCCAGAGTGGCTGCACCCGCTTACATTCCCACCAAGAGTGTAAGAAGGTTCCCCTTTCTCCACATCCTCACCAACATTTGTCGTTTCCTGACTTGTTAATTTTAGCCATTCTGACTGGTGTATGGTGGCATCTCAGTGTGGTTTTGATTTGTATTCCTCGATGCCAAGTGATTTGAACATTTTTTCATGTGTCTGTTGGTCATTTGTATGTCTTCTTTGGAGAAATGTCTGTTCATGTCTTCTGCCCATTTCTTAACTGGATTATTTCTTTTTCTGGGTGTTGAGTTTGATAAGTTTTTTATAGATCTTGGATACTAGCCTTTTATCTGATATGTCATTGGCAAATATCTTCTCCCATTCCATAGGTTGTCTTTTAGTTTTGTTGGCTGTTTTCTTTGCTGTGCACAAGGTTTTTACCTTGATGAAGTCCCAAGAGTTCATTTTTGCTTTTGTTTCCTTTGCCTTTGGAGACGTGCCTAGCAAGAAGTTCCTGCGACCGAGGTCGAAGAGTTTGCTGCCTATGTTCTCCTCTAGGATTTTGATGGATTCCTGTCTCATATTTAGGTCTTTGATCCATTTTGAATTTATGTTTGTGTATGGTGTAAGAAAATGGTCCAGTTTCATTCTTCTACATGTGGCTGTCCAATTTTCCCAACACCATTTGTTGAAGAGACTTTTTTTCCATTGGATATTCTTTCCTGCTTTGAAGATGTGGTATATATGCACACACCGAGTGGAATATTACTCAGCCATCAGAAAGGATGAATATTTACCATTTACATCGACATGGATGGAATTGGAGGGTATTATGCTAAGTGAAATAAGTCAATCAGAGAAATACAATTATATAGTTTCACTCATATGTGGAATATAAGAAACAGCACAGAGGATCATGGGGAAGGGACGGAAAACTGGGAAGAAATCAGAGAGGGAGACAAACTATGAGAGACTCAACTCTGGGAAGCAAACTGAGGGTTGCTGGAGGGAAGGTGGGTGGGGGGATGGGGTAATTGGGTGATGGGCATTAAGGAGGGCTCGAGATGTGATGAGCACTGGGTGTTATATGCAACTGAGCTCTACATCTGAAACTAATGATGTACTATATTTTGGCTAATTGAATTTAAATTTTAAAAAAATCCTCAGCTGGATCTATACATAATCCAGATCCAAGCTACTAGAGTAGTTAAACTCTTCTTTTTATAGCAAATTTATCTGAAACTGAAAAGAGACACCACAAGTGGCTTACAATTCCTTGAAACAGGCAGAACGACCTTCCTCTAGGGACTCAACTGCCTTGATGTTAATACTTTTTTAAAAAAGATTTTATTTATTTGACAGAGAGAGCACAAGCAGCGGGAGCAGCAGAGGGAGAGGGAGAAGCAGGCTCCCCGCTGAGCAGGGAGCCCAATGTGGGATGATCCCAGGACTGAGCCAAAGGCAGATGCTTAACTGATTGAGCCACCCAGGTGCCCCTTGATGTTAATACTTTGCTAAGGGCAAAAGGGAATCTTAGCCCGACCCCTCCCCACCCCAAGGATCCTATAAGTCTACTTTAACACATAAAAATTCCTTTGGAAACTTCTTTTATCCCTACCCCTGAAGATATATGTTGACAATCATTCCCAAGAGTATGATCCACCAATATACACCTGAAGGGTCTCATGACTAAGATTTTATTAGACAGTAGTAAATGACCTTTCCTAACAATAGCTAGCTAGCCCCTCAAGGTCCTGGAAACTTGCTTCCAAATTCCTTAGAGATTTATGCTATCCCTAAGCCCCTCCCATCTTGAAAGTATATAATCAGCCACTCCTCATAACTCCAGTTAAGCTCTTTGTGCCCAAGGATCTGTCCCCATGCTTCAATAAAACCACCTTTTTTGCACTAAAGACACCTCAAGAATTCTTTCTGGACCATTTGCTCCCGAACCCCAACATTTTCATATCATTCCCCACACTGTTTTACCTACCAAATTATATAACTTCATTTGCAATAAAATGTATTTCATCACCAAGAAGTAAGATTCTAAAATTCTGCTTTCTGGCTACAGTCATTTTTTCAGTGTATCTCCCAAACTTGCTCTTCATCAATCTTTGAATTTTCAGTCTTCTTGATAGAGTAGGCAGTTAGCCAGACATGAACGGGGAAGGGGTTTTTCCAAATGTTGAAAAAGCCGGAACCCACCAACTACCTCCAGAGCACAAATAGCTGGAGAAATCCCTGAGAGAAATGCAGATGCATACTCCCTGTACCCACTGTCCTCAAAGGACCCATGGCTTCTTTATAATACATTTACATTGCAGTTTCACACACACACACACACACACACACTCACTGCACCCCTCACCCTCCTACCCCCAGTTTCACAAGGTATGATGGGAAGTCTCCCCAAGGAGACTAAATACAGAAACAGGGTGGAGGGAAGGGTGGGACCAAAGGAACAAGAAAGAAACTGTAGCTAAAAAGGTGGAAGTGCCAACATTTTGGGGCTCCTGCGCTCTCTCTCTCTCACTCTGTCTCTGTGTCAATCTCTATCGGTCTCATAGCCTGCTTCACCTTCCTTTGTTTTCAAGTGTCCTTTTTTTTTGGCTGCTAGTAAATGCTCGCTTACTGAGAGTTTGGCTCTGAATTCTTTCTGGGCCGAATTCAAGAACCGAGGACAGGAAGTGGGGTTCCCTGCTGACATGCTAGTCTCTTTTTCTGCAGTTTATCACACTCCTTCTGCCTTCACACTGTGTTCTGCTATCTCAAATATATGCCTTCTTTCTTGTCAGAAATTATTGTTTCCTTAACCTCATACATTCCTACTTTGCCAAGCCTCATTCTTTGGTAACAAACCAATCTTTCTCTTTCCTCTGCCCTGAGCTGATGAGGTGAAAGTTCATAAAACCAAACTTACTTAGCATGCAGTAGGGTTTTCTGTCATGGGCAATTCTATATTTATATATAGACTAACCCTACATAATATATATACATATATACATACATATATATAATACATTATATATTACCTATATATACGCATTTTTTTTTTTAAGATTTTATTTATTTATTTGACAGGGAGAGAGAGAGAGCACAAGTAGGCAGAGAGGCAGGCAGAGGGAGAGGGAGAAGCAGGCTCTCCACTGAGCAGGGAGCCCGACGTGGGGCTCGATCCCAGGACTCTGGGATCATGACCTGAGCTGAAGGCAGCCTCTTAACCAACTGAGCCACCCAGGTGGCCCTATATATACGCATTTTAAAGAGTATGTCGATGCTTTGTATCTCAAGATCCAGGGCTCATTGCTGGTAAACATAACCCATAAGCCCTAAACTCTAAACATCACTCTCTCAGCTAACACCTTTCAGGTTCCATAGAAACACTTCACATATTGTTATTTGTTTTCAAAACAAAAGATGACTGTATCTGCTATCCTGAAGGGCTGTGAATGGGCTGTTGCAATGTGTAGGAGAATATGAATGGTGGAAGTGCTTAGATAAAAGAAGAAAACAAGTTACCTTGTTCAATCCTTCCACCAAGTATAATAACTGCACAAGATGCTTACATAATGAAGTTATTCTGGTAATGCTGAGCACCCATTTACTGGCTTTTCTTTATGTTTCATTCATGGTTCCATGTGATATTTACAACTGTTGCACATGGCAATTGAGGAGCATTATATATTATTAAACAATTCACATTACCCTTATATTTGTATATTTATTGACCTAGACATAACATATGTGAAGGGTAATACTGATTATTTACATTGGCAAACAAATATTAAACACTATAATTACAAATAATTTTTAGTTTAAAAAGGTTTACTGAAAGTTAAAAAGATATTTAAAAATTAAACTAAAATAACTATTTAAATAATTTTTAGATTTATTATTTAGATATGTATTTTCCTTTTAATTTTAATAGACATTTTCAGCGCCCCATTCCTTGCTTTAATTTTCCTGCACTGTCTATGGTCAGTCATTCTGGTTTTTTGTTTTTTGTATTTGTGTGTTGTTGTTTTTTTTTTGTATTTTCTTTGATTTGTATGTGTTCCCGCAAAACATGTATTATTCCTTGTGTGGATTGATATATCAATTATCTATGCACTTGATATCGAGTGTAGCTTTATTACAGTCTTGCCTGGATCTAAATATGTTGGTATTTCCATAATTCTGTAGATTACTCCATGAGCCTACACTTTCTTTTAATGTTTCTGTAGTTTATTTTTTCATTTAATTCTTTAGTTCATCAAATATTTATTTTAATATAAGTTTGCAATATGAATTAATCTTTCATTTTTCAAATGACTAGCAGATTACTCTCAAATATAATTTTTCCCTCACCAATTTGAGAAGATCTTCATCATATACTAAATTATCATATATCCTTGTGTCTGTTTTTGGATTCTGTATTTTATTCCATTGCTTTGTCTAACCAGATCCAATTTGCAATGATAGCTTAACTCATCATCATAAAAGCCATGTATGAAAGACACAGCTAATATCATCTTCAATGGGGAAAAATTGAGAGGTTTTCCCCTAAGATCAAGAACACAACAGAGATGTCCACTCTTACCACTATTGTTCAACATAGTATTAGAAGTCCTAGCCTCAGCAATCAGACAACAAAAATGGAGGAATTTGTTTCTCAGATTCCTCATATCAGTGAGATCATATGATACTTGTCTTTCTCTGATTGGCTTATTTCACTTTGCATAATACCTTCTAGTTCCATCCATGTCATTGCAAATGGCAAGATTTCATTTTTTTGATGGCTGTGTAATATTCCATTGTGTGTATATATATATATATATATATATATATATATATATATATACCACATCTTCTTTATCCATTCATCTGTTAATGGACATCTAGGCTCTTTCCACAGTTTGGCTATTGTGGACATTGTTGCTATGAACATTGGGGTGCAGGTGCCCCTTCGGATTACTACATTTGTATCTTTGGAGTAAATACCCAGTAGTGCAATTGCTGAGTCATAGGGTAACTCTATTTTCAACTTTTTGAGGAACCTCCATACTGTTTTCCAGAGTGGCTGCACCAGCTTGCATTCCCACCAACAGTGTAGGAGAGTTCCCATTTCTGTTAGGAGATTTTTGATTACTGATTTAATTTCTTTGCTGGTTATGGGTCTGTTCAGGTTTTCTATTTCTTCCTATTTCAATTTTGGTAGCTTATATATTTCTAGTAATTTATCCATTTCTTCCAGATTGCCTAATTTGTTGGCATATAATTGCTCATAATATTCTCCTACAATTGTTTGTATTTTTGTGGTGTTGGTTGTGATCTCTCCTCTTTCATTCATTATTTTATTTATTTGGTTCCTTTCTCTTCTCTTTTGGTAAGTCTGGTTAGGGGTTTATCAATCTTGTTAATTCTTTCAAAGAACCAGCTCTTACATTGTTGATCTGTTCTACTGTTTATTTTTTAATTTCTATTTCATTGATTTCTGCTCTAATCTTTATTCCTCGTCTCCTGCTGGATTTAGGTTTTATTTGTTGGTCTTTTTCTAGCTCCTCTAGGTGTAAGGTTAGGTTGTGTATTTGAGACTTTTCTTGCTTCTTGGGGAAGGCCTGTATTCCTATATACTTCCCTCTTAGGACAGCCTTTGCAGCATCCCAAAGGTTCTGAACAGTCTTGTTTTCATTTTCATTTGCTTCCATGTAATTTTTTAATTCTTCCTTAATTTCCTGGTTGACTCATTCATTCTTTAGTAGGATGTTCTTTACCCTCCATGCATTTGTGGTCATTCCAATTTTTTTCTTGTACTTGACTTCAAGTTTCATACAATTGTGGTCTGAAAATATGCATGGTATGATCTCAATTTTTGTACTTATTGAGGCTTAATTGGTGACCTGATATGTGTGTATTCTGGAGAATGTTCCATGTGCACTCAAGGAGAATGTGTATTATGCTATTTTAGGATGAAATGCTCCGAATATATCTGTGAAGTCTGTCTGGTCCAGTGTGTCATTTAAAGCGACTGTTTCCTTGTTGATCTTCTGCTTAGATGACCTGTCCATTGCTGTGAGTGGGGTGTGAAAGTCCCCTACTATTGGGCGCCTGGGTAGCTCAGTTGGTTAAGCAACTGCCTTCGGCTCAGGTCATGATCCTGGAGTGCCAGGATCGAGTCCCACATTGGGCTCCCTGCTCAGCGGGGAGTCTGCTTCTCCCTCTGACCCTCCCCCCTCTCATGCTCTGTCTCTCATTCTCTCTGTCTCAAATATATAAATAAAATCTTAAAAAAAAAAAAAGTCCCCTACTATTACTGTATTATTATTAATGCATTTCTTTATTTTTATTATTAGTTGATTTATAAATTTGGGTGCTCCCAAGTTGGGGGCATAAATATTTATAACTGTTAGATCTTCTTTTTCAATAGACCCCTTTATTATGATATAGTGTCCTTCCTCAACTCTTATTACAGTTTTTGCCTTAAAATCTAGTTTCTCTGGGGGCACCTGGGTGGCTCAGTTGGTTAAGCATCTGCCTTCAGCTCAGGTCATGATCTCAGGGTCCTGGGATCGAACCCCACATTGGGCTCTCTGCTCAATGGGGAGTCTGATTCTCCCTCTCCCTCTGTGCATGCACACTCTCTCTCACTCTCTCTCAAATAAATAAATAAATAATCTTTTAAAAATAAAATAAAATCTAGTTTGTCTGATAAGGATGGCTACCCCAGCTTTCTTTTGATTTCCATTAGCATGATAAATGTTTCTCCACTCCCCCACTTTCAATCTGGAGGTGTCTTTGGGTCTAAAATGAGTCTGTTGGGGGGTGCCTGGGTGGCTCAGTCATTAAGCGTCTGCCTTCGGCTCAGGTCATGATCCCAGAGTCCTGGGATCGAGCCCCACATCAGTCTCCCTGCTCCGCGGGAGGCCTGCTTCTCCTTTTCCCACTCCCCCTGCTTGTGTTCCCTCTCTCGCTGTCTCTCTCTCTCTGTGTCAAATAAATAAATAAAATCTTAGAAAAAATAAAATAAAATGAGTCTCTTGGAAGCAGCATATCTATGGGTCTTGTTTTTTTTATCCATTCTGATACCCTATGTCTGTTGATTGGAGTATTTACTCCAGTTACATTCACAGTAATTATTTAAAGATATGAATTTAGTCCCATTGTATTACCTGTAAAGGCTCTGTTCTTATTCCTTTCTGGTCTTTTGTTACTTTTGGTCTCTCTTTGCACTCAAAGCTTCCCCTTTAATATTTCTTGCAGGGATGGTTTAGTGGTCGTGAATTCCTTTAGTTTTTGTTTGTTTTGGAAACTCTTTGTCTCTCCTATTCTGAATGACAGCCTTGCTGGAAAAAATATTCTTGGCTGCATATTTTTCCCATTTAGCACATTGAATATATCATGCTAGTCCTTTCTTGACTACCAGGTCTCTGTGGACAGGTCTGCTGCCAGCCTTATACATCTACCCTTGTAGTTTAATGACTTCTTGTGCCTAGCTGCTTTTAGGATTTTCTCTTTATCTTTGTAATTTACAAGTTGCACTATAATATGTCAAGGTGTGGACCTATTTTTGTTGATTTTGAGGGGAGTTTTCTGTGCCTCCTGGACTTGAATGCCTGTTTCCTTCCCCAGATCAGGGGAAGGAATTTGTTCAAATAAACCTGCTTCCCCTTTTGCCCACTCCTCTTCTTCTGGGAGTCCTATAATATGGATATTACTTTGCTTTATGCAATCACTGAGTTCCCTAAGTCTACTTTCATGATCTAATAATTTTCTTTCCCTCTTCTTTTCAGCTTCATTATTTTCCATAATTTTATCTTCTGTATCACTGATTCACTCTTCTGTTTCATTCATCCTCATTTATATGGTCTCCACTTGGGACTGCATCCCAGTTACAGCATTTTTAATTTGGCCTGACTAGATGTTAGTTCTTTTATCTCTACAGTAAGAGATTCTCTAGTGTCTTCTATGCTTTTTTCAAGCCTAGCTAGTATCTTTATAATCTTTTTTTTTTTTTTTAATTCTAGTTTAGACATCTTACTCATATCCATATTGATTAAATTCCTGGTTGTGAGTACTACCTCCTGTTCTTTCTTTTGGGCTGAAATTCCTCATCATTTTGTCCAGAAAAGAAAAGAAGAAATTACGAAAAAAACAACAACAATAACCACAACAGAAAAAAACAAAAAAACCCTAGATTCTGGGTGTGTTTTGGTCTGCTTGTTAAAAAAAAAAAACTAGATCCCAAAATAAGAAAGAAAATATATATATTAAAATACAGTGAAAGGAAAGAAAAAATAAAGTATATATTAAAATTAAAATTAAAAAAGATTTTAAAAATTGAAATAAGAAAATAACTGAAAAAATACTAAAAGACTAAAGAATAAAAATACAAGGAATGCTGTAAACTCTTCCCCAAGAGCTGAAGCTTTGCAACCCTTTATGATCACTAAACTTGGTGGCGGCAAGTGGTTTGTGCTGGTCTTCTGGGGGAGGGGACTGTTGTGCTGATTTTCAAACAGACTCACTGACGTGGGAACGCGCCTTCAGTGCGCAGGGAGGCACGGTGCTCAGTGTAATGGCTCCGGACTCCACTAGGTGGCACTGTTTTGTTCCCTGAAGGCGTTCAGTGATGATGCGCGCAATTAATATGGCAGTTCCCCACTCTCTAGCCCAGAAGCTGAAAGTTTGTGCCCCCACCACTCTCCAGTGAGCCTTCACAGAAGAGCAATCAATCATCCTTGTCTCCCCAGTTTCTGTCAGAACTCTTGTGTTCCCCTGGTCTGTGTCTGTTTTTATCTCAAGCACATGACTGAGTTTCATAACTCCAAAATTTAGGGACTCCCATGGAGCAGGCCTGTGCTGTTCCCCTGGAGTTAGGGGGGGGTCTTCCCACACTTCTGGGTTTTTTTTGCTGGACCTACCCCAGGAACGCGATCACATGACCATGCCGTGGTTCACAGTTTATGACAACATAGAGCAGAAAGCCCACGCCTATACTCACTGTTCTCAGCTGGCTTCCCTGCTCCTATGCCTGGGAACAGTGCCCCACTTATGCGCCAGTCTTTCTTCTTGAAATCCGGGGATCTGTAGACTACCGTTACACCTGGGATTCCACCCTGCTTCACCACCTGAGCATCTTTAAGCCAGGCAGGTCCCCCCACTATAGCAGACTTCTAAAAGTTCCAATTTTGCACTCCACTGCTTATAATGCCTTGTGGTAGCCTCCTTAAGCAGGTTCCCTCCCTGTTGCCATATCCTCAGCTATATCACACCAAATTCAAATCTCTGCAACTCCTACCTTCCAAATACAGTCGCTTTTCTGCTTGTAGACTTGCAGCATATGTTTTCTCAGACCTCCAATTGATTTCTTGAGTGTTCAGAATGATTTGATAACTATCTAGTTGTATTTGAAGGAGGAGGCAAATTTAAGGTCCCCCTACTCCTCCCCCATCTTAACTCCTCCCCTTATTAATGTTTCTTGAGTAGAAGATTCCTAAAGCCAGAATAAATATTACCAATGGGAGAGGGAATTAGGACCTCATGAATTTTGAGGGCCTCATATGCTTCATATACATTTAACTTATGAACATTCAGACTTATGTACAGGGTTTGATTAGAGTGGAGTATATAGAGTGCAAAATTTAAGGAGGCATTCCTCAGAGTGTCATAAATATTTAATTTTCTGTTTGGTTCTTCCAGCCCTGTCTATGTTCATACACATATGATCTACCTACTTCATCTAACAAGTTTCACAGCTGACTAATTTATCTATGCTTCACACATCTTTGAGTTTTATTCTTTCTATTTGTTTAGTTTTCTATAGCAGATCTGAATATTCTTAAACAATTCAGCAAACACATATTACATAGCTCAAGTCCATGTCTTTGTTCTTCTATTTAATGAGACTTCCTGATTATTCATTTATTATTCCAGATGAATTTTAGAATCATTTTACCAAGTTCATCAAGTTGTAATTAGATCACCCCACTTAAGCATATGGTATTTAAATGTTTGAGATCCATTTTCTGGGCCTAAAAAAAAAAATACAGAATTTTTCTGTCTGCATAACACCATGCTTTAATTTGTGCAGGTAACAAAACAAAGGAAAATAATAAACCAATAAAATCTTGCCCTCATGGAGTTTATATTTTGACATGGTAGATAAATAAAAGAAAAGATAAATATGTAAAACTTATACTATGTTTGATGGTGAGCGCTATAGGGAAAGATAAAGGAAAGATAGGGAGTTTGTATATGGAAGACACTATCTCAGATAGGGTAGCCAAAGAAAGCTTCATAAGAAGGTGACATGTAAGTGAATGCCTTTACAAAATGAAGAATGGAAGTTTTGGTCCAAGATGACAACATAGAAAGACCCTGAACTCACTTCCTCCTATGGACGTACAAAATCTACAGGTACATATGAAACAATTTCCTCTGAAAAGAAACCCCCAAACTAGTTGAAAAACTCCTACACATTGAGCAAATATTTGTTCAGTTTGTTCTCTATAGTTAAGAATCTGTATCTTGGCTTGCCTCTCTCTTTCTTTTTTCCCCTATGATCACTTGTTTTGTTTCTTAAATTGCACATATGAGCAAAATCATATAATATATCTTTCTCTGACTGATTTATTTCACTTGGCATAATACTCTCAAGCTCCATCCACATCATTGCAAACAGCAAGATTTCATTCTTTTTTATGGCTGAGTCATATTTCATTGTATATAATATACCACTTCTTTACCTATTCATCAGTCAATGGATATTTGGGCTCTTTCTATAATTTGGCTATTGTAGAAAACAGCTGCTATAAACATTGGGGTGCATGTATCCCTTTGAATTAGTATATTTGTATTCTTTTGGTAAATACCTAGTAGTGCAATTGCTGGATCATAGGGTAGTTCTATTTTTAACTTTTTGAGGAACCTCCATACTGTTTTCCACAGTGCCTCCACCAGTTTTCATTCCCACCACAGTGCAAGGGTTCCCCTTTCTCCACATCCTCTCCAACACCTGTTGTTTCTTGTGTTGTTGGTTTTAGCCATTCTGACAGGTGTGAAGTGATACCTCATTGTAGTTTTGATTTGTATTTCCCTGATGATGAGTGATGTTGAGCATCTTTTAATGTGCCTGTTGGCCATCTGTAGGTCTTCTTTGGAAAAATGTCTATTCATATCTTCTGACCATTTTTAATTGGATTATTTGGGGGGGGATGTTGAGTTTGGTAAGTTCTTTATATATTTTGGATACTAACTCTTTAGTGGATATGTCATTTGCAAAAATCTTCTCCCATTCTGTAGGTTGCCTTTTAGTTTTGTTGATTATTTCCTTCACTGTGCAAAAGCTTTCTATTTTGATGTAGTCCTGATAGTTTATCTTTGTTTTTATTTCCCTTACCTCAGGCAACATATCTAGTAAGATATTGCTATGACCAATGTCAAAGAGGTTACTGCCTGTGTTACCCTCTAGGATTTTAGTGGTTTCATGTTTCACATTTAGATTTTTAATCCATTTTGAATTTATTTCTGTGTATGGTGAAGGAAATCATCCAGTTTCATTCTTTTGCATGTTGGCACTTCAACTTTTAAGACCTGTACTGGAGAGATGAGCCCCCAAAGCATCTAGCTTTGAAAGTGAATGGGGCTTGTGTCCATGAGACTCCCAAGTCTATAGCAAACTGTGAAATAGTTCTTAAAGGGCTTGTGTGTATGAACTCATTCACCCCAGGGGACAGCACAGAGGCAGCTAGATGACTGAAAAGCTCCCAGACTTTCTGTGGAAAAGGCCTATTTGCTTATCTTAAAGCAGTGGCCTGGGGCACCTGGCTGACTCAGTCAGTTAAGCATCCAACTCTTGATTTTGGCTCAGGTCATGATCTCAGATTGTGAGGTGAGCCCTGTTATAGGCTCCATGCTACACATGGAGCCTGCTTAATATTCTCTCTCTCCCTCCCTCTGCCCCTCCCCCTCCTCCTCTTAAAAAAAAAAAAAGAAGCATTGGTCTGAAGGGCAGAGGCATCTAATTTAACACATAACTAGGGGCCTGTGGAAATATTCTCCAAAGATGGAGGCTGGCAGGTGCCATCTTAGTTTTCTCCCTCTGCCTCATTCCAGCTCACTGGTAACTCCTGGGAAGCAGCTGTACCCTTACCTGGCACCACAATTTTTGTGGCTGCTAGCCAGGTGGTATCTCTAGATTATCTGGCTCTGATGACTAGCAGAGCTATGCTCTGGGTCCCACAGGACTATAATAAATGGTGAAAGAGTTCTTAACCAATCTCCCCCAGGGCAGAGCAGAGAGGCAACAGACTAAGACATCCAGCCATTCTTTGAAAGAACCCTATTAGCTTAACTTCATAGCTGTGGCCTGAGGGGTAAGCCTTTAATTAAACACACATCTAAGGGTTGACTTTAATCTTTTCTAGAGATCTCAAAGGGTGGTTGCTATTTTTACTCTCTTTCTGCCATGCTCCAGAGATCTGGTGTCTCCCAGGAGGAAGCTATACAAGGACTTGGTGCCCAAGTTTTTACATCTGCTACTCCAGCTTTCATGGCTGCTGCCCGGGGAATGCCCCTTGATCACCTACCTCTGGTGACCAGTAGGGTTTGCATTTGTGGGACTCCTAAGACTATAACAAATGGAGAGACAGTCCAGGGCATGTTACCACTCTCAGGGCACAGTACAAAAGCAGACTGAAACATACGCCCATTATTTCTGTGAAAGTGGTCTATTTGCTTGCCCTGAAGCTTCAGCGTAAGGGCCAGGCTTCTGGTTTGGTACACAACTAGGAGCCTACTAAGGTGTTCTCTGGAGACAGAGGCTGGTGGGTGCTATCTTTGAGCTTTCCCTCTGCCTTACCCCAGCTCTCTAGAATCTGTGAAAGAGGCCTATTAGCTTGTTTTCATAGTTGTGGCCTCACAGGTAAGCTTCTAAGTAACTAACATCTAAGGGCTGACTACAATCCTCTCCAGAGACTGGGGAGGCTGGAGGTGCCATCTTCACATTCTCCATCTGTCTCATGTGAGATTATTAGCATCTCCAAAAAACCAGCTTATGTACACATCTGTCACCCTGGTTTTTGTGGTGGCTACCCAGAGGATACACCCCTTGATAGCCTAGCTCTGGTGTCCAGCAAGGCTTGTGTTCACAGCTTCAATGGGATGGTAGCAAAGAAAGAAACAGTTTCTAACTGGCTATCACCCCAGGGCTCAGGACAGAGTGAGCAGACAGAAACTCTACTCACTAGTCTTCCCATAAAAGAGGTATATTTGTGTACTTTAAAAGCTGATGTCCAGGCACCTAGGTGGCTCAGTCACTTGAGTGTCTGAATCTTGCTTTTGGCTCAGGTCATGATCTCAGAGTCATGAGATTGAGCTTCATATCAGGCTCCATGCTCAGTGAGGAGTCTGCTTGAGATTCTCTTCTCTCCCTCTTCTTCTCCTCCACCCCCGCTCTCTCTGTCTCTCTCTCACATGATAGATGAATAAATATTCTTAAAAAATAAAAAATAAATAAAAGCTGATGCCTGACTGTCTGGCTCCCAGTCAGCCTGCATCTAGGTCCCATTTGGGACATTAACAAGTCTTGACACACCTTCACTAACTATTGGGAGCCACTAAAAATAAAGTTGGCAGCCTAGACAATGACAAAAGTTTGAGAGATAACCTAGAGTTAGGGCAGGGTTGAATGATCAGTTTTGTCTCCTACAAGAGAACACTCCCTCAATACTGGGAGAGGGGCTGTTTTATCTAATGAACAGAAACTAACACAGAGGGTCAAGGAAAGTGAAGAAACAGAAATATGTTTCAAACAAAATAAGATAAAACCAGAAACAGGTCTTAATGAAATAAAGAGATAGATTATTTACCTGATAGAGAGTTCAATTAAAGTTGTAAAGATACTCACCAAGGTCAGGAGAAGAATGAATGAAAAAAAGTAAAAATTTCAACAAAAATAGAAAATAAAAGGAAGTACTAAATAGAAGTCATAAAGCTAAAAAATAAATAACTGAACTGAAAAAAAATGCAGTTGAGGGGTTCAACTAAAGAATCAATGAAGCAAAAGAAAGGATCAGTAGATTTGAAGACAGAGCATTAGGACAGATCTAATAGGAGCAGCAAAAAGAAAAAAGAATGCAAAAGAGTGAAGATACCTCAAGGGACTTCTGTGACAATATTAAGGGGACCAACATTGGCATTATAGTGGTCCCAGAAAGAGAAGAGAGAGAGAAAGGGGCAGAAAACTTATTTGAAAAGATAATGGCTGAATATCTCCCTACTTTGTGAAAAAAAGCAAAGATATCTAAAGGGACTTATATGACAATATTAAGCTGGCCAACATTTGCATTATAAGTGTCTGAGAAAGAGAAAACAGAAAAAAACCCAAAATTTATGGCAGAAGCCTTCCCTACCTTGGGAGAGGAAACAGACATCCAGATCCAGGAATCCCAGAAAATTCTAAAGAAGATAAACCCTAGTAGATCTCCACCAAGACACTTATTATTAAAGTATCAGAAGTTAAAAAGAAAAAGAGAATTAAAGAGCAGCAAGAGAAGAGCACCTGGGTGGCTCAGTTGGTTAAGCATCTGCCTTCAGTTCAGGTCATGATCCCAGGGTCCTGAGATCAAGCCCCATATTGGGCTCCCTGCTGAGCGGGGAGCCTGCTTCTCCCTCTGCCTGCCACTGCCCTTGCTTGTGCTCTCTCTCTGTCAAATAAATAAATAAAATCTTTAAAAACTTAAAAAAAATAAAAATGAAAAGCAGCAAGAAAAAGACAACTAATTACATACAAGGGAACTACCATAAGATGATCAGATTTTTTGCAAAAACTCTGCAGGCCAGAAGGGAGTGTCATGATATACTCACAATGCTAAAAGAAAAAAAAAAAACCACACACACATAAACAAAAAACAAGAATATTTCAGCAAAGTTGTTCTTTACAATTGAAAGAGAGATAAAGAGTTTTCCAGATAAGGGGCACCTGGGTGGCTCAGTTGTTAAGCATCTGCCTTTGGCTCAGGTCATGGTCCCAGGGTCCTGGGATTGAGCCCCACATTGGGCTCCCTGATAGGTGGGAACCCTGCTTCTCCCTCTCCCACTCCCCCTGCTTGTGTTCCCTCTCTCACTGTGCCTCTCTCTGTCAAATAAGTAAATAAAATCTTAAAAAAAAAAACTTTTCCAGATAAGCAAAAGCTAAAAGAGTACATCACCACTAGATGGGCTTTACAAGATAAGGGCTAAAGCACTTCTTGAAGCTGAAACAAAAGGACACTAATGAATAAAGGAAAACATATAAAAGTATATATTTCATTGGTAAAGGTAAATATGTAGCAAAATTCAGAATAATATAATGCTGTAAAGGTGGTAGGTTAATTACTTATAAACCAGTATGAAGGTTAAATAAAAAGTAGTAAAAATAAGTATAATTATAATAACTTGTTAAGGGATACACAGATAAAAAGATGTAAATTATGACATCAAAAACATAAAATGTGGAGGGGGGAGTAAAAGTGTAGAGCTTTAGAATGAATTCAAACTTAAATTATTATCTATGTACGCTTCATGGTAACTACAAAGCAAAATCCTATAGTAGAAACACAAAGACAAAGATAAAGGAAGCTAAGCAAAACATTACAGAAAATCATCAAATCAGAAAGGAACAAAAGAATCACAAAACAGCCAGAAAACAATTAACAAAATGACAATAAGTCCATACTTATTTATAATTCCTTTACATGTAAATGAACTAAATTCTCCAAACTAAAGACAGAATGACTGAATGGATTTAAAAAACAAGATAAGGGGAGCCTGGGTGGCTCAGATGGTTAAGCGTCTGCCTTCGGCTCAGGTCATGATCCCAGGGTTCTGGGATCGAGTCCCGCATCGGGCTCCCTGGTAGGCGGGGAGCCTGCTTCTCCCTCTGCCTCTGCCTCTCTCTCTCTCTCTGACTTCCATGAATAAATAAATAAAACATTAAAATAAATAAATAAATAAAAAATAAATAAATAACAAGATAAAAACAAAACAAAGCAAGCAAACAAACAAAAAAAGCCAAAACAAAAACAAGATCCAAGGGCGCCAGGGTGGCTCAGTACATCAAGCATCCGAGTCTTGATTTCAGCTCAGGTCATGATCCCAGGGTCATGAGTTTCCATGCTGTGCATGGAGCCTGCTTAAGATTCTCCCTCTCCCTCTCCCTCTGCCCTTCCACCCTCCCCCGACTCTCTAAAAGACAAGAACAAAAACAACAACAACAAAAACCTAAGGCCCATTTATTTCATTATTTTATTTTATTAATTCCAGTATAGTTAACATACAGTGTTATATTAGTTTCAGATGTACAATACAGTGATTCAACAATTCTATAATCTTCTGATGCTCCCTATGACACATGTATTCCTAAATCCCCGTCACCTATTTCACCCATGCCCCCCACTCACCTCCCCTCTGATAACCATCAGTTTATTCTCTATATTTAACACTGTTTCTTGGTTTCTTTCTCTTTCACCTTTGCTCATTTGTTTCGTTTCTTAAATTCCACATGTGAGTGAAATCATATGGTATTCATCTTTCTCTGACTGACTTATTTTACTTAACATTATACTCTCTAGCTCCATCCACATCATTGCAAATGGCAAGATTTCATTCTTTTTTATGGCAGAATAATATTCCATTGCATATACATGCCACTTCTTTATCCATTCATCTATTGATGGACACTTGGGCTGCTTCCATAATTAGGGATGCATGTATCCTTTTGAATTAGTGTTTTTGTATTTTTTTGGGGGGGCGGTAAATAGCCAGGACTGCGATTACTAGACCATAGGGTAGTTCTATTTTTAACTTTTTGAAGAACCTCCACACTGTTTTCCAGAATGGCTACACCAATTTGCCTTCCCACCAACAGTGCTAGAGTGTTCCCATTTCTCCACATGCTTGCCAACACTTCTTTCTTGTGTCGTTGTGTTGTTGTTTTTTTTTTAATTTTAGCCATTCTGACAGGTGTGAGGTAATATCTCATTGTAGTTTTGATTTGCATTTCCCTAATGATAAATGATATTGAGCATCTTTTCTGTGTCTGTTGGCCATCTACATGTCTTCTTTGTAGAAATGTCTGTTCATGTCTTCTACCCATTTTTTAATTGGATTATTAGTTTTTGGGTGTTGAGTTGTATCAGTTCTTTATATATTTTGGATACTAACCCTTTATCAGATACATCATTTGCAAATATCTTCTCCCAACAAGTAGGTTGCCTTTTAGTTATGTTGATTGTTTCCTTCACTGTGCAAAATGTTTTTATTTTGATGTAGTCCCAATAATTTATTTTTGCTTTTATTTCCCTTGCCTCAGGAGACACATCTTGAAAAATGTTGCTCTGTCCGATGTCAGAGACATTACTGCTTACTTCTAGGATTTTTATGGTTTCAGAAAAACAAGGCCCATTTATATACTGCCTATAAGGGACTCACTTCAAATATGAGGACAACTACAGACTGAAAATAAAGGGATGGAAAAAGATATTCCATACAAATGGAAACTAAAAGAAAGCCAAGGTAGTTATATTTATATCAGACAAAATAGACCTTAAGACAAAGACTGTAATAAGAAAAAAAGTAGGTCATTATATAATGATAAAAGGGTCATCCAACAAGGGATATAACATCTGTAAATATTCATGCTCCCAGAGTAGCACTTAAATATGTAAAGCAAATATTAATAGACCAAAAGGGAGAAATAGACAGCAATACAATAACAGTAGGAGACTTTAATGCCCACTTCCATCAATGCATAGATCATCCAGATAGAAAATCAATAAAGAAACGTTGGCCCTAAATGACACAGAACATTTGACTGAAAAGCAACATAATACACATTCTTCTCAAGTGCACATGAAACATCCTCCAGGACAGATCACATGCTAGGTCACAAAACAAGTCTTAATAAATTTAAGAAGATTGAAATCATATCAAGCATCTTTCTGATGACAAAGCTTTGAAACTAGAAATCAGTTATAAAAGAGAACTGGAAAAATCACAAATATGTGGAGATTAAACAACATGCTACTGAACAACCAATGGGTCAAACAGGAAATCAAAAGAGAAATTTTTAAAAATGCCTTGAGAGAGATGAAAATAGAAATAAAACATCCATAACTTATGGGATACAGCAAAAGCAGTTCTAAGAGGGAAGTTTGTAGCATTAAATGCCTACATCAAGACACAAGAAAGATCTCTAAAAACAACCTAACTTATACCTCAAGGAACTAGAAGAAAGAACAAATAAAGCCCGAAGTTAGTTGGGAAAAAAAAAACAAATATAAGAGCAAATATTCATAATCATAATAATATAGAGGATAAAAAATAGAAAAGATCAATGAAGCAAAAACTTGTTCTTTGCAAAGATCAACAAAATTGAGAAACATTTAACCAGATTGATCAAGAAAAGGAACAGAGAGACACCAGATAAATAAAATCAGAAATAAAAGAGAATTATAATTGACAGCACAGAAATACAAAAGATCATAAGAGACTACCATAAACAGTTATATGCCAAAAAATTGGACAACCTAGAAAAAATAGATAAATTCCTAG
This sequence comes from Mirounga leonina, assembly GCF_011800145.1. Lineage (NCBI taxonomy): Eukaryota > Metazoa > Chordata > Mammalia > Carnivora > Phocidae > Mirounga > Mirounga leonina. The sequence goes on along the minus strand of NW_023270387.1, from coordinate 28,993,082 downwards.
AAACACACAATTTTCCAAGTCTGAATCATGAAGAAATAGAAAATGTGAATAGATCAACTACTAGTAATAAGATTAAGTCAGTAATCAAAAAACTTCCAACAAATAAAAGTCCAGGAAAGATGGCTTCACTGGTGAATTCTACCAAATATTCAAAGATTTAATACCTATTCTTCTCAAACTATTTCAAAAAATTGAAGAGGAGGGAATAATTCCAAACTCACTTTATGAAGCCAGCATTACCCTGACTAAAACCAGACAAAGACACCACAAAAAAAAGAAAATTACAGGCCAAAGTCCCTGATAAAATAAACACAAAAATCCTCTACAAGATATTAGCAACCTAATTCAACAATACATTAAAAGTATCATACACTATGATCAAGTGGGGATCCATCTAGAGATGCAAGGATGATTCAATCAATATCTGCAAATCAATCAACATGATACACCACATCAACAAAATGAAGGATAAAAATCACATGATCATCTCAATAGATGCAGATAAAACATCTAACAAATTCAACATCCATTTATGATAAAAACTCTGAACAAAGTAGGTGTAGAGGGAACATACCTCAACACAATAAAGGTCATATATGGCAAACACACTGCTAACATCATACACAAAATTGAAAAACTGAGGGCTTTTCCTCAAAGATCAGGAACAAGAGAAAGAATACCATTCTTGCCATTTTTATTAAACATAGCATTGGACATTCTAGCCATAGCAGTTAGGCAAGAAAAATAAATAAAAGTCATCTAAACTGGGAACGAAGTAAACCTTCATCATGTGCAGACATGATACTATATATGGGAAACCCTAAAGACTCCACCAAAAAACTGTTCCAACTAATACATAAAATAAAGTTGCAGGACACAAAATTAACATACAGAAATCTGTTGCATTTCTATACACTAATAACAAACTCTCAGAAAGAGAAACTAAGAAAACAATCCCATTCACAACTCTATCTAAAAGAATAAAATACCTACGAATATATTTAACTGAAGAGGTGAAAGACCTGTATACTGAAAACTGTAAGACATTGATAAAAGAAGTTGAGGAAGACACAAATAAATAGAAAATGTACCATGCTTATGGATTAAAGAATTCATATTATGTTCTATACATTGGCTAATTGAATTTAAATTAAAAAAAGAATTAATATTGGCAAAATGTCCATACTACACAAAGCAATCTACAGTTTCAATGCAATCTCTATGAAAATATCAATGGTATTTTTCACAGAAATAGAATAAACAATCCTAAAATTTGTGTGGAACCACAAAAGACCCTGAATAGCCAATGCACTCTTGAGAAAAAGCAAAGCTGGAAATATCATGTGCCATGATTTTAATCTATGCTATAAAACTATGATAATCAAAACAACATGGAATTGGCACAACAAGAAACACATGTATCAGTGGGACAGAAGGAGAACTCAGAAATAAACCCATGCAGGGGAGCCTGGCTGGCTCAGTCAGAAGAGCATGTGATTCTTGGTCTCAGGGTCATAAGTTTGAGCCCACATTGGGTGTAGAGATTACTTAAGTAAATAAACTTAAAAAAAAGAATAAATCCATGCATGTATGATCAATTAATCTAACCAAAGGAAGCAGGAATATACAATGGGGAAAACATAGTCTTTTCAATACATGGTGTTGGTTAAATTGAGCAGGTACATGCAAAAGAATGAAACTGAACCACTCTCTCATACCATACAAAATTAATTCAAAATGGATTAAAGACTTGATTGTATGATCTGAAATCATAAAATTCCTAGAAGAAAACATAGGTGGTAAGGTCCTTGATATCAGTCTTAGTGATTTTTTTTTTAACTGACTCCACAGGCAAGGGAAACAAAAGCAAAAATAAATGGTAATATTTCAAGCTAAAAGGCTTTTGCACAGTGAAGGAAACTATCAACAAAACGAAAAGTCAGCCTATGGAATGGGAGAAAATATTTACAAATCATATTTCTGATAAAGGGCTAATATCCAAAATATGTAAAGAACTCATACAACTTAATAGCAGAAAACAAAAACAAAAACCACAATTCAATTTAAAAATGGGTAGAAGATCTGAGCATTTTTCAAAAGAAGACATACAGATGGCCAAGAGGTACATGAAAAGATGCTCAACATCACTTATTGTCTGGGAAATGCTATCAAAACCACAATAAGGTATCACCTCACTCCTGTTAGAATGGCTAGTAACAAAAAAAAGAAAAGAAAAGAAACAACAAGTGTTGGCAAGGATGTGGAGAAAAGGGAACACTTGTGCACTGTTGCCAGGAAGGTAAATTGGTAAGCCACTATGGAAAAGAGTATGGAGATTCCTCAAAAAATTAAAAATAGAACTACCATGTAGACCAGCAGTTCCAATCCTGGATATTTATCTGAAAATCAAAAACAAAAAACACTAACTCAAAAAACAAAAATAAACATTGCAACAATATTTACAATAGCTAAGAAATGGAGGCAACCTAAGTTTCCATTGATAGATGAATGGATAAAGTTGTGACATATACATACAATGGAATATCACTCAGCCATAAAAGAAAGAATGAAATCTTGCCACATGTAACAACGTGGATGGATCTTAAGGGTATTATGCTAAGTGAAATAAGTCAGAACGAGAAAGATAAATACCATATGATTTCACTTATATGTGGAATCTTAAAAACAACAAAGAAAAAAACCAGACTAATAGATACAGAGGCTGGACTAATTGTTGCCTGAGGAAAGATTAGTGTAGGTAGAATGGGTGAAGAGGATTAAGAGATATAAACTCCCAGTTATAAAATGATTAAGTCATAGATATATAATGTACAGCATGAGGATATAGACAACAATATATTAAATTTGTATGTTGATAGATGGTAACTGGACTTATTAGTTGATCATTTGTAATATATATGTTATATATAATATATATGTCAAATCACCATGTGGTACACCTTAAACTTAATGTAAGATTGTATGTTAGTTATGCTTCAATAAAAAATAAATAAAATAAATGTGTTTTCAGTCCTAGCCTCACCTCTCTCTCTCTTTTTTTTAATTGAGGTATGATTGACGTACATTATATTAGTTTCAGGTATACAACATAATGATTCAATATTTGTACATATTGAAAAGTGATTACCACAAGTCTAATTAACATCTATAACCATACATAACAAAAATTTTTCCTGTGATGAGAACTTTTAAGATCTACTCTCTTAACTTTCAAACATGCAATACAGTATTATTAACTATGGTCACCATGCTGTCCATTGACTTATTCAACTGGGAGTGTGTACCTTCTGACCCCATTTACCCATTTCTTCCACCCCCATTGCCTCTTGCTTCTGGCAACCACCAGTCTGTTCTCTTTTCATGATTTTTTTTTCTTGATTCCACATATAAGTGAGATCAGACAGTATTTATTCTTCTTTCACTTAGTGTAATGCCCTCAGGGGACATCCATGTTGTCACAAATGACAAAATTTCTTTCTTTTTAATAGCTGAATAATATTCCTGTATATATACATCACATCTTCTTTATCCATTTATCCATGGATGGACACTTGGGTTGCTTCCATATCTTGGCTACTGTAAATAATGCTTCAGTAAACATGGGGGAGCAGATATCTTTTTAACGTAGTGTTTTTGTTTCCTTTGAATAAATACCCACAAGTGGCATTGCTGGACCACACAGTAATTCAATTTTTAACTTTTTTGAGGAATCTCCATACTGTTTTCCATAGTGGCTACATCAATTTACATTCCCACCAACAGTGCAGAGGGTTCCCTTTTCTCCACACCCTTGATAACACTTATTTCTTGTCTTTCTGGTAATAGCCATTCTAATAGATGTGAGGTGATATCTTATTGTGGTTTTGATTTTTATTTCCCGGATGATTAGTCCTGTTGACCATGATTTCATGTATTTGTTGACTATCTGTACTTTTTTCTTTGGGAAAATGTCTGTTGAAATCTTCTGCTCATTTTTAAATTGGATTTTTTTTTTTTTTTTTTTTTTTCCTATTGAGTTCTAGGAGTTCTTTATAATTTTTGGATATTAACCCTTTATCAGATATATGATTTGAAGATATTTTCTAAGTTGCCTTTTCATTTTGCTAATGGTTTTCTTTGCTATGCAGAAACTTTTTGGATTAATGTAGTCCTATTTGTTTATTTTTGCTTTTGTTGCTTTTGCTTTTGGTGTCAAATCCAAAAAATCATCACCAAGACAGATGTCAAGGAGCTTATCATTTATGTTTTCTTCTAGGAGTTTTATGGTTTCAGATCTTACATTCAAGTCTTTATTCTATTTTAAATTAATTACTATAAATGGTGTATGAAAGTGGTCCAGTTTCATTCTTTTGCATATACCTGTCCAATATTTCCAACACCATTTACTAAAGAGACAATCCTTTCACATTGTATAGTCTTGGTTCCTTTGTCTTAAATTAATTGACCGTATATGTATGCATTTTTTTCTGGCCTCTTTATTTTGTGTTTCATTGATCCTTGTGTCTGTTTTAATGTCACTGCCATATGGTTTTGATTACTATATAGCTTTGAAATCATGGAGCATGATGCTGCAGCTTTGTTCTTTCTCAAGATTGCTTTGGCTATTCGGGGTCTTTCATGGTTTCATACAAATTTTAGAATTGTTTGTTCCAGTCTGTGGAAGATACCATTGAAATTTTTATGGTAATTTATTTTTATTTTTTATTGAAGTATAATTAACATGTAATGTTATATTAGTTTCAAGTGTACAACATATTGATTCAATAATTCTATACATTACTCAATGCTCACCATGATAAATGTAGTCACCATACAACATTATTGAATCTGTAGGTTGCTTTGGGTAGTATGGAATTTTAACAGTACTAATTCTTCCAATCCATAAGCATGTAATATCTTTTCATTTATTTCTGTCTTCTTCAATTTCTTTCATCCTTATCATAGTTTTCAGTCTACAAGTCTTTAATGTTTTTGGTTAAATTTATTCTTAGATATTTTATTATTTTGATGACTGTAAATGCTTTACATTTCTAATTGCTTTTTAAGCTCATCATACAAATGTCATGTGATTTTTGCCATTTAGTTATAAATATTTTTCAAAACCTATTTTGATTTTCCTTGATGCATGATTTTTTATGAGTATGTGCATGTGTTTCTCTGTGTGTTTTTTCCAAAACTCTAATGCTATTGCACTATCATCAGAGAGTCAAGGAATGCAACTTCTATGATATTGACTTTTGAAATTTGTCAAATCTTCTTTCAAAGCTTACTATTATGTGTTAAAAATTTTTTGTAAAAGTGGAATTATTGATTGCAAAGTTTATAAGCATGTTTTTTTTAATTTTTATTTAAATTCTAATGAGTTAATGTACAGCGCAATATTGGTTTCAGGAGTAGCATTCAGTGATTCATCACTTACATCCAACACCAAGTGTTCATCACAAGTACCCTCCTAAATTCCCATCACTAACCTATCTCATCCCCCACCCACCTCCCTCCATCAACGCTCAGTTTGTTCTCTATCATTAATAGTCTCTTACGATTTGCTTCCTTCTCTTTTTTATTTCTTTTTCCCCCCTTCTTAGGTGTTCATCTCTTTTGTTTCTTAAATTCCACATATGAGTGAAATCATATGGTATTTGTCTTTCTCTGATTGACTTATTTTGCTTGGCATAATACACTCTAGCTCCATTCATGTTGTTGCAAATGGCAAGATTCATTCTTTTTGATGGTTGAGTAATATTCCATTATATATATATCACATCTTTATCCATTCATCAGTTGAAGGACATTTGGGCTCTTTCCATAGTTTGGCTATTGTTGATAATCCTGCTATAAACATCAGAGTGCATGTGCCCCTTTGAATCATTATTTTTGTATCCTTTGGGTAAATACCTAGTAGTGCAATTGCTGGATCATAGAGTAGTTCTATTTTTAACTTTTTGAGGAACCTCCATACTGTTCTCCAGAGTGGCTGCACCAGTTTGCATTCCTACTCACAGTGCAAGCGTGTCCCCTTTCTCTGCATCCTCACCAACACCTGTTATTTCTTGTGTTGTTAATTTTAGCCATTCTGAGAGGTGTGAGGTGGTATCTCCTTGTGATTTTGATTTGTCTAAGCATGTTTAGATAACTGTTAATATATTGCCATGATGATTTCTAGGAAGTTTTATACTCAGCAACAGAGAATAATAACACTGAATTAGAAGAAACTGCCTGTTTGGCATATTGGAATGTAGAAAATCTTCAAATGAACAGAATTTATTTTAAATCTTAGTGAGGCTGAACAAAATTTTATAAATGTATCGAATATTTGTGTGTCATATTTTATTAATTCCCTTATTGTGACTAAAACTAATTTTCCATTGAGTTTTAGTCTTTTATTGATTGATAAAGATTCTCTACAAGATTTTTTAAAAATAAACTTACACCAAACATGATCAATTTTTATAAATATTTCAAAAGTATTTTCAGTCTCTATTTGATGGGTGATGGGTTCTATGTATGTCCACCAGGTCTAGCTTGTGTAATTGTGTTGTTTAAATCTATACTATTACTTAATTTTATTATACTTATATATCTATAAGCTTAAGGTGGAAATATATTAAAAGGCCCCACTATTATTGTGGATATGTCAATTTTTACTTAAAATTTAATTTTTGCTTTACTATATTTGAATTTATGTTACTTTCTTAGTGGGTTATTTCTTTTATATATATATATATTTAAAGATTTTATTTATTTATTTGACAGAGAGAGACACAGCGAGAGAGGGAACACAAGCAGGGGGAGTAGGAGAGGGAGAAGCAGGCTTCCTGCGGAGCAGGGAGCCTGATGTGGGGCTTGGTCCCAGGACCTCCGGATCATGACCTGAGCCAAAGGCAGACACTTAACGACTAAGCCACCAGGCGCCCCAGTGGGTTATTTCTTTTATCATTTCATGCTAACTCCTATTCCTGTTAATTTTTTAAATTAAACTTTATGTTATGAGATAATTATAGATTCACATGCAATTTTAAGAAATAATAAAGAGAGATCCTTGTACCCTTTGCCTTTTCCCTAATGGTAACATCTTGCAAAACTATAGCACAACATCACAACCAGTATATTGACATTGAGACAGTTAGGATACAAAGAATTTCCATCACAAGGATCCCTCTTACTGAACTTTAATAGCCACACTCACCCCCCACATCCTTCCTGTATGTTCCTAACCTCTGGCAACCACCAATCTGCTCCCCGTTTCTATAATTTTGTCCTTTCAAGACTGTTATATAAATGGAATCATACGGTATGTAATCTTTTGGGGTTGGCTTTTTTTCACTCAGCATAGTTCTCTGGAGATTCATCCAGGTTATTAGGTATATCCATAGTGTGTTCCTTTTTCTACTGAGTAGTATACCATGTGTTTACTACTGTATGTAGTAAGTAAGTATACCATGTAAGTAAGCATACCACAGTAAGTACTGTATGTAGTAAGTAGTATACCATGTGTTTACTACTGTATGTAAAGGCATCTGGGTTGCTTCCAATTGTGGACTACTATGAAAAAAAATTCATGTACAGGTGTTTGTGTGAATGTAAGTCTTTATTTCTCTGGATAAATTGCTGGGTTATGTGGTAAGTCCATTTTTAGTTTTAAAAGAAACTACAAATTTTTTCCACTGATAATCCCACCAGCAATGTATGAGCAATCCAATTTCTGCATATCCTCACCAGCATTTGCTGTTGTCTTTATTTTTTTAGTATTAGTCATTTTGATAATTGTGTAGTGATATCTCATTGTAGTTTAAACTTGCATTTCCTTATGATGTTGAACTATGATGTTGAACATTTTTTCATGTGGATGTTTGCCATATATATCTTCTGTGAAATGTCACTTCTCTAATTGCATTGCTTCTTATTTTGAGTTTCAGAGTTCACTATATATTCCAGATACTAGCAGTTCTCTGGAAATGTGGTTTATAAATTCTCTCTCCTAGTCTGTAGTTTATCATTCCCTTAGTTTAATAGAGTCTTTCAAAACAGAGTCTTAAATATAGAGAACAAACTGATGGTTACCAGAGGGGAGGTGAGTGGGGGGATTGGTGAAATTTGTGATGGGGATGTAGGAGCACTCTTGTGATGAGCACCAGGTGTTAAATGGAATTGTTGAATCACTATATTGTACACCTGAAGCTAATATAAGACTATATGTTAACTATATTGGAATTAAAATATACATATATTTAAACAGGGCTTTCACAGAGCAAACACTTGTCATTTTGATGAAATCTAGTTTATCTATTTTTTCTTTTATGGATTAAGCTTTTGGTGGTAAGTCTAAGAATTTTTTGCCTAGTCCCACATCCTTAAATTTTTCTTCTATCTTTGTTACCAAAAGTTTTATAGGTTTATGTTTAACATTTAAGTCAGTAATTCATTTGGATTCTGGCATCTTGCCCAAAGTCTATCCCAAACTTTTACACTGTCCCTATTGTCCCAGAACAGAAAGTCAATTCAAACTAGGTATTTTAGGGTTTGCATTTTGCAACCTCTCTCTTAATACTTGTTTTATATTAGTTTTTATACTAGTATTAATAATAATTAGTATTATCAATGCTAATAATTATCAATACTAATTATTATATTAGTAGTTGCATTAGTATTACTAATTATATTTTATATAATATTATTTGATATCAGCATTATGACTACATTGTGGGATGAAAATTTATTATTTCAAAGTCTGGAATATAGACAAATATTTATCAATTCTGTCTTATTTGGTATCTCAGTTGTCAACTGGGACAAGATTCAAGATTCTCAAAAGGAAAATATGCATACTAATCTGATCAAATATGAATATTAAATATTTAACCAAATATGAATATTGATTTAACCCAAAATCATGGTATAACTGTACTGGGAGAATAGGTAGAGAGAAAGACTATGTAGATGAGTAGAAGGAGTGCAGGAGCCATAAATTTTAATTTTTCATATCAAGAAATAATAAACTGATTCAAAATTAAAAATCAATATGTAGGAATTTAAGCATGTTATTTAGAAATCTGGAGATCATAACTGGAAGAAATAGGTGAAAGTTTTGAAAATGACTCTAGGACAGTGGAGAGAGATGGGAAGGAGGGCTATGGTTTTCATTAAAAGCCTTGTGAAATTATTTGACTTTTATAATTATTTACACATGTAACTTTGATAACATAATTTTTTTAAAAAAGGAAGCAAGTTGCCAAAGGCAGTTCTGCATCATGTCGTGCTATCTTCTGATATTGGACCATTGATGTTAAGAACAGTGGCTACTTGAGTTTTTTCTAAGGGCAATGGACTGAAAAATAAAAGTGGTCACCAGACCAAAGAACACTGCACGCTCCCATGCTTCAGTGGGCCCACCTGTAAGCATGCATGTGTGGAAGAAATAACAACTATCTTCTGGTGGGTTTGGACATCACTTACTAGTTAGATCCTACATGCCCAGGAATGTGTGGAAACTGATACCTGGAGCTCTCCACATGAATGGAGTTGATGTCAGGTTTATATTAGTATCAAGTGATCCACCAAAGAATCAGTGGCATTGGAAAAGAACTGGCCATGTGTAGATCTGATTTATCCATAGATAAACTACAAGACCTTAAAACAACCTGCATCCATTTTTATGGGGGAAAGGACTCAATTATCTGAGGTTGACATACTAACATTCGAGGAGACAGAATGCTTGTTTCAAGGCAGAGAAAGGTTCTGAGAGGCTGCAGGGGTTGCAGGTAGCTCTGGTTGGGTCATTAGCTCCCATTCAGAAAGGTCAGGTACCAGAGACATGTCGCAGAGGGCTGATGAGGGAACAGGATGTCTCAAGTCTAGGAAGGTTTTCCACTGGGACCCATGGCCTCTCTTGCAAGCTCCCAGAAGAGGTCTCTCCTTCAAAAGTGGCTCTGTGTGGACCTCAGCCAGCCATGCTCACTGGGGGCAGCTTGTGGCACCCAGGATCTGGGGACTCTGATCCCAGCCCAAGGAGCTAATCCTTAGTGATGGCAAGTGATGTGATAAGTTCTTTCACGCCAAGAACCACATTTTAAGCATTTTTGTATCCCTAAGTTCTCTCCCCAGACCATGACAAGTGCATGCATTTCCTTCATACAGCACTTATTCAACAAATATACAAGTGTTACTTTCAGTTGAAAATGCAAGTGTTAGCAGAACACCAGTTTGTATGTCACAGAAAATACTCTATTGCCAACCAATTTTTCCCATCCTGGGAAAATAAGTGCTTGTAATGAACTAATTGTTATGTTTAGGAGGGTCTTATACAAAAATCCTTGTCTTTTAATCAAATTTCAAATTGAGTTCTATTAATTTCCCAAGTTACTAATTTGTCAAATTCCTAACAATAAAGAAGAGGCCTATGATAATAGTTCACATTTGTTATGGGAAGATTTTTTAAGTTGTTGTTTCCAAGAATTAATCAAATCTAATGTATAAATTAACACAAATATTGAAGATATTTTTCTTCATTTTTTTATTTAAGTTTAATTAACATATAATGTATTATTGGTTTCAGAGGTAGAGGTCAGTGATTCATCAGTCTTATATAATATGCAGTGCTCCTTACATCACGTGGCCTCCTTAATGTCCATCACCCAGTTACCCCATCTCCCCACCTCCCTCCCCTCCAGCAACCCTCAATTTGTTTCCTATGATTAAGAGTCTCTAATGGTTTTTCTCCCTCTCCGATTTCATCTTGTTTTATTTATTCCTCTCTTCCCCTATGATCCTGTTTTATTTCTTAAATTCCACATAACAGTGAGATCACATGATAATTGTCTTTCTCTCATTGACTTATTTTGCTTAGCATAATACCCTCTACTTCCATCCATATTGTTGCAAATGGCAAGATTTCTTTTTTTTGATGGCTGAATAGTATTCCATTGTGTGTATATATATATATATGTATATACATATATATACCACATCTTCTTTATCCATTCATTTGTCGATGGACATCTGGACTCTTTCCGTAGTTTGGCTATTGTGGACATTGCTGCTATAAACATTGGGGTACATGTGCCCCTTTGAATCATTGTTTGTATACTTTGGATAAATACCTAGTAGTGCAATTGCTGGGTCATAGAGTAGCTCTATTTTTAAATTTTTTTTTAAATTTTTTTTTAAAGATTTTATTTATTTATTTGAGAGAGAGAGAATGAGAGACAGAGAGCATGAGAGGGAGGAGGGTCAGAGGGAGAAGCAGACTCCCTGCCGAGCAGGGAGCCCGATGCGGGACTCGATCCCGGGACTCCAGGATCATGACCTGAGCTGAAGGCAGTCGCTTAACCAACTGAGCCACCCAGGCGCCCCACCTGGGTTCTATTTTTAAATTTTTGAGGAACCTCCACACTGTTTTCCAAAGTGGCTGTACCAACTTGCATTCCCACCAACAGTGTAAGAGGGTTCCCCTTTCTCCACATCCTCGCCATCTGTTGTTAACTGAGTTGTTAATTTTATCCACCTGACCAGTGTGAGGTGGTAAAAAATAAAACTTTTTTTTTTTTACAAAACAATGTATTAAAACTGACTTCCAGAGATGCCCAAATTATTTTTTAAACATGATTTAATTTTTTTCACATTTCTTTAAATATCAAGTTTTCTTTGACAAATTTATCCAAAATGTTAAATTTTCACTTTAGAACTTAGTTTATATTTATATAACAGAGTGCCCTAAACTGATGTTCATTAAGATACCTTTCTGCAAGTCCTAATGGTTTCTATCTTCCTTTTAAAATGTATTAAGTATCTTTTAAGTTGCCATTCTCAAAAATATTCTGGAGAAAAAATTATGAATTAAGCACCCATAAATTATTCTTCATTTCTATTATAGTGTAGCAATTTATCATCTAACCCACAGTGGTCTATCAACTGAGTCAGGCTGAGTTTCTTGTTCTCCTTAGACATAGCTGGTTGCAACTCATAATGCAACAGCTGGCTACAGATTCTCCATTTCTTTATTAACAACTGTAATTGAGACAGGTCATTCTCTGACCTGTACATTTTGACCAGTTTTCACCTCTGAAGAAGGTCTTCTTTCTTCTGAATCTGCTTCACCAATTTTGCTTTTTCTTCATTTAATCCTTGTTTGGGAAGATCTTCATTCTCAAAGTCACTTTGGAGATCACTGCATGACCCAGTATCAAATGATTTAGGGTCACATATACTGATATTATTGAAGGTATTTTCCAAATATGTATTTTCTTAAAATTGGCTGTCAATGTGTTTAAAATTTTCTTGAAATTCCAGTTTTCTTCTGTTGAAGATGCTGGTTTCTCTGAAAAAGTCTGATCATCTTCATTCTCTACTTTAAGATGTCTTACTACACTGTAACAGGAATTTAATGAAGATCTAGTTTTTCTTAATCATCCTCTAAGTGTCACACTCATAGGCTAGAAATATAGAATAGCTCCACTAGAAGAATTAAGATATTCATCCTTGTTTTCTTGAACTTCTTGTATGGGGAGATGGTGGATTGGCACAAGCCTGTGGGACATTAGGTAAAATCACAGCTGAATCAGATCGACTTTCTACCTTGGAAATGAAATCTTGGGTTCTTCCTAAATAAAACTGTGTTGGTCCAAAGGTGACTACTAGTAATTTCTGGACAAATTAATTAGTTAGCATCTTATATAAACAAGACTCTCCATTTGTTTTTATCTATCAAAATAGCCTCAGATCTGCCATAAGGGGGGCAGGAGAATAACAGTTGTGGAATTCTTCAGGAATTCTTTAATTTCACTACTCCAGCTTTATAATGAATAGAAATATAACTGAAATCTTGACTCAAAAAACATAATTAGATCTGTCACAGTTCCCTAAACCCTAAAAACTGTGTAACTAGAATCAATGACCATTCAGACCTGAGGAAAAAACACAGGCACAGATAAATTTATGCCTGTTTGCATCATTTCACTTTAAGTAGCAAACAGACCCTGTAAGGCTTAAGTTTGTTTCCTCAAACAAAGGCATCAAATTTCCTGGGAAAAATCAAAAAAACAGAGGGAAGAGTCCTCTCTTCCCTCTCACCACTGCAGAAAACCCACACTAACCCTTGAGAGACCCCAGGGGAGGTAGGGTTGAGAGATCCTCTGACTGGGGAAATGGAGCTGTACTCTACTCCACAACCCACCCCTGAAGCCAAAGAAATAAATATGTGTATGTGTGTGTATTTTTTTAAGATTTTATTTTTTTTATGTAATCTCTACCCCCAGTGTGGGGCCTGAACTCATGACCTAGAGATCAAGAGTCACATACTCTACTGACTGAGCCAGCCAGGTGCCCCAAAGAAATATGTTTTTATCTACTCAATTTGCAAATAAAATCTCATCCTCTTAATATCTTGGTTATACACAGTCTAATTGCAATTTAGGAACAAAGTTTTCTAAATATTTATTTTAGCTTAATACTCAGCAGTGTTGACAAGTATGACAAATGTTGTGTATCCACAGCTCCTGCTCACTAAGAGAAGAAAGAAGGAAGGAAGGAAAGAAGAGAGAGATGGCACCAAGGAAAGCTAGGAGGACACTGTCCTGCTTTCTACTTTCTCTTGTTATCTAAAACACAAAATGGGAGAATCAAGATCCTTTAAAGAAGTGAAATATCAAAATACAGGGAAATTAAGCCTACTTTTATTCTTTTTTACCACTATTCCCACCCTCCTTCGGTCTAATTCTCCACCAAACAGCAAGAATGATCTTAAAACATTGATCAAACTATCTCACTCCTTCCCCTATGTAAACCGATGTGTTGGCTTCTCAGAGCAGTGAGGATGAAAACCCAAATGCCCTGCTTTCCCCAAAAGGCTTATCTCTACAGGACCACTAAGAGCTGTTCTGGGCCTAGGTTAAAAACAAACAATTCTGGATGATTTGTTTGATAGTCTCCATAGTTGGTGGGCTACTTTCTGGATAAGCAGACCTCAATAATCCATGTAGAATTTGTCCCTCTCATTCTGAGCCCCTGCCTCCTGCCCATCTCTCCAGTGACTCTCCCTTCCTGACTTCCCTGCAGCCATTCAAATCTGTTTTCCCTTTCTCACACACATTAGTCTCTTCTGACTTGGGGGTGTTACATGTGCTACCTCCTCAATCTGAAATATTTTCCCTCCCATCCTTCAAATGGCTACCTCCCTCTACCTTTAGAGGCTATTCCTAAACTAGCTCCCTCCCTGAACCCCCTACTTTTTCTTTCCCAACCCTTTGTTTCCTTAATACTTAAAAAAACTTTAAGTGATTTTTTTTTCTATTTCCTTTTTTTTTACATCTGTCTCTTGACAACAGGGACAGTATCTGGTCACCTAGTACATCACCTGGCAATTATAGACTCTCAGTAAGTATTTGTTGAGTGAATGCATAATTTAGGAAGCCACTTAATGAAGGTGGAGTCCTCCTGAATCAGGAGAAACAATGTCAGTGATGAAGAAAGCACTGAGGAATGTTGCAAAAAGAAGGCACAGACTTCTTTTTGAACAAGAAGGATCAGTAAGCAGCCAGGGACTGTCTTTAATGACTCAAAAAAAGCAGTCATTTAGAAAAATTAACTTTAGTCTTTGTAAAATGATTCATCTTCCCTTAGGCTAAAGAAGCAGACATGCTTTACCAGGATTGTGATGGAAATTGAATTAAGCTTTGCCACAAACTTCTCATATTGATACTTTGCCCTTGAGGATTTTGTGCATGAAAATTTTACTCATGAAAGATGATAGTAATAAAAATAATTATTAGATAATAAAGGACTGCATGCTTAGATGCTTCAAAAGATGGGCCCATATACATATTTCTGACCTGTGGTTTTAGGAAATGAAGGATCTAGAGACTGAAATTGACATTGCTGGATCCTCTGTGTATATAAACCATGATCATCATAATATCTACAGCTCTCTATAATCAGATGAGGTTGAACTTTGGTTTATAAGAGAATTTTCCAGGAAAACCCATTAAACTGTTCATAGCTAAGAAAAAGCTGATGGCAAGATATAGGTAGTACTCTTTTCTTTTTGCCCAGGTATCCCTTAAATATTATAAAAAGGAAGGCTGAGGTTTTGGTCATATCCCACTGAATCTCCTCAAAAAGGACATTTCCTAGTCAACAGCAGAGAATCTATGGTGGAACTGAGACTTCATTCTAGTTTGGGACAGGTTGTTTGAGCTTAGAGAAACACAAGTTGGGTTGGAGAAGAGGAGTGAAAATAATTTTCACTATGAAAATGCTAAATATTTAGAAGGTCAATGACCCACTAACCCAACAGCTGTGCATGAAATGTCCCCAAATACTGCTGCCACTATTCTTACTGAAAAGGTGGCAGGTTCTCTGACAGTCAACACAAGGTGGCTGAAATGATGCTTGCCAGTCAACAAAAGGTGTGCCACAAATGTGTAAGAATGGGTAAGATAAATTGCAGATAATTCTTGGGAAAAATAATTCTGGAACATAGCTCTTTCTTACAGGAAAAATATGCTGGATTTTCCCAAGGAGAAAACTGGAAGTCCAACCAGTGTGTTCTTTGAGTGAGCAATCACCTTGTATGGGGTCCAGAGAGTTCTGAGTGACAGGTGGGTATTGGACAGAGATAGAAGCAGCAGAGGGTGGGGAAAAAAATTAGAGCATCAAGTGCAGCTGGACTTCAGCTTCAATTCCAAAGAATGTTGGTGGGGTCAGATAAGAGAGATAGAGCTGAATGGTCATAAACTGGCAAGACATTGAACAGAATTTAGTGAGAGCAATAAAAGGAGCAAATAAGTATTTGTGGAAATGCTAAGGCCATTTCCACAAATAGAACCAGATGTGAAAGTCATCAGGAGTCTGGTTGGTGGGCAGGGCTTAGATTTCCCTAACATTCTCTTTGGCTATCCTCAACTCCACAATTCTGACTTAATTGCACAAAGTATAAAGAAAGAAAATTTCCATAAGAGAAAATGCCTCTTTTTATTTAAACAATAAAAGTGATCAAGCAATCCATCCATAGTTCAGAACAATGCTGATATTGGAGAAGGAGTCTGACACGAGAACTGGCAAAATGTAAATGACTAAATTAAATAAGACTAAATTGATAAATTTCTACAAATAGTTAACTCAATTACTATATAATTACAGGTTTTGTTTAAGGCTCTCTAATGTACCAACATAAATGAAACTTTGAAAGCAGTTCTCTTTGAAAATAATTGTTTTTTTATAGAGAAAAAAAAATTGTCTTCAAAACAAAAAAGTCCTAAGAATACAAGTACCTGCTAAATGTGTTAAGACATAAGCAATGTCATATTAAATGGTCATCTGAGCTATCAAAATAATAAAGAGTGACCATGAAAATACAGATAAAGAAAAAGCAAAGCCTGCTGAGAAGTCCTAATTTCTTTTTCTCCTCAAGTTTTTATTTAAATTCCAGTTAGTTAACATACAGTGAAATATTCGTTTCAGGTGCAGAATTTAGTGATTCAACACTTATATACAACACCCAGTACTCACAAGTACCCTCCTTAATACCCATCACCTATTTAACCCATTCCTCCCACCCACCTTCCCTCTGGTAACCATCAGTTGTTCTCTATAGTTAAGAGTCTATTTCTTGGTTTGCCTCTCTTTTTCACCCCCTATGTTCATTTGTTTTGTTTCTTAAATTCCACATATGAGTGAAATCATATGGTATTTGTCTTTCTCTGACTGACTTACTTCACTTAGCGTAATACTCTCTAGATCCATTCACATCATGGCAAATGGCAAGATTTCATTCTTTTTTATGGCTGAGTAATATTCCAGTACGTGTGCTTGTGCATGTGTGTAGACCACATCTTCTTCATCCATTCATCAGTTGGTGGACATTTGGACCTCTTCTATAATTTGGCTATTGTTGATAACACTGCAATAAATATTGGGGAACATGTATCCCTTCAAATCAGAATTTTTGTATTTGGGTAAGTACCTAGTGCAGTTGCTGGATCTTAGGGTAGTTCCACTTTTAACTTTTTTTTTTTATTAGTTTCAGAGGTAGAATTTAGTGATTCATCAGTTGCATGTAACACCCAGTACTCACTACATCAAGTGCCCTCCTTAATGCCCATCACCCAATTATCCCTCCCCCCACCTCCCCTCCAGCAGCCCTCAGTTTGTTTCCTAGAGTTCAGCATCTCTTATGGTTTGCCTCCCTCTCAATTTTCAATCCAACTCCTTGGCATACAAGATCCTTTATCATTTAATATTGCTTATGGGAGTGGGGAAGGAGACACAAATCTTTTCAGGCCTCCAAGGGTCTTGATCTCCCCCTGAGGAATGCTATGGAGCAGCATGGCTTTTTTTTTTTTTTTTTAATTTTTTAATTGTTATGTTAATCCCCATACATTACATCATTAGTTTTAGATGTAGTGTTCCATGATTCATTGTGCATAACACCTAGTGCTCCATGCAGAACGTGCCCTCCTCAATACCCATCACCAGGCTAACCCATCCTCCCACCCCCCTCCCCTCTAGAACCCTCAGTTTGTTTTTCAGAGTCCATCATCTCTCATGGTTCGTCTTCCCCTCTGATTTCCCCCCCTTCATTCTTCCCCTCCTGCTATCTTCTTTTTTTTTTTTCTTAACATATATTGCATTATTTGTTTCAGAGGTACAGATCTGAGATTCAACAGTCTTGCACAATTCACAGTGCTTACCAGAGCACATACCCTCCTCGGTGTCTATCACCCAGTCACCCCATCCCTCCCACCCCACCCCCCACTCCAGCAACCTTCAGTTTGTTTCCTGAGATTAAGAATTCCTCATATCAGTGAGGTCATATGATACATGTCTTTCTCTGTTTGACTTATTTCGCTCAGCATAATACCCTCCAGTTCCATCCACGTCATTGCAAATGGCAAGATCTCATTCCTTTTGATGGCTGCATAATATTCCATTGTATATATATACACCACCTCTTCTTTATCCATTCATCTGTCGATGGACATCTTGGCTCTTTCCACAGTTTGGCTATTGTAGACATTGCTGCTATAAACATTGGGGTGCACGTACCCTTTCAGATCCCTACTTTTGTATCTTTGGGGTAAATACCCAGTAGTACAATTGCTGGATCATATGGTAGCTCTATTTTCAACTTTTTGAGGAACCTCCATACTGTTTTCCAGAGTGGCTGCACCAGCTTGCATTCCCACCAACAGTGTAGGAGGGTTCCCCTTTCTTCGCATCCCCGCCAACATCTGTTTTTTCCTGACTTGTTAATTTTAGCCATTCTGACTGGTGTGAGGTGGTATCTCATTGAGGTTTTGATTTGGATTTCCCTGATGCCGAGCGATACTGAGCACTTTTTCATGTGTCTGTTGGCCATTTGGATGTCTTCTTTGGAAAAATGTCTGTTCATGTCTTCTGCCCATTTGTTGATTGGATTCTTTGTTCTTTGGGTGTTGAGTTTGATAAGTTCTTTATAGATTTTGGATACTAGCCCTTTATCTGATATGTCATTTGCAAATATCTTCTCCCATTCTGTTGGTTGTCTTTTGGTTTTGTTGACTGTTTCCTTTGCTTTGCAAAAGCTTTTTATCTTGATGAAGTCCCAATAGTTCATTTTTGCCCTTGCTTCCCTTGCCTTTGGCGATGTTTCTAGGAAGAAGTTGCTGCGGCTGAGGTCGAAGAGGTTGCTGCCTGTGTTCTCTTTTAGGATTTTGATGGACTCCTGTCTCACATTTAGGTCTTTCAACCATTTGGAGTCTGTTTTTGTGTGTGGTGTAAGGAAATGGTCCAGTTTCATTCTTCTGCATGTGGCTGTCCAATTTTCCCAACACTATTTGTTGAAGAGACTGTCTTTTTTCCATTGGACATTCTTTCCTGCTTTGTCAAAGATGAATTGACCATAGAGTTGAGGGTCCATTTCTGGGCTCTCTATTCTGTTCCATTGATCTATGTGTCTGTTTTTGTGCCAGTACCATGCTGTCTTGATGATGACAGCTTTGTAATAGAGCTGGAAGTCCGGAATTGTGATGCCGCCGGCTTTGCTTTTCTTTTTCAACATTCCTCTGGCTATGCGGGGTCTTTTCTGGTTCCATACAAATTTTAGGATTATTTGTTCCATTTCTTTGAAAAAAGTGGATGGTATTTTGATGGGGACAGCATGGGGTTTTTGAACCTTGCTCTCAAGGGCCTGAATTGTAGGCATAGACCCACTGGCTTGAAAAGTAAAGACCAATCTAAATACCTGGCCCACCACTGCCCTGTTCACTCAGTCTTCCCACTTTCCTTGGCTCAAACCCTCTGTCACCATCCCCTCTCCTAAGCCAAGCTCAGTGAACTGCAGTGCAAGGAGTAGAGGCCACACAGGGCTGCCACCAATAGCAGGGGATGGGGAAGGCTAGGTCCTGCAAGTATAGTCTTTCATCAGGTGGTCAACTTAAATTTTTTTAATTTTGAAGTAATTATAGATTCACAAAAAGTTGTTAAAAAAAAAAAATAGTGTATGGAGGTCCCAGGTACCCCTTACTCCTCCACCCCCAACAGTAGCATCTAGGAAATTGATATTGGTGCAATCCACGAGGTTTATTCAGATTTCACCAGTTATGTGCATGCTCACTTGCATGTATGTGTATACAGTTCTATGCAATTGTTTCACATCTGTGGTTTTGTGTGATGTTGGAGAACCTGATCAAAAAGATGTGACCACTGATTGACCAGAGAGCTCGACCTGGGCACTTAAGAGGTTCCCTTTTTAAAAATTTTTAAGATTTAACAGGCTGGTGCAGGCATCTACCTGTCTTGCTGCTGACCAAGACAAGACTCATATGTAAGTTCCCTTTGCTTATTAAAACTGCAACCTACCGGGGCACCTGGGTGGCTCAATTGGTTAAGCATCTGCCTTTGGTTCAGGTCATGATCCCAGGGTCCTAGGATTGAACCCTGTATCAGGCTCCCCATTCTGCCTACTTGTGTTCTGTCAAATAAATAAATAAAACCTTTAAAAACAAACAAACAAAAAAACCCTGCAACCTACCAACCTGGAATGGTCAGCCTTTCTTTGGTCTGTCCCAGCCCTACACAAAGCTGGTTTCAGATTATACCTGGGAAACTCCGGAGAGAGTTGCAAACTTACTTGTGGCCACCACCACAGGTTCACCCCCTACCCCCAGGCTCCCCTTTTATAGACCCTCTTTCCCTCCCCCAAGTCAAATCCCTGGCAACCACAATCCTGTTTTTCACCTCTATAATGGCATTATTTCAAGAATGCCATATGAATGGGATCACACAGTACACAACCTTCTGAGTTTGCTTTTCACTCACCAAACTTCCCTGGAGGTCCATCCAAGTTCTTGCATCTAGTTAGCTGACTTTTGATGGTATGTCTTGCCTATTCCTAAAAAGTATTTGCCAGCAGCTACAATTAGTATCATATTGGTGGTGATGGCTTTTTTAGTCTTCATCTGCTCAAAAAACATTGAGCTCCTACTATATGTGAAGAATGAACCAAGAATAAAGAGATGAATCCAATATATTTCTGACTTACAACCTGAGTCTGGTGGAAGAATCTTATGGCCCATTAAGTCCACAGACTGGTTTAAAGATATATATATATATATTTTTTATTCATGAGAGACAGAGAAAGAGAGAGACAGAGGCAGAGGGAGAAGCAGGCTCCCCGCGGAGCAGGGAGCCTGATGCGGGACTTGATCCCAGGACCCTGGGATCATGACCTGAGCCGAAGGCAGACACTTAACCGACTGAGCCACCCAGGCGTCCCAAGTCCACAGACTGGTTTAAAGGAAAAATGGAAACCAGTGATACTTTGAAATTTTCTTTAGAAAGGCCGGAATAGTGTGGGTAGCTCAGGGCCCCAATCTGGGTGACAGCTGGGGAAGGGAACCAGTGGACTATCTTGGAGTATTGTTTATATAGCTCTTGAGGAAACCATAATGCCCATGTTAAAGTTGGGTGTGGGGGAAAGAACCAAACCAACACTGAGTAGAACTGCACTGGAAATAAATCACAGGCCCCCCTCTTTTCTAGAGCATGATGGCTCAGAATATCCTTCCTCCTCTGTTGGTGTGAAGAGAACTGGCAACCCCTCATTCTGTTCTGTGGGGATTAAGAATGCCTGATCAGAGAGAGCTAAGATTCCTTTCTGTTTGTGGTGATATAAGTGAATATTCTAGTTGCCCTGCCTGACCCAGAATGTCCTGGGCTTTGGATCAAGAAACCGGCTGAAAAGACAAGTAGACAGGAGGAAAAAGTAAAAAGACCTGAGTGCACACTTACCACTACCCTCAGTTACAAGTAACAGAGAGAAATCTGAGTCCTCCTGGAGCAGGAGGGAAAAGCTTTTGGGGTCCTGCTAGCGGTGTTGGATTTTGCTCCATTCCAAGCAATGAAAGAATATTGTCTATCCTGGCTCATTTTTTCCCTTCTCAGGCAGTCCTTGCCACAGGCCACCAAGCAGGAGACTGGATTTTAATTGGAAAAACTTGTCCATTGGGCTCCCACTTAAGTGGCTTCTTTGGATCCTCCTCTCTTCCTTCCCATGGGAATCACTAATTGGGAATTGTTGGAGTGGGGACGCAGGGACCCATGCTATTCCAGTGTTTGTCATGACACTGTGACAGGCACTCCTCACCTGCTCACGCTTAAAAGGAGAGCATTCATTCATATGGTGTTTGGCTGATCATAACTCCTAGGCATAACAGCCTGAGTGCCAAATAGGAAACAAATTTTGGGTAGAAGAATATATATGGAGATGTTTAGATAAAGCAGAGAGGACAGACAATAGGAAATTTACTGTGAAATTAAGGAAGCTTAAGCTCTGGGTCCCTTCTAAGATCCTGGGAGAAACCTTAGAAATCTGTTTATGTACGTATACGTTTCTGTAAAGTTGGCAAAGGGAAAATGCAATCCTGCCACTTACCTACCTGGAGAGAGGTAGACCAGAACTATTTGGTATTTAGCACTAAATGACTAGTAGTCATGATTCTAACTTTTTAAAGGTTCTTGGCAGAGATGTGTCTTAACCCTTCAGCATGCCACCTGTGTAAGTTTGAGCAGGTCACTTAATCTCTTTACAGTTCACTATGCTCACCTATAAAATGAGATTGATAATACTAATATTTGAGACTGCTTAATGTACTCTGTTCAAAGGCCTTTATATGGATTCTTTCACTTGACTCACCAATTATCCTATGAGGCAGGGATCCTTATTATCTCCAATTTACACACACACAATTTATAATTTAAGGAAACAGGCACAGAGAGTTTAAGTGTTTTTTTCCTTAAAGTCACATGGTTAGTGAATAAAGCTAGCAATCAAATCCAGATATGGGAGCCTGAATCCATAGTCCAGTCTCATAACTGAACAGTAACATTGGCAGTTGCTGTTTTCATCAGGGTTGTTAATTCAATTCAGATCAGTTTAACACAACAAGTATCTCAAGTACCTATTCATGCAAGGAGCTCCTTGTGAAAATCATGAGATATAGGAGATAATCCGCAGGAAACTACTTTGGAGAAGTCCTAGTGTTTTTAAAATAAAAGCATAACTAGATAAGCACTAAAGCAAATAAGTAAATAAGATATTTCTAATTTACTGAATCTTCAAAGGATGAAAATTTTAATGGGTGACTTAAACATTCCTCTGTTTAAAGGGACATATAATCAAAACAATTAGATTTCCCCCTCAACTGTAAAAGTATTATAAGGGAATATAGTTTAAAGAGATTATGAAGACAACTTAGAAATCCACTTTTCACTGAGGTCATCATGTTAGGATCACAAGACTACTTGTGCCCCAGCGCACTTTGTAAATGTGTTAGTACTTGGCATAGAGGTTTTCCTTAAGACATATTTGTTCTGCTCCTTTTGGCTTCATTTATGGAATGGCCAAATAAACAGTGATAGAGATTAGCTTGAATGTCCCTACGTTCTTGCCACAGGGGTCAAATCCCTTGCTAGGCTGCTGGGGAACTGAACTCTGAATAGTAATGGAGGGTGACAGAGTGAATTGCATTTGTAATAACTGGCATTTCATTAGTCTCTTATGAGGGACACAAATAGTAAGACATTAATATAATACCTATTTTTGCTTCAAATCTGAACAGAAGCCTCAGAAGTGAATGCTAGAAAGCAGCCCAATTACGAGGGAGACCTTCATGTTCCATGTTCCACAGCAAACATTCTAAGCATGGGTCTGTATCTGTTTACATCCTCTTTCCTTTACCTTCCAAGTTCAGGCTCGAATTGCCTCTGACCTTAATTACTTCCAGAACCTACAGACTGGACATGCCTTATCTTTGTCTTTCCCCTCCTCATATTCATCCTGCATATGCCTTCCAGAATGTTCTTATCAACAAATTATCTCATTATAGCTTCATTAAAACTCTTCTCATCTTCTCCACTACTTATGAAATAAAACCCACACTTTGGCTTTCATAACTCTCCATCAACTCTCCATCCAGATTCAACTTATATTTTCTTTCCATCCCATGCCAAGCCCAAAGCACAACAAAACAAAGCTGCAAACAGCTCCTACACCAATTCTGCACTTTTCCTGCCCCTCGTTCCCCCGTCTGAAACTGACTTTCTTGGTTCTCTTTACATATTACACATTTTCATAAAAGTTTAATTTTAATTTCTACCTTCTTTATGAATCTCTTCCTACTTTATCACTTTTGCCAGATAACTCTCTCTCTTCTATATGCCTATCATTTCCTTGCACTCAGATAGAAAGAAAATATGCTCAAAGTACTTATCAGGAAGGGCTATAGAAGCTTGAATACCATTCTTAGACCACATGCTTCTAAAAAAGAAAACAACAAACATTCAGAGTTCCAAATAACTTCAGCCCTTGATATTCAGAAAGTGTACAAGTGCAGATATACCCTAAATCACACCTAGGAGTAAGGTTTCCCAAATACTCATTTTATCATGATTTACATTCACAGGAGTACTACAAAGGAAATGCAACCCACAGAAACCTTCTGCATCTTTAGCAGAGCACAGGAAAAGATAGGAGAGCATTTTTCCTCCATTTCTCCTTTCCCACACCTTTGCTTTATCATCAGGAAAAACCCTCAATGGAAGGGTTCAGATCTCGGAAGAGAGATTCAGTGAACCACCAAAATGCAGACAAATCAAGACAACATGTATCCAAGAAAGGACTCTGACTTGGTGGTGAGTCTTCCCTGGTCACCTTTTTGCATTAGGAAAACAAGGTAGTGTGTCTTCTTGTGACAATCTCAATCAGGGCAGCTCCTTTAGTTCTGCTGAGGACTCTGTCCCAGTCCTATAGCTGATGCTGCTCCCAACACTCTGGGTCCACCTGGAAGAGCTCAGCCCTTCAATCTAATCCATGCCTCATCTGCAGTCCACATGAAACCTCTGATTCGAGGTGTACATTAACCATCACGCCCGAACATCAAGTCTGGGTGCTACTCCTGAAACAGGCTTCGAGAGATCAGCATCCTCATCACTTCATTGCTACCTGCAAGGGGGAGGAAGAATGAAGGACTTAGTTGCAGCGAAGTCTCAAGAGCTTGGTAAAGCTTTAACCAAGGGGCTCCAAGCCTCATTCAGGGTCGTAGTGGATATAAACCACAATTGTTGCTTTAACCCTGAGTGGGATGGGATTATTACAGACTTCTCTCCAAAGTACAGAAAAATGTCAGGAAGTAAGGAATAAATTTGCTCTTTTAAAAACATCTCACCTGGGAGAAGGGAAGATGCTGAGCTTCCTTCCTCCTGTGGACACACTAAGGCTGCAACTATGTACAGCACAACTCACTCTGAGAACCTAAACTCTAGCAGAACAGCTATTCCATAGCTAATGATATAAAGAAAAAGCCACATTGAGGAGGGCAGGAGGGGCAGAGACTGTCCAGAACCAAACCCACGCACAGTGACCCACAAGCAGGAGGCTATCACAGGTGTGGAGGTCCTTCCTGAGGAGCCAGAGGTTCAAGTCCCACAGCAGACAGCCCCTGCCCTGGAGATCTTCACTGGGAAGATGAGGCCACATATTGTCTGGCTTTGAAAATCAGTGGAGCTTAACTCTAGGAGAGCCCGGGAGCTACAATAAACTGAGACACTACTCTCAAGGGGCCCACACACAGTATCAGTCACTTGGAGCCCAGCACGGAGGCAGCAGTTGGAAAAGCTCCTGGGTCATACATGGGGGAGGTTTAATGACTAATTTTTGGGTGTGTGCCAGAGGCGCAGGGATCTGTAGGAACTTTCTCTGGGAATGGAAATGTTAGCAAGTGCCATTTTTCTTGTACTTCTACAGCTTAGTTAGCCAGATGCTTTGGGAGCAAGATCTGACACCCTCCTTGCTACCTAGATGTTTCGGGAGCAAGATCTGACACCCACCCTACCTTGCTAGTACTGCTTGCCCCACCCTGGCGTTCACCTGCAGACCTGCCTGGCTCAACACACTCAACCCAGAAGATGTCCCTCCAAGCAGGTACTAACCACCACACCTGGCAGGCAACCTCAGTGGGGACTGGTGCCTGCCCCCACCCAAAGTCACTGCTGCCCACTAACACACCCACAAGACTCACAGGTGGGCCTAGCAGCCAGCTACCAACACGCCCATGGTAGTCACAGCCCAGACACAACAGCACGACACATGCAGACCACACAGGGGACACCCTGGGAGTGCCTGATTCTAGTGACCAGAAGGGATTGCACTAGGGATTGCCCCCAGGATGCGTTCCATACAGGACATTACTTTCAGGACCAGGAGAGTCTGGCTTACTTGATACACAAAAACAAAAATGAGGAGACAAGAATATGCTCCAAATCAAAGAACAAGACAACATCTCAGAAAAAGAACTGAACAAAACAGAGATAAAGAATCTACTGGATAAAGTTTCAAAATAATGGTCATAAAGATGTTCAGGGGCCTTGAGAGAAGAGTGGATGAACTTAGTGAAAATTTCAGCAGAGACAGAAAACATAAAACAAAAAACAGCTGAAGAGTACAGTAACTAAAATGAAAAAATACACTAAAGGGAATCAACAGCAGATTACAGGATGCAGAATGGATCAGCAATCTGGAAGACAGGGCAGTATCAAGCATTTGAGCTGAGCAGCAAAAAGAAAAAAGAATTTTAAAAAAGGACAGGTTAAGGGACTTCTGGGACAACATCAAGCACACTAATATTTGCACTATTGGGGTCCCAGAAGGAGAAAAGAGAAAAAGGCAGGAAACTTATTTAAAGAAATAATGGCTGAAAATTTCCCTACTCTGGGGAAGAAAACAGACATCTAGTTTCTAGAAGCACAGAGAGCCCCAGACAAGATAAATCAAGGAGAACCATACCAAGACATATTACATGTCTTGGTATGGTTTTACTGTATATATATGGTTAAATATATATATATAGTAAAAATTACGTATAAAGAGAAATCTTAAAAGCAGCCAGACAAAACCAAATAGTTATGTACAAGGGAAAACACCCATAAGGCTATGAGCTGATTTTTTCAGCAGAAACTTCGTGGGCAGAAGAAAGTGGCATGATATATTCAAAGTGCTAAAAAGAAAAAAGCCTGCAACCAAGAATAGTCTACCTGGCAAGGAGAGATAAAGAGTTTTCCAGGGTGCCTAGGTGGCTCAGTCGGTTAAGCATCTGCCTTCGGCTCAGCTCATGATCCCAGGGTCCTGGGATCAAGCCCCACATCGGGCCCCCTGCTCCGCGGGAAGCCTGCTTCTCCCTCTCCCACTCCCCCTGCTTGTGTTCCCTCTCTCGCTGTGTCTCTGTCAAATAAATAAATAAATAATCTTAAAAAAAAAAAAAAGAGTTTTCCAGACAGGGGCGCCTGGGTGGCTTAGTTGGTTAAGTGTCCAACTCTTGATTGCGACTCAGGTCATGATATCAGGGTCGTGGGATAGAGCCCTGTGCTGGGCTCTGTGCTCAGCACAAAGTCTGCTTGTTCCTCTCCTTCTGCTCCTTCCCCCTGCTTGCATGCTCTCTCTCTCTCAACTAAATAGATAAATAAAATCTTAAAAAGGTTTCCCAAACAAAAGTTAATGGAGCTTATCATTACTACACCGACCTTACAAGAAGTGTTAAAGGACTTCTTTAAGTTGAAAAGAAAAGGCAACAACTAGAAGTAAGCAAATTATGAAAAAAACATTTTCACTGGTAAAAGCAACATGTAATATAAATAGTAGATCAATCACTTATAAAGCTAGTATGAAGGTTAAAAGAAAAGAAAAAGTAGTAAAATCACTTATATCTAGAAAATTATACAATGGTATAAAACTGGAAATCAATTACAAGAAAAAAATGGTAAAAAACACATGGAGGCTAAACAACGTGCTATTAAACAACAAATGGGTCAATAAAGAAATCAAACAGGAAATAAAAAAATACCATGAGACAAATGAAAATGGAAAGACAAGTTCCAAAATCTTTGGGACACAGCAAAAGCAGTCTAACAGGCAAGTTTATCGTGATACAGGCCTTCTTCAAGAAACAAGAAAAATTGGGGCACCTGAGTGGCACAGTTGGTAGAGTTAGGGTCATGAGTTCAAGCCCCATATTGGGGGTGGAGCCTACTTAAAAAAGAAAAAAGCAAGAAAAATCTCAAATGTACAATCTAACTATACATCTAAAGGAATTAGAAAAAAGAATGAACAGACCCAAAATTAGTAGAAGAAAGGAAATAATAAAGTTCAGGGTGAAATAAATGAAACAGAGACTAAAAAAATAATAGGGAAAAGATCAGTGAAACCAAGAGCTGGTTCTTTGGAAAGATACACAAAATTGATAAATCTTTAGCCAGACTTACTAAGAAAAAAAAAGAGAAGTCAAATGAATAAACTCAGAAATGAAAGAGAAGTTACAACCAACACCACAGAAACATAAAGGATTATAAGAGGCCACCATGAAAAATGATATGCCAACAAACTGGATAACCTAGAAGAAACATATAAATCCCTAGAAACATACAATTTTCCAAGACTGAATCCGAAATAGATAATCTGAATAGACTGATTATGAGTAACAAAATTGAAGTGGCAATCAAAAAACTCCCAACCATGAAAAGTCCAGGACTGGACAGCTACAGAGGGGAATTCTATCACACATTTAAAGAAGAGTTACTATCTTTCCTTCTCAAACTATTTCAACTGTTGAATTACTGTGTTGCTCACCTGAAACTAATATAATATTGTATGGCAACTATACTTCACATAAAAAAAAAAAAGTACCTACAAAGTACAGAAAAAGCCCCAAAGGAGATTTTTTGGACTTACATATAAAAGGAATCCAAAATATTAATTCTGAATGTGGAAACATGAATGATTTTTTTTTTTTTTACTTTTCCTATACTTTATAAGCTTTCAACAATAAATATACCAATTTCTTTGGTAATCAGAAAAGTGAATTTTAAAAGAACAGACAAAAATATTTTCCCTGAAAGGAGGGGTCAACTTCTTGCTCCATTTTTACAGTGGCTTTTAATGCAAAGAGAAATATGAACCCCCATGAGGAATGAGTAATCACACACCTCAAATAAAATCAAATCTAAATTTGCAGATTTATCCTATAACAAAGTTCACAATGAAACAAAGTGATACCAAAGTGAGACCAGTGCCCCAAATTTTCTGTAAGTGGATGATGGCATGGCCTCAAATAAATGTACCTGGCTTTTCCCATTTCTTCTTTTTTTTAAATTTTTTTTTTTTTTTTTTTAAGATTTTATTTATTTGCGAGAGAGAGAATGAGAGACAGAGAGCATGAGAGGGAGGAGGGTCAGAGGGAGAAGCAGACTCCCTGCTGAGCAGGGAGCCCGATGCGGGACTCGATCCCGGGACTCCGGGATCATGACCTGAGCCGAAGGCAGTCGCTTAACCAACTGAGCCACCCAGGCGCCCCTTTTCCCATTTCTTCTTACAAGGTTAAAAGGCAGAGTCAGAATAAAAGTGAAGTCTCATGTTGTTAGACAACAAAGTTTACCCACTAAACTTGTCATTCATAAATGCTGGGTAAGGAAGTAACTGCAGGAATAATCAGAGGACAAAGCCTATGGGGAACTTGAGCACCAGTGACTGAGCTCATTGACATATTTCAGGGATGAGGTCTGCAGAAGAAAGCAGACTAACTTTTAGAAGCCTGTGATTTGGACATACCACCGGAGCAGTGGGTCTCAGAGTGTGCTTCCCAGATGCGCAGCTGCAGCCTCACTTGAAAACTTGTTGGAGATGCAAAATTCTCAGGCCTACCTAAGACCCACTGAGTCAGAACCTCTGGGTGTGGAGCCTAGCAATCTGTTTTCACAAGCCCTCTGGGTGATTCTAACACCTCCTCAGGTTCAAGAATGCTTTGAAAATGACAGAGACCAACACCCACAGCTCTCTCCTGTGCCTCCGTGGAAGCAGCCCAACATTGCATCACTGAAAGTCACTTAGATAAGCTTTTGCCCCATCTGGCTCTCCTACAGGATAACCACTCCTGTCTGCCTACACCCGCTGAGACAAGAGTCATGTAATTTCAAGACTTCTGCACTGGTGTGGAGTGTGGAAAAGGCCATGCTCTGAGCCAGCCTCCGGCAGTTTACACATTTTCCAGCCTAATCCAGTCTGTGATTGCCGAGAAAATAACCATATGATTTAGTTTACTGAAAAATCCATTAGCAATATTGATAGAGATATCTTCAATTTATAGAGGTTGCTTGTGATCAAATTAGCTTACATTTGCCCTGTACAGAAGTTTTGGAATCCCTGAGGACCAAGTACTTCATAAAAGTTAAGAGTTACTGTTGAAGTTTTCAAAATGCTTTCCCATATATTATCTGGTTTGAGCGTTCTCTAAAATTTGCAAAGAAAAAGAGCAGAAATGGAGTGATTTGATAGCTTACCCATGGTGACAAAGCACAGCCTCCAGACTCCCAAGCTAGTGCTCTGTATGACACCCACAAACACTTCCAGCGCCGGGTTAGGAGGAAGGCAAAAGACAGACAGGGCCTGATGGAACCCTCAGAACCAGTCAGCATGGGGACAGACAGGCTGAGGAAAGTGGTGATCCTATAAGCATTCTGGAGAACAGCTCTGGCAATTTTTACCTTCTAGGATTTGATGGACCCTGGAGTCCCGCACATACTGCTGAACAGCATAGTCCTTCAGGTAGCCATAGCCTCCATGCATCTGTAAAGCCTGGTTGCAGATCTTCAGGGAGACAGGGATTAGACATCTTTGACTGGGGGAAGACTGTGGAACATATGGCTTCTCTTTCTACCCCAGCCCCCAATCTGGCAGCCCGCTGTAAACTAATACGAGGAAGAACAACCTACAGATAACCAGCCCCCAGCCCGAAGAGGGGCTCTGTATTCTGTGTGGTTAGACAACAAGGGAGGTTTACCTACTAAACTTGTCAGTTCCCACGAGGCAGGCAACTCAGAGAGCTCTGCCTTTATTGCTTTATTATTTGCAGGGGACAAGCTGCCCACAAGCACTTTGGCTGGGATTATGTGAGGCTACCTATAATGCCATCTAGTGGCAATGTAGCCTCATGTGGAAATAGCTCTGCCCTTGACATTTTAAACAGAGCACAGTGCTAAATTTGAGCAAGAGGCACTGGGCTGCTCTGAACCTTCCTTCAACGGCAGTGTCTCATCTAGAACACAATCAAATGACAGTGACAGAATGGAGTGTGTAATGGCACGGAGCAGGTAAAAAGTCAGCTCTGAGAGCTCCCAAGCAGGCCTCTCATGAGTTCATTTATATGCTTAAGCCCCAGGGGTAGACTAATGGCTCTCAACATCCCTGGACCTAGCAGCTGCTCCTTGTCCACCCAAGACAGCTAGAGGACATCATCACGCACAGCAAAGCATTCATCTGTAGCGAAGAGCTTGGCCATGGAGCAGAGGGCCACTGCATCTTCCCGCTCCTCCTGCAGAGCCACCGCTGCACTGCGGATGATCAGCCGTGAGGCCACCAGCCTTGTTGCCATATCAGCCAGTTTGAATTGCAGGTACTACAGCAACAGGGGATAAGAGAACCAGACAAGACAGACAGGCCTAGACCAGCACCTGATCTGGGGCCCTCTATAAGACACCTCTCATGAGGTACCTTTTCTAACTGACCCCAAGCTTCAAAGTCCCTGCCTCTTCTACAGAGCAAATGCACTGCCTCGTGAGTTCTAAGCCTACTTTGTTTGCCCTGCGCTTCAGTGAAAAAGATTACTGATAAAATTAGAACACAAGTTCTAAGATGGGGGCAAAACTCCAGTGAGGACTCATAGCCTCACCCTCCGAGAGAATGTGGGCCACAGAGCAGGTCGCAGGCAGAGTGGAAAGCAAATGCAGGGGCCTCTGGGAAATTACCTGGTTACTGGCCAGAGGCTCTCCAAACTGCTTCCGAACACTGAGATGGTCTCGGGTGAGGATGACTGAAGCATGAGCAGCTCCTAGGGAGCAGGAAGCTAGAAAGGAAGAGTGCCAACATTTCAATGAGCCAGGACAGTGCTGCTTTGCCCCAGCCCGGCTACCTCCCTGCCCCATCCTGCTGTGTTCTCACCAACATTGATTCTCCCTCCATTCAGTCCTTTCATGGCAATGACGAAGCCCTGTCCCTCATTTCCAATTCTGTTGGCCACGGGCACCGCACAATCTTCAAAGATCACGGCGCGCGTTGGCTGTGAGTTCCACCCCATCTGGCAAAAATCAGGGACTGTATGGCTGCCCAACAGGGTGGCATTCAGGGCAGTGACTCTTCTCTTCTACGAGCCCCTGCCTGCCTGTCCAATTTCATCCCATGCTGTTCTCTTCTTTGCTCACTACTTTTTTTTTGTTCCCTCAATAGGCCATCTACTATTGTCTCTGCCCAGAATTCTTCTTATGTTGCTTCTTCTATACTCTGGATCTCATCTCAAAAGTCATGACCTCTGGGAGTTCAGCCCTATTACAGATGCTTTCAAGCTCTCCTCAGTG
This sequence comes from Mirounga leonina, assembly GCF_011800145.1. Lineage (NCBI taxonomy): Eukaryota > Metazoa > Chordata > Mammalia > Carnivora > Phocidae > Mirounga > Mirounga leonina. The sequence continues at coordinate 28,961,138 of NW_023270387.1, read as the reverse complement.
TCCTATCTCCTTTATCTCTTTTGTAGCACAGAGCATTACCAGAAGGTACCTTGCTTATTTACATGTCTGTTGTCCATCCCTGCTTGCTGACAGGTAAACTCTATGAGGGCAGAGCTTTGTCTTTGTTCACTGCTCTACCCCTACTGTTTACAAATGCTTGGTACATAGTGGGCACTCACCAGCTGTCAAATGAATACAGAGGTGTCCTTCCAAATTTCCCTTATATTAAAAAATATATAAAGCAAAACTAATAATTAAAAAAGAAAGATAAACGTGTATACTTAAAAGGGAGAGAAAGCAGAAAACGAAAGGAAGAAAAGATATACTTTTTGTTTCTGGAATTTATTTGTGATTTTTCTCTAGGCACGAAATTTGACAGCTTTGGTAATCCTGTCAACAGACATCACAAATACTGAGATGGATACTACCTATGTGTGTTGAAACAATCATCACTGCCTTTATAAGCACAAACAACCTAAATTGGTATAACTCGATCCTGTAAAATTATGTGTCAGACTATGTAAGTCAGTCCATGTTGTATGACCCAACAATTCTAGGAGACATTTCTAGAATTAAGATATTCTACAGCTATATATCTTACATATCACATATACAAGTTATATGCCACAATTACAGCTTATATACTTTATACAGATAAGACAACGTAATGTGTCTTGTAATTTCAAATAAGGTTAGGAGTAACTTCTGTATCCTCCTTCACCCCAGGAGCCAGCATGCTTTGCATAGTAGGAATCTAGTAAAAACCTACTATACTAATAAATGAAAAGGGGCACTAAAACCTCTACCTCTTCGCAGTTTATAAAGTATCGGGAAAGCTCATGAGGGGAAATATGGAAACCCTAGGAGCTATGAAAGGAGAGTATAGTTAGGGGTCATTTCATTACCTGATTTCTCCCCCCAAATCCTAACTATAACAGTATATATTGGAGGGGTATGATTATTCTGGTCCCCCGGCCTAACAAATCTGAATGGGTCTCATCTTACCACCAGCTACAGCTATGGAATCACACTTCTACTATTCATGGTCTGGCTATGGGATTGCTATATCCTAGGAACGTCTTTTCAAAGCACCTATAGAAACACTCTCCCTCTTACATGACTGAAACACTCACGATCATCTCCAATGAGTTTTATTTTATTTTTATTTAAAGAAGAAAAGTGGCCCATATGCTTTTCATCCGAGTAGTCACCACCAGATCTGTAAGTATTTCTTCCTGGGATAAAGGAATGTGCCAAAATAAGAAGCTGAATAAGAAACACAGACCAAAAGCGGAGGTGGTATTTCAAGGAATAGTTTACCTAGAACAGAGGTTGGTCTGGCAGGTGGCAGACTCTTGGATTGTTTGAACTTGAATTGTTTCCTGTCCAATAGCCACTCACCTTTTTTTCCTTCTTGCCAAAGCTAAGGCCAGGGGTCCCCTTCTCCACAACTATACAAGAGATGCCTTTGGGGCCTGACCCTCCTGTTCGGCACATGACCACGTAGATGTCTGATTCACCTCCACCACTGATGAAGGCCTGAGGGTTGGAGAGGGGGTGTATAGGGATCAGGAAACACATCCGTCCCTGGAGCCTAACACCTGGGAAAGCAATCAGAGTCCTTCTGACAGTAGGACACTAAGAGGCATGATGGCACAGAGAAAAGAAGGAGAGGTAAAAAGAACCTGTGCTGACTGGGGAATCAGGGATCTAGCTGATGAGACTATAAAAAGGACAGACAGAAAGGAGCGAGATTATCTGAACTCAGATCAGGAGAGTGAGAAAGTGTAGGTAAATAAAGGGAAATAGGTCAGAGGTTCTCTATTCAATGTGTAAAACTCCTAGGAAACATTAACTCGCAGATAGCAAGGATCCAGGCAATGTCAGCATAAAGATGGGCACAATCTCTAAGGTGTTCTGTAAGGTGGGCATGCTGGTACCTTGGAACCATTGAGGATGTAATGATCTCCTTGTCGTTTTGCTTCAGTCAAAAGGGAGGCAGCATCACTACCACTTCCTAAGGCAGGGATCAAAAGGAAGCAGAGAGGGTGGGAGAGAAAGTCAGTGAAAGTAAGGGGGCCGCAGCACGGTTCCACTTCCAAGGAAATCTTCCCTTATAACCAACAGTTCAGCGTTTCACACTTTAAAATGCAGACAGCTGGAGGAACTCTCTGTATTTGGTGAAAACTGTGGACAGCAATGAGACCATTTTCCATCTCCCAGCACACTGAGTACAAGGAGGCTCCACTCTGCAGCCTGGAGAGACTCTGCCCTACAGCCCCTTAGGCTTGTGTTCCTCCATGACCCAACTTCGTGGTAAACAAGGGTTGTACATATCGAGGGGACAAGAGAGTGCTCAGTAACTTCGCCTGAGCAGCATCCCCTGCTACGTCTTGCTGGCGGTACGGCAAACCCACCTGGCTCAGTGAGGCAGTAGGATGCAAACTTCTCCATGGTACAGAGCGGTGGGCAGAATCTGTGCCTCTGTTCCTCACTTCCAAAGGTATCAATCATCCAGACACACATGCTGACAGGTACCCCAAGAAGAAAAGATAATGACAGAGTTAATATGGAGAAGAGGAAATCTGAGGGGGGAGGGATGGGAAGGAAAGCACAGGCAGCAAAGCACAGTGAAGAGGAAGAGAGAGTGGGAAGAGAAAAGTCACCACTGAGAAGATTCGACTTTAAAGGAAAGGCCTGGGTTAAAACATATTCGTGGAACACGTACTACCCAGAGATAACCAGGGCCAAAGTGTTTCTCACTTGGATGTTCATGCCGCTTCTAGGTTAAATGAGTTCCCTAAAAATCAAAGTTATATGTACTTTGACAAATTCCTGGGGGCTTCATCCTAGGGGTTGAGGAAGACGGGAACAGGGCCCTGACCACTCTCCTGGAGATGTCTGTTTGCTTCAGCTCAATCTAGGATTTGGGAGAAGGCGGACAGACCTTATTCTCTAAGCAACATACAAGATGGCAGATTCAAGTTCAAAAGGCAGCAGCAGACCTAGAGTGAACTTTTTTTCTTTTTTTGAGGGAGAGAGTGCATGTGCTCACAAGGAATGGGGGCAGCAGAGGGAGAGAGAGAATCCCAAACAGGCTCTACACCCAGTGTGGAGCGTGACACAGGGCTCAATCCCATGACCCTGAAATCACCGCCTGAGCTGAAATCAAGAGTCGGACACTTGACTGACTGAGCCGAGCAACCCAGGTGCCCTGTCTGGTTCCTCAATGACAATCAACTTGAAAAGATGAACTTTCCCAAAATTTCCTGAAATTTCCCAATCAACCCGATGAGAACTTCACTGTGCTCACCAAGCTTTGGCACTCACTTGTGGATGCTTATATAGGCTGTGGTGCTGGTGCAGCCTGTAGCCAAGGCCTCAAAGATGACAGATGTATCGAGCCGTGACAGTCCAGACCCACCTACATCTGTTCGTACGTAGATTCCCCCAAAGCCGAGCTGAGCAGCTTTCCGCATTGCGTCCACTGGGAACAACTCCTACATACAAAAGAGAACAGGGTCATCAGTAAGGGATTCACAGATGGACTTTTCATTAAAGGGCACAATGAGGGATTAAGATGTTTGCATTTGGGAGAGTGTATATATTAACTTAATAGGCTATTTGTTATCTATAGTAGCAGTTAAAATGCATTCAATAATCTCAGATCTCAGATCTGTACCTCTGAAACAAATAATGCAATATATGTTAAGAAAAAAAGAAGAAGAAGAAGAAGGTAGCGGGAGGGGAAGAATGAAGCGGGGGAAATCAGAGGGGTAGATGAACCATGAGAGACGATGGACTCTGAAAAACAAACAGGGTTCTAGAGGGGAGGGGGGTGGGAGATGGGTTAGCCTGGTGGTGGGTATTGAGGAGGGCACATTCTGCATGGAGCACTGGGTGTTATGCACAAACAATGAATCATGGAACACTACATCTAAAACTAATGTTGAATCGCAAATCTGTACCTCTGAAACAAATAATACATTATATGTTAAAAAAAAAAAGGAAGAAGATAACAGGAAGGGAAAAATGAAGGGGGGGAATTAGAGGGGGAGACAAGCCATGAGAGACTATGGACTCTGAAAAACAAACTGAGGGTTCTAGAGGGGAGGGGGATGGGAGGATGGGTTAGCCTGGTAGTGGGTATTGAGGAGGGCACGTTCTGCATGGAGCACTGGGTGTTGTGCACAAACAATGAATCATGGAACACTTCATCTAAAACTAATGATGTAATGTATGGGGATTAACATAAGAATAAAAAAAATAAAAACATAAAAAAATGCAAAAAAAAAATGCATTCAATAAGCACTGGTTTTCCCGCATTAAAGTACCTTTTAATTATCCATAGAATTGCCTTGGTTTTACGACTGTCTAAATCTTTGCACAATTCAAAAACAAAAACAAAAACAAAACTAGTCTCTACAAGATGAAGACAGGAATCACAACATTACCAGTACTTTCATTTGCAGTAAGAGTTGTGCAAGGAGAATAAACGTGGAACAGTGAGGACGAAAAGGGGATGAAGACAGGGTCACCACAGGAGGCCTTGGTTGGAACGTGTAGCCACAAGGAAAATGCCCACCTTCTGGTCCCACTCCGCCATGTTTGGAGCCATCTCCCGGGCAGCAAAGTCAAAGGCCACTTTCTGAAATTCTTTCTGCTCTTCATTCAGTCCCATGGTAGCTGGGGGCAAGATTGCATATATTCAGTTCTAGAACAGGGGTCAGGGAAGAGTAGTGCCAAGGTCAAGAAACATGAAGTTGAGACAGGGACGTGCTGTAGCATTTCTCTTACACAGTATAACCTTTAACACCCATAGAATGGCCTTGCCTACCATTAGTGAGTTCTCTGATTTATCATCTCCTTTTCCCTTCTTCTTTCCGCCCCAGTGGATCAGCTGGCTTCATTTACCTCCTAAGTGCTTATTCTTTCAGTACTCTTATTTATCTCTTCCTCCTCATAAATCCACATTAAAAAATAGTAAACACACTGACCCTCAAATTATGGTAAATATATTTTTTTTTCCCCTTTAGGATGCCCTACCTTTTCTGTATTGGTATCCTGGGAAAATCTGTCCTATCTATGAATCTCTATAGCTGTCTGTCTGTTTCAACATATCCATCTTAAAAGATCAATTGGAAAAGGAAGATGTGTATACTTTGGTTTACCTTTCAAATTAAGGAAAAGATCCTCTAATAAGGCTGTGCATTTGGCAAATCTCAGACATTCACTGATAAACATTGATGATGAGAAAAAAGTCTTCCAGTGTTGAAAACATGGTTAAGGCCTTACTGTATCAGTTTTTACCCAATGGACTCAGAATTCTCAAAACATTTTTTATCATAAACCATCAGTGATGTGACTATGGGTAATTCCTTCACTTTTGTGTTTAAGATACTTAAAAGCTAAGGACAATGAATTGACTGACATCAACAGGTAGGTAGTGTGGCCTCATTAGAAGTTTCTCTCGAAACTTAAACATCTAATAAAAGACTACACCATAGTAGTACTTAATCAGAGGTGACACTCTTCAGGAGAAAGAGAACTATATCTACCAACATAAACAGAATTACTATCAATTCACAATATCATTACTTCATACATTTTCTTTAAGTAGCTAGTTGCCCAAATGACATGAATACCATTTTTTACAGATTTTTAAAAAAACTGCATACAGTAAGATCAGGCTGAATTAGAAAGCAGACATCCAAGTCAACTAGCTAGTTAAGTAAGGTGTAAAATATTTTGCCTATTTTGCAAAGTGATGCAGACTTCCAGGTAGCAGCAGGCCAGAGCTGAAAGTAAACAGCCTAGGCAAAGCTCCCATGAAAACAACTACCTTTTGGGGATAGCATAGCAAATTTAGAAAAGACGGGACCACAAATCCTGGGAGCCTACGTCAGGATCAGCAACATACACAGGGTGAATCAGACTTACATTGTTCATATTTATGTCTCTTTTGTTGTCTCTTACTACTGTCATTTTGAAAGGATCACCTGCCGAAGGTGTGTAAGAAAAAATAGAGTGTATGCCTATACTTTTCCAAGTGAAGCCCTGAGGTGCAGCGGTGGCTGTAAAAGGTAAGGCGGAAAGAAGGGCGGGGGTCTGTATTACCTTCTCAGGTTTCATCCTTTAGTGCTAAAGATGTGGTCATTATGGAGTGATGTTAAAGAGTGTTAAAGTAAGACTATGGAGCCACACTCGACAATAATTTATTTCAGCGCCTAATAGTGATGCACAATCCTTCTAATAGAGAAGAAGAGCAGACGGCAGAGTCTGTTTCTCTAGGGCAGGCAGCATGGGGAGCAGTAATGGCTGGCTATGTGAGCCAGGAGAAAGCAGTCGGTCTGTATTAGGGAAACTCAGAAAGGAATACTTGTGAGGATTAGACATTAGGCTACTTTGAGAAGCCTAGAACAGAAACTTATGTTGGTTGTTACTCACAGGAATACAGTTAGGGATGAACACTTCACAGTTCCTGACTGAGAGTCTGGTTATTTGTTTGCAGAAGTCTTGCAGAAATGCTCTTGTAGATCATAGCTCAAAGACCATTCACAAAAGAATAATTATTGAATGTCTACTATGGAACAGTGCTGGGGTTACAAAGATGAATACAGTCCATTCACACAAAGGCTATCATAAATGGTAATAATGTAAATCTTACAGTATAAAGAGAGGTGCTACAGAATTTCAGTCCCAGCAAGACCTCAACAAACATTTACTATTATTATTATTAGAGTAAAACAAGTAGTTCAAGAAACAAAATGTTTAAGAAATAGGTTTGAATTGCATTCTAAGTAAACAACAGGGAATAGGTGTATGCAAATCTTATGTGCAAGTATATACAACATAATTACACATTTTGAAATATAATATCCAACCCAATTTTTGATAAGGGAATGCTAATAAAATGAGAGCGCTGCTTGGTGGAAAAAAAGTAGAAAAGGCAAGTTAAAAAGCAAATTATACACAAGAAAGCATGGTAACCAAGTAAAAATACCCGCGGGCCCAGAATACATTAAGAACAAACAAAACAAAAACCAGACTTCACGAAATTGGCCGAGTTACTAGCAAGAGTTCAAGAAGCGAACACACACAGTAAAATGTAAAATGGCAAAGCTAAACAGAAAAAGGGCCTGGGGCTCCTGAGTGGCTCAGTCCATTAAGCATCTGACTCTTGATTTTGGCTCAGGTCACGATCTCAGGGTCATGAGATCCAGCCCGGGTTGGGTTCTGTCCTGGGCGTGGAGCTTGCTTAAGATTCTCTCTTTCCCGGATGCAGAGAAAGGGGAACCCTCCTACACTGTTGGTGGGAATGCAAGCTGGGGCAGCCACTCTGGAAAACAGTACGGAGGTTCCTCAAAAAGTTGAAAATAGAGCTACCCCATGACCCAGCAATTGCACTACTATTTACTCCAAAGATACAAATGTAGGGATCCGAAGGGGCACCTGCACCCCAATGTTTATAGCAGCAATATCCACAATAGCTAAACTATGGAAAGAGCCCAGATGTCCATCGACAGATGAATGGATAAAGAAGATGTGGTGCATATATAAAAAATGGAATACTACTCAGCCACAAAAAAGAAAAAAAAAAGAAATCTTGCCATTTGCAACAATGTGGATGGAACTAGAAGGTATTATGCAAAGTGAAATAAGTCAATCAGAGAAAGACAAGTATCAGATGATCTCACTGATATGTGGAATTTAAGAAACAAAACAAAGGATCATAGGGGAAGACAGGAAAAAATAAACAAGATGAAATCAAAGAAGGAGACAAACCATAAGAGACTCTTAATCATAGGAAACAAACTGAGGGTTGCTGGAGGGGAGGGAGATAGGGGAATGGGGTACCTGGGTGATGGACATTAAGGAAGGCATGTGATGTAATGAGCACTGGGTGTTATATAAGACTGATGAATCACTGACCTCTACCTATGAAAATAATAATAAGTTATTGTTAATTAATTGAATTTAAATTAAAAAAGATTCCCTCTCTCCCTCTCCCTCTGCCCCTCCCACATGCCTATACATGCACACGCTCTGTCTCAGAAAAAAAGAAAAGAAAAAGGGCCCAAAGGACTTGAGGAAACCCTTCACTGTATAGCAACCTAAGTGTAAGCAATGGGCAAAAAAAACCAAAAAACAAAACAAAAACTCTAAATAATATAAGAATCTTTAAATGCATCCCAAGTAGAAACATAACTAGAGAATCAACAGTTTTATTTGAGAGTCTTGATGTTTCAAAGAATGCTTGGGACGTTGCGGCAAAGTGTAGTGGAAGAGCACTAGACAAGGAAGTTATTAAATGCACAACTTCTAGTAAGTCAGGTTATCCCAATCAACTTCGGTTATCCCACTGTCAAATGGGGCTGCACTAGACACTGAATAAATTTCCTCATCTGCAGAATGAGGCAAGTATGCATAACGAATATATGTAACATATATTAAATAAAATACAAATCATAATTCTCTTAAAAATCATTTTTCACTTATTAAAATATGTAATGAAACAAATGTTAGTTAAGCACTCCCGTTAATTTGATATTCTAATATGGAGAATGATACATTGAAAAGGCAGTTTCCTTTCATTTTACTAGTTAAGAGGTACTTTCTTTTAAAAAGGTGTAAAAGTACCTCACTGGCTGAAGCTACACAACCAGCTGCTGGAAATACTCCAGCATATGTAAACTATTCGTTATTATTTAATACTAGCCTATTAAATATTTAATCTATTTGTTGCCAGGACAACTCCTTATTTGCCTTGGTATCCGCAAGGGTGACCTTGTTTACCTAATTCTAATTGCTAGAATGGGCAGCACCTTGTGAAGGAGTTTTAGGACACGGAGAAGAAAACGGTATTCTATACTAGTGTATGTCATAGATCTGGGTGTCAATCTAAGGGATGCATACCAAATCTGTTATAAAGAAGAGCGACATTTATTAAAAAGAATTTTTTTTCCAGAAGAAAAAAAATGAGGCACTGGAGAGAGTCACAAAGTGGCTGGGTATTCCCAGTGGGCCTAGGCCCCCATCACTCTCCGTTACTCACATCCAAATTATTTGCCTGGCGCCTGAAGACATTCAGGTCTGTGTACTGTGGGTAGTTTCCCACTTTCAATAATAATTATTTTTCAACGGGAATTTCAACAGTAAAAGTGTTTTATAACTACAGGTGGTAAATCACAAAATTTACCTGATCAGATCTTCTATCACTTAAAGAAGTAACAGTGCTTCATCTACCACAACCAGCCCCAAGCTATTCACATCTTTACTACCCGACTGTAAATGATCTAGGATTAAGACAAGACAAGACAAAACAAAGTCAGGAGTTTCTATGCACCCACTACTTATCTGAAAGTAAGGATAATAAGAGAATCTGCCTCAGAGTTGTGAGGATCATTACCAAACCCTTGGTTAGTGTATTCATAAGTAAATCAATTTACTTATTAAACCTGATTATCAAGAGGCTGATACTACGTTTTTGGAAGACCTGAACAATTAACAAATATCATCAGCCACAAAGGTTAAGTTACATTTTCCCATCTTCATTTATCTTCAGAGGGCCCCTGTGACGTGGGCAGGAGGGAAGACAGCTCAAAAGCCGGGGGACCGCCTGCAGCACGAGTTTCGGACGCCAGGCTTCCCGCGCAGGAGTTTGGGGGCCGGTGAAGAGTACCAGAAAGGCCCAGGGGCGCAGCAGATGGAGACCGCAGGGAGTGAGGGCGGCCAGAGAGGCCAGCCAGGTGGACAGAATGGGGACACCAGCCGGCAGAGGAAGCCCACTCGGGAGCGGGCAGGTAGGCCTGGCGGGGAGGGTGGCCCAGGTGACCGCCCAGGGCGAGCCGGCGGTGACTACCGCTCTGTGGGCCCTCAGCCCTCCCCGCCCGGGGACCGGACACCTGCACCGGCGGGGTGAGTCTTACGATCTATGCAGGACACCAAGCCCCGGCGGCCGCTCTCGGCAGAACCCCGCAGAGCGCCGCGCGGGCGGTGGAGCCACCCTCTCAGCCGCCAGCAGCCGCTCCGCAGCATGGCAACAAGCTCTCCTCCAGCCAGAACCCGCCGGCGGTGGACCGGCGCCAGCGCATCAACCAGGCCCCCCAGTGCACCCTGGGAGCTGTAGTGCGTCCGGCGGCCCTCACGGCCCGGACTCAGGCGGGCCTGCCCGAGGCGCAGGACTACCACTCCCAGATACCGGGCCGTGGCGAAAAAGGGCCGTGTGTTACTTAGACGGGGGCACTCCGCGCCGGCCTTCCGGCGCCTGGGTGGGGTTCTGTGTGCGGAGCCGTGGAGTCAGTGGCTCGGGAGAATGGTGAATGTATGAGGATCAGGGAGAGAACCGAGGAGACTTGAGCGCAGGTTATGCAAGATGGAAATGGGGGCGTAGATAACTGGGAAAGATTTGAGGGTCCCAAGTCCAGTTGCATCTGTTCTCCGCAAAAACCCCTCGGGGTTGAGACTCCGATTCCTCTCATTGTCTCCATCTTGCTCTGCGCAGGTTTCTGGGGGCAAGTAACGGAGCTGCGTCTTGTTTCTCTCGGTTGATTTGGAATCTTCTGCTCTTCGGTCCCCGCAGGGAAAACATGCCGAAACCCCGGAAGAGGCTCGCCGGGGCTGCTGGGCCTGGTGGGCCAGGTGAGCTGCACCCAGGCTGCAAAAAGGCAGCCCTGTATCAAAGTTTCTGTGGGATCTGTTTAATACTGTTCACTTTCGGGGCACCTGGGTGGCTCAGTCGGTTGAGCGTGGGACTCCTGTTTTCCGCTCAGGTTATACTCTTCGGGTGGGCTCGAGCCCCACTTGCGCCCCGGGCTCGGCGGGGAGTCTGCTTCTCGTCCCTCTCCCTCTGCTCATACCCAGGCTCTCACGCACTCTTTCTCTCTCAAATTAATAAATCTTAAAAAAGAAATACTGTTCACTTTCAACTCCCTGCCTGTGGGGAGTATCCTTTGTGGATTGTTTTTTGTTAATGTTTTCCCTAATTGCCCTCCATCTTCTCCTTTCCTCTTCCCACCGAGCTTATACCCAGAGCCTCTTCTGTTTGTTTATTGAAGCAGTAGCTGTTTGGTGTAGATACATGGTGGCTTGTACAAAGGTAAGGAACATACAATTGTGTTCTCATGGAAAATGCAAACAGACATAAGTGAAAGGGTCTTAGGAAACCATGGCTAAGGGTATGAGAGCAGGGAGGAACACCTTGAGAAGGAAGTGGAACTTGAGTCCATCCTTAAAGAATGGGAAAGCTTTCCACAGCCAAAGAAAATGCGATGCTGTTTTTATATTCATGTTATATGGAAGATGAAGAACAGGAACAAAGCAAATGAAGGTAGAGAAAGTGCTTTTGGACTGACTACAACACATTGTGTTATTTAGCAACACATAATGGTGTTAGCAGTGTGCTTAACTCCAAAGGGACCACCTAAAAACTAAGCTAGGGAGGATCTAACTACTAGACATCTATAAATGATACTTAATGAGAGCTGATGTAGGAGCTGGGACTTAATTCAGAGGTGGTGTGGTATAGTCATTAAGTGTGGATTCAGATAGACCAGGGTACGGTTCCTGATTATACTGTTTACTAAAATGTGTAACCTGGGACACATTTAGCAGATGAACAGACATCTCATACATTATGTAGATTAACTGAGTTACTGTTAGGGTAACAAATAGAGCTTATATAGTAAGAATTGAACAACTGTTAGCTGTTGAGTGCCTACTATGTTCCAGGCACATTTTCTCTAATTCTCTTTGGAAAAAATCATCTTTGCCACGTCTACAAAGACCAGAATGAGCTGTCTTATCCAACATTTCTTGGCACCTTCAAGGAGCAGGCCACAAAGCACAGTGAGCAAGCAAAAAAGAACCATGAGATGGTGATGATAGTATTTACTAAGCATTTATTATAATGTCAGCCATTATTTAAGTCCATTGTTTACACTACCTTATTTAATCTTCAAAATAAGTCTGTGGAGTAGGTGCTCGGTTTCCTTATTGTAGAGAGAGCCTCAGCAAAGGCCCAGAAGTGAGGGAAAGAAAAGAATTTACTTAGTAGAAACCAGGGACTCTGTCAGTCCTAACCCACAACCATGTACTCTATTCTTATCTCACTGAATGTATAATCCAGGAGATACCCTGTAAGGTGGGCATTCCTGTGTCATTTTTCTAGATAAACTGAAGTTCAGCAATTCAGCTGCTACTGCCAGTTATTGACAGATCCAGGATTTGGGTCCAGGTCTGACTCCAAAGCATGTGCTTTCCCCACGACGGAGCATTACTTCTCAGCAGGCATGACCAGTTTCTTCTTTTTGCTTCTATTGCAGACAGTAAGGGGCCAGCAGGAAAACGTACCAAGACTAAGAACCCAGTAGGGGCATCAGCTACAATGGGTAACTCCAGCCCTGAGAAGGCTTCAGCCTCTAAAAACTGTGGGAAGAATCTAAGCAGTTACTGGCTGATGAAGTCCGAGCCAGAAAGCCGACTAGAAAAAGGTGTAGATGTGAAGGTGAGACCAGGTACCTCTCTAATCCCTTCAAGCTGTTTTTTCAGATAAGAAGTGAATACGAGACACCACGGGGTTCCATCACCAGCTTCTCTGAAGGGTAGGGTTAGGGAAAAGATTATAAGGAATAAAATCAGCAGGACTTATTACCAGCAACTATCTGTTTTGTGAATCCTCTATCTAGGGCAGGGGGTGGCAAACTTTCCATAAAAGGCCAGATAATATTTTAGGTTTTCCGGTCCTATGGTTGCTGTTTCAGCTCTGGTGTTGGCAAGAAAGTGTATCTGGGCAACATGTAATCAGACGGTGTGGCTGTGCTCCGATAAAACTACAAAATCAGGCATGGGCACAAAGCTGTAGTTTGTCAACCCCTGACCTGGGCAACATTTCAATCTTGTTGCCTTGTTCTTGCCACCTACCGTACTCCTACGTATCTCTCTGCCAACTGTATCTTCAGTGAATTAATATAAATCAATTTTAATAACAGCCTAGAGAAAATAGAAATATATAATACTTTAATGAGTGAAATACAAATAACCAAGATTATTTTATCATCTAGATTATCTATTCATCTAGTCCTTTTAATTAGCAAGGATAACAAGGGAGTGCAAAGCTTACTGTCCATTTGCCCAATAGAAGTGGCTCTGTGGGACCACTTCCCAGTAAACTACAGGCTTCCACCACAGCAAGAAGTATCCTCAACACAGGGGAAGAAACTGTCTACTTCCATATATTACCAACTGGCCCCAAGACTGTTTAAGGAATGAATTCATTTCCTGTTGCCTAGTTCAGCATTGAGGATCTTCAAGCACAGCCCAAGCAGACAGCATGCTGGGATGGTGTTCGCAACTACCAGGTAAGAGGGTAAGAGCAGGGCCCGAGACCCGGGGTCGGAGAAATGCCTGCCTCCTTCCTAGGACTTATTCAGTAGCAAAATCTCTTGGCCAACATTGTTTTTTCCCCAGATCCTAACCCTAAACATGTATTCAAAACCACCTTGATTCCTCTGTATGCAGTTTACGAATGGCCTGTGTTCTGGCCAGTGTCTGCATACAAGTCTGGGTGTCTTGGCAAAGGCAAGTATTGAATTGGGGAGAAGCTGCAAAAAAGAAAAACTCATCTAATAAAAGCAGACTTGATTTCCGCTAACTAGTGTTTTCCAGCGGGTGAAGAGGATAGTTGTTTATTTTCCCCTGGGGTAGGCCCGGAACTTCCTTCGAGCCATGCAGTTGGAGCAAGAAGCGTTCTTCTACCATAGCAACTGCAAAGAGCCAGGCATCGCAGGACTTGTGAAGGTTAGTTGTACAAGCGTTGGTCTTAATCCCTCTCCCTTCAGGGAGACTTATTCATATAGATCTAAAGGAACACAGCTTAGATCAGTAACAGAAAGGAAGTACTCTCCTCCCCATCCCTGATGTCACAAGAATATGGAAAAACCACCCTGGCCCCGTCAATACAGCAAGGACTGTAACAAGGCAGGCCTCATTTCAGGTCCCACTGGTACAGACTTCTCTTCACTTCTGTGCCTTGGTCTTTTACTCAAAAGCAGACCTGATGATAGCTCTTCCAAACCAGAAGTTATTAGGAAAAGATTATTACCTGCAGGTGGAAAAACAGTGGTACCAATAATAACCTTTAATACTTGGTTTTAAAACCTACTCTTAAGGTTTTTGTCAAAACAGGTTTGATTTCCTATGCTTGCTCTAGACTGCGTATTATTTCCAAATATAGTGGCTCTATAGCAAAACAAAAGAGCTGAGTGTGTGCAGGGTCAGAAGTGAAAGCTGGACTTGAATTAAAAATTGGCCATGGAGCTGACTATACAGGCATATGATTAGAGACTTGGTTTTGGTTTCAGATTGTGAAGGAGGCTTATCCAGACCACACACAGTTTGAGAAAAACAGTCCCCATTATGACCCATCCAGCAAAGAAGACAACCCCAAATGGTCCATGGTAAAGACAACTATTTTTCCTATTTCATGAGAGGAAAAGGATGGACAAAGAGAGGGAGGAAGAAGGTGTGTGGTGTCTTTAGGTTAAGGTACAGAGTCCGGGTCTTACACTCAGATGAGGTTACCCTAGCTCTGGGGATAAGAACAGAACACTGGCAGCCCTGCCCATAAGAACCTCCCACAAGAAGCTAAAACACACAGTGGACAGAATCTACCTGAACATATCTTTCTGTCATACAGGTGGATGTACAGTTTGTTCGGATGATGAAGCGTTACATTACCCTGGCTGAGCTCAAAACCCATTACCAAGCTCACAAAACCACTGGAGGCCCCTTAAAAAATATGGTTCTCTTCACTCGCCAGAGACTCTCAATTCAGCCCCTGACTCCAGGTAAGAGCAGGACCTTTGCTTTATATTATCCACATACCAGGAGGACTCCATGAACTCACATGTACTAGTGATTAAACTTGGGCATAGTATTTAACTTTTCTGAGCCTGTCTCCTCACCTGTAACATCCATGAGGGAGGAAACGTGTCTGGAGTTACCCATTACTATGTACCCCCACCACCCAGCAGTGCTTGGCACATAGTAAAATACTCCATAAATAGTTTTTGAATGAATGACTACCTGCCTCAGTAACAGTGTGAAATGCCTGGCACAACTTCCCTATTCAAGAGGAGACACACACCTAATACTTTGCTTTCTTCTCCCCTTCTTTGGTAGAGGAGTTTGATTTTATTTTGAGCCTGGAAGAAAAGGAGCCAAGTTAACTGGGACACTGTTGCTGGAACGGGCAAGCCATTACTCAAGTCAAGCTTTTATAAGACACAAGAAGGTGTGCGGCAGCTTGCATGTTATGTTCACCTGGGGTTGTGTACATCGGTGGTTTTCATGTACCTTTTCCAATAAAACATTAATATCAAAGTTGGGAAGCTTTCCTTTTAAAATGGCATTGGAATAGAATGCTCCACTGCAGAACTTCTGCCGCTCGGTAAGGTGCAAGCTTACCTCTACCATCTTCCTTTATTGTAGCAAATACCAGGGTGCGGGGTTCAGTCTGTTACCACCTACTGAAACGAACTTTTCGTCTTTCTACACCGGCCTTCCACACCTGCCCCTGAAGTCGTCCGGGCCCCATAGGGGTGTAAACCATCAGCAGTTTCAGCACAGGTTGCCAGATGAGGGTACAACTGGAATTCCTTTCTCAGCATGTGCTTGTCTAAAACGGGTGTTAATAAAACATCACTTCACCAGGGACCACAGCTATGGTGAAGGCAGGTGTTGTGTTGGATCATGGTGGGAGTCTATCGCCCCTTGGGTGTGAGTGGGATAGTGTAAGACAAGAAACCACAGACCCTGGTGGACCATGGGCACAATGCCTCCAAGCCACAGGGGCTTCCTTTAATCAGAGACAACTGAAACAAGTGTTTTTTTTTTTTTTTTTAAATACAGCCATTGAAAAGACGACACATTAAGAAACATGTAAACACTGCAGCTGCTTAATTACAAGTTGCACTGCTTGGTTTAGTACCTATGCACTCCCAGGTATGGGGACCTGTAAAGGTGGGGGCAGGGCCTCCCCTCACCTCCACAGTTGCACAGACAAGGAGTGAATGGGGGCAGAGTGAGGGAAAACAGAAGACCTGGCTTATGCACAGCTCCTGAGAGAATAAAATCAAATTCTACCTTCTAGTTCTCCCAGAAGAAAGGTTTAAGATGTTAGGAAAGTTGGAAAATGAATTTGGGTTGTCAGTTGGGAGGCAGAGGAATTAACAGGTCCTTTTAGTTAGAATACCAGCTCTTATGGGAGGCATACCAGAGCTTCATCTCATGTTGAGGAAAAGGCAAAGAACACAGAACCTGCCTCCCCCATACACTTAAGGCCCAACCTTGCTAATCCAGGGGCAGCTGGATGAGTAATCCTGATCCCATGGGATTGTCCGTCGCACCTGTACTCGGTCCAGCATGGGGGGAACCACCTTACTTTCCTTGGTTCTGCTGTCCCCAGTCAACCTCAAGTGTCATCCCAGTATCCTTTCCACCAGTCACAGTCCTGACCCAGGAGCCCTGCCCAGTCAGAGGCCCATGACTGCACTGATTTCTGAGGAAAAGAGGAGTCCAAATTTTCCACACTAAAGAATGACACAGGAACCAACCCTCTGCTTTCCCAATTACAGACAACTTGGACCACCAAATATTGTACTTACTGGCCCGTGGGGTCTGCTTGAAGGGAAGGGAGGCCCACAGGTCATTTCCAGATGAGGCAGAAAAGGATGTCAACACCTTTACTCCAATAGGCCCACTCACAGTGCAACAGAGGGATGTCCCCTTCTCCTTTAGCGTAACAAGAATACCCACAAGAGTTTTTATATACGTTTTTAAACAAAAACATCAATGGTCCTAAACTCTGGTCAGTCAACTGGTGAAGATGAAGACATAATTTGGCAAGCTGAATTATTCTGAAGTTGTGTAGCAGAGTCTTCTGCTGAGGCTCTCATCTCCCTCCTGGAACTCAGTGAGGGGACATGGGCAACAGTAAGAAACTTCCAAGCCCCAATTCCCAGAAACTAAATGGGGGGAGAGCAAGGAGTGATGAGGATCCATTCTTAGGGAAGCCAAGAGATCAAGGCCCCTTCCCGGGATCTCTTAAAGGAAACAGATGCCCTTGTTTAGGCTTGCCGTAGCACACAGCAATACCCTAGAACCATCCAGCCCCAGGGGCTGGGGAGCACAGTCACGGGGCGAAGGCAGACAGCCACCACGCACAGTCACCATACTTCCTCCTCAGTGGGCCCGGCTCGGCCTCCTGGGTTCAACTCTGCTGCCATTCATGCATGACCCTGACCCCAGGGTGTCTCTGTGCCCAGAATTTCTCACGGGTGAGGGGACAAGAGCCAAAGGCCCTTCCAGAGGCTTCTGTTCCAGGACGTTACTGGTAAGAGTCTGTAGAAGACGGAGAAGGGAGGTGCCTGGGTCCCAGCAGTGAGAGGCCAGAAAGGAGGTTGCCTGTGGAAACTTCAAAGCACCACATCCAAGACTCCCAAAGAGGTAGCTTCCTGATCTTGAGTCTCCCCCCACCCCTGCCATTTAGGATAGGGTAGGGACAGTAGAGGAGAGAATAAGATGTGACTACCCCGGGCCCTGCTGGCAGCTCAGAATCCCAGGGACATGCTCAGATCCTGTATCAGGAAGCTCAGAGACCCAGGAGCCAAGGATGCCCGCTCTCTGCTCTCCTGTAAAATGCAAGGCAGCTGCACACGGAAGGCCTCAACAGAAGGCTCTTTTCCCCAGAGAGACCAGCTACCGGGATGCTACCTCTCCCTATTCCCACATCAGCCGCAGAATCTCAAGGGGACTGCCTCCCAACCCGAGCCCCTTAGGTTCTTCAGAAAAAAGAATTTAAGCCAAAACACGATTTGTTTTCAGGTTGCAAGTAACGGGTCAGTTGAGCATCACACTGTCCTCCCCCTCCCCCAGCCGCTGGTGTTTGGTAGACGGGGGTGCTGGGGTGGAAGCCCAGCAGCTTCTTGGCCCTGGGGGCCTACTGCCTGCTGTTGTTGTCAGACAGCTGGCTGGGGGTCCGCACCTCACCCAGGGAGGCTGTACCCTCGAAGCGTTGTGAGGCGATGGCTGCCTGGTGGGACATGCTCTTCCGTACGATGTCACCTTTCCGCCACAACACCACTTCCTGCAGAATGGGGGGGGTGGGCAACATGCTACCTTGAGAGGGAGGCATGGGGGTGGGGGTTCCCAGAGGCTCCAACTTTCTCCTCTGCTTCTCTCTCCCTGATGAGAGCAGTTGTCCATACCACCCCAGGGCTCCGTCTGATGGTGTGGGCAGGGAGGGTAGAGTGGTCGCAGGGCCTGGGCCTGAGTTAGCAGACTCAACGTGTCAAGTGGGAACCCCCATTCTTGCTGTGGGACTCCCTCTCGGTGAACCAACAAGTGGCATAGAGACTAGTAAACTCTCTCCCCTGTACCATTCTGCTGAATCTGTCTGAAATGGAATCTGATCTTCGCAGGAATGAAGCCCTTCCCGTTCTGGCTCTAGGGCCGCCAGGGGTATTGGGGAGGTGCCCTGGACTCACCTGCTGTTTGAAGTAGCGCCGTTCCTCCTCGTCGATCAGCACCAGATTGAGGTAATAGCGCACGGAGAACTTCTTGTTGATGTCCCGCATGGTGGGGGTGAGCTCGTAGCCCGCCAGGAAGAGCCGGATCGGAATGGACTCTCCTGTAAGGGCCAGGCAGGTATCAGAACGAAGGGCAAAGTGGCCCACCCAACCTGACACCAAGTCACTCTCTGCCCACAGCAGGGGAGATGCCACCTGAGCGTGTCATGGCACACTCAAGGGAATGCTTCTGCCTGGTGGGAATTTGCATTCTGCAGCTCAGTGATCTGCTGAAGCAAAAACGTGACTCTGCAGTGCCACTCCAGGTCCCGTTGTGTCTTCTCTCACCGCCCTGATGCAGAGACCCGTAAGTATGAACAGCACAGGATACTACTACTAAGCATCTTTTGATTATATGTAATGTGTCTAGTTGTTGGGTTTTCACAAGCCAACTGTCAAACCCCAGCTAACTCATCATGTCACCCAGCAATTTCGACGCCACCTTCCTCCATCCTAAATAGTGTATGGCCCCCAAAATACATCTGCACTCTGAGATGGATTGGCATGGTGGTATAGTGGTCTGGAAAAGAGAAAATCCTCATTTTGGCCTTAGTTCTCCATTAACCAGTTGTATGACTTCTGAGTTAGTCTGTTGCTTTCCCTGGACCTTAATTTTCTCTTGTGGAAACCTGTGGAATCAGACTACATGGTATTTTTGATCTCTTTCAGCTCTAACACCCTTCCTTTCCTAATTTAAGTGAAATGAAATTAGGGCAGTAATTCTACTGAGAAAGGCCAAACCTATAATGTAGTCTAAAGCTAAATATAAAATGTGCCATTAATTATCTGCTGTTTTGTCTTATTTCTCAGAGAAAATGACAAGTCGCTCTACTTGCACAACTGGTGAAAAAATGGCACGTACAGAGAGTCAGGAGAGCCCAGTCCTACCCCCGCAAGGGCCTGCATGGTGACACTCAAGAACCTGCGGTCACTGTCCCCTCATAGAACTCACACCTGGGGTAAGCTGAATAAAACCGTGGCATCACCAAGCACTTCGAAATGAAAAAATACATTCTTCATGATCAGTGGCTGTGGAGCCAAAAGAACATAAAGATTGCTACTCCCAAATAATCAGATTCCCCAAACAACAAAGCTTTCAACTCCATTCATTCCAGATGTGATGTCAGCCCTGGGGGTGGGCAGGGCGGTGCTGTTCTCTGTCCCATTCCCAGTGTTGGCTGTGGCACCTGGTAGTGCTGCCCAGAGTATCTACACTGGTGAATGAATTCGGAGAACAAATCATTTTGACAGAGCTAGAACTGAGGAACACAAATGATTATTCTGCATTCATCTCTTGCTCCCTAGCAGCAGAGAATGCCAACAGGAAAAAGTAGTAAAATGTTCA
Source organism: Mirounga leonina (assembly GCF_011800145.1). Classification (NCBI taxonomy): domain Eukaryota; kingdom Metazoa; phylum Chordata; class Mammalia; order Carnivora; family Phocidae; genus Mirounga; species Mirounga leonina. Next base: position 28,941,167 of record NW_023270387.1, on the reverse strand, counting down.
AATTGTATCTGCTAAGCCAGTACTCTTCAAGCTTTTGTTGTTATTTAAGAGGCATAACTCTTGAGATGCAATCTCCAATACAAGCTCAGTATGTAGACGAGGCCAAAGTGGAGCTTTTCTGGGTGAAGATGGGGAAGGAACTTGGAGTTCCACATACCCAGCCTTCCTTTTCCTGTTTATTGGGATCCACAGTGAACAATTTGAGATGAGAGAGTAGGTGAATAGGAAATCTTACTTTAGCAGTATAACCCCTCGAGCCCCTCCTAAACTCTGTGCGGGGCCTTGGGGAATGGGTGAGGCAGCTGCGGGCTGCGTGCTAGGGTGCTCACCTCTCACGGGTGCCCCGTCCATGATCTCATACTTGGCTATCGTGTCGTTCTCGTGGTACACATTGGGGCCTGTGCCCGTCGTTTCCCGCTTGATGATATCTATCTCCATGTGCTTGATTTTGATTCTCACCAAGAGGAAGTAGATCTTTCCTACAATGACATCTTTCAAGTGGTATCTGGGGAAGAGAAAATAAGATGTGAATATGGCAGCCAAACTTTGCACATTTCCAGGTCTCCTGGGTTTTGGGGGAGGGGACACTGCCAAGCGGGTTGGCTGAAGATGGAATCACAGTGCACTCACCCATGTTCTTACCACAACTGCCCTTGCAAAATGATTTCCCAGTATGTTCTCTATTGGAATCACAGTAACTTCTGTCCCATTTTTCCATATGCAACTCACAGGATGTTACTCTTACATGTTACATCACCCATTCTATCATAGCTTGCCCATCTGATCTATCTCCTCAGCACGTTTATTTCTTTTATACCTTTTGTGTTTGTATTGCTTTAGATGTCCTGATGTATGGGAGGCCAGCCCCACAAATGTAGGAACCAGGTCTTGCTCTTTCTCTCCGAGCTCACAAAATGTCTTTTGGGAACTGGGCCTCAATCGCCTGCAGCAAACAGTTTTGTCTGCTGGATGTGACAGCCCAGGCAGGAGCGGTTGAGCAAGATGCATGTGTTATGCTCCATCAGCACCTTCTCCCTGGGCCCTGCTCGCATGGTTTGTGCTCTGTGAGCTGTTATGAATTTGGCCATGCTGCATAACGCTTTCTGACCTTTACAGCATTTCACTTTGAGTTAGTCTGGAGTACCAGGGGTCTGCGTGTGCACAGCCCTGTATCAGGCATATAGGAAGAGAGGAAAATCTTCAAACCTGAAGCTCAGAATCATGGGACAGGAGTGTTGGCAGGGACTTTAGAATTTAACCTCCTTATATTACAGGTGAAGAAAAGGAAGTTCAAAGAAGAAAGACACTTGAACAGGATTTGAGTAGGGGACAGACATAGGATATGAACCCCGGTGCCTAATTTCTAGGCTTGTGTTCTCCCCACTATTTCATGCTGCCTTTCTGCTCACAGTCTAACTGGGAAGACTGCAGACACTCTCAGTATATAACCTAAGAACACTTACAAAATCAAAATGGAGGCTGCTCGCAGTATTTTAGAAGGAATGCTAAGAGATCATAGATTCTAGGGGTTTTCAAACTTTGATAAATGGAACATTCCTTTATTCTAAATGAAATCCTATGTGGAAGCATTAATACATGAGAAACTCCTGTGGAGGGCCTAGAACCCTGGGCCCCACTCTTCTTTCACTCCATCCTTTCTGTATGTGTTTGAAACCCACTAGCCTGTCTCCACAAACATGACAGTACCTGCTAATCTTACCCCTAGGGGAATCCCTAATGGCAGAATGGGACGTATGATACGGACAGTGTGCCCTCACACGGCAGCCTGCTCTGAGAAGGCAGGACAGGTCCGAACATCCAGTTCCTGAGGTCAGGGGATGGACTCACCGGAGCGCCCTTCACATACCACACTTGGTCTTCAACATCGTGCTGACTGACAGCTATTTTGTGCTCCTCCTACAAGGTGGCACTGCCTGCCAGCCACCCCTTTTACTAGGTAGCTGGAGCGGGGGTGGGCACGCACTTTTGGTGGCTCCTTTCCAGAAGGCCCACAGAGCCCTGAGGCTGTGAGGAGAAAGGGGCAGAGGGCTGCTTCCTTACGTGTCCCTGCCTGGCCCAGATCAACCTCCCTTCCAGCTTGCCCCACCCCATTCCATAGGTGGGGCCTTACCAAGCAGGGCCCATTCTGGGTCACGAGTGGTTCCAGGCCAGGAGCAGGGGGGAAAAAACAGGCCTTTCCCCTCACCCCTGTTCTAGGAAGCACGTATGTAGCTAGTTTTTAAAAAAGCCCTGTTCCTAACCCCCACTATCTGACCCCCTGGATAATAGTGGGTCTGATATGAGGGTCTCCCCGGTAAGAACCCTAGAGACTCTTAATTTCTTTTTTTAGCTCTCTGTGAATAGAATACACTTTTACTTTTGCGTATCTGATTTTCAAACATTTTTAGGACTGTATTATATACTGAAAAGAAAGATGCTTGTGGTACATTTTTGAAGTGTCAGTAAGTTTCATGATTTGTAAGCACTTAAATATTTTCTTTTTTTTTTTTTAACAATTTTTAAAATTCATTTATTTGAGAGAGTGAGCGAGCACAAGCAGGGGGAGCGGCAGAGAGAGAGGGAGAAGCAGACTCCCTCCAGAGCAAGAAGCCCAACGTGGGGCTCGATCCCAGGACCCCAAGATCATGACCTGAGCTGAAGGCAGATGCTTAACCGACTGAGCCACCCAGGCGCCCCGCACTTAAATATTTTCCTGTTCGGACAACAAACAGTTTAAAACATATATGGTTTCCCAACTTGCCAGTTAGAATAATTTAAAGACCTTTACAAAAAGGCATCAGATGTTCTTTGCTATAATTCATTTAAGTTCAGGAGGAAGCAGCAAACTATGGCCGTTGCGTGGTTTCTTCATGTTGATTTCTAGAGACATACTGTATATAGGATACAAATGCTAACAGGAATGGTATTCTGAGATTATTTTCATCAGCAGAAGGAAAGAGCTGTATCTACATCCACAACAAATAACCTCAGTTTGGCTTGACCTTGAAAGACAATGTAGGATATTTAACTTAAATGTACCTTCTTAATTTCAGTTTAGTTTAAGTAAAATGAAGTTTAATTTCCTGGTCTACCTTTCAGCAGCCTGGCACATATATTCACAGTACCAGGTCAGTGGCCTCCCCTATAGCCTGGCACTATGAGCCAGCCAAGGCTCCACCCGCTTGTATTCTCATCAGGTCCTATCTTAACCTCCCTCAATAGTTCTCCACAACCGTGGGGCCCCAGATACTTACTTGGACTTATTATACTCAAACTCAATGTGCAGGCAGTCCTCGATCCCAACCTCCATCTTGATGGAGGAGTTCAGCTCTGGGTACGTGCTGAGTGTGTGGACTACGATGTCCATCTCTTTGACAACATCATTGAGGCGGCGGCTGATGGTGGCTCGAAGGAAATACCTGTAGGAGATGGATGTGTCATGAAGGAACACTCCCAGTCTCCATATGCTGCCTCGATCCATGCACCAAATAGACCCACTGGGAGAAGCCCTTACAGTGGTTAACCTTTGGGGCTTTGTATTCCTTCGAAAATTTACCCCTGTGGACCCTCCTCCCAGAAAAAAATGAACATAAGCACTATGCATAAAATTTTGCAATTATAGTTCCAGGGAGTTCAAAGACCTTCCCCCCCAAATATGTTTTCGAGCCCATCCTCTGGGCTCAGAGCACTGCCCTAAATAAAAGTGATTTCTCTGCTCTATACTCCCACAGCAATTTATCCTAATGCCTTTCATGCCCCTCACCACTGCCTACCATGTATTTGTGTACGGGTTTTTCTTCAACTAACTCCTGGGTCTTCAGGCACAGGAATGTCTTACATTCTTATATTTGTATGCCTGTTTATTTAACAATATTCAATCAATTAAACATTTTCCAAGTCCCTCAAGTTAAACGGGAGGGATAGGGAATCTGGAGAAGTTAAGTCAGCTCTTCATTCAACAAATGTTTATTGCTAGGCATAAGATGAATAAGATACAGTCTTACGGGAAGCTCACAGTCTGCTGGGGAAGGTGGGCCAAGAAACAGAAATAATAGAACACACAGCAAGTGCTAATTCAGGTAGAGGAATCAAGTGTTATGGGGAGAGGAAAAAAGGACACACAGGCAGAGCAGACCTTATAAGTAAAGCAGCAGAGGTGGGAGAGGTCCTGATTTGAACAAAGAAAGTCTCTGGCTGAACCCTGGATCCCTGGGGAGGTGTTGCTCTGGTAGAGGACAAGTGGGGAAGAAGACAGAGACACAGCCCCTGAAGGGCTTAGCGTGCCAAGCCTGACCCTCTGGTCAGCTGCTCAAGCACGGCCAAATCCCAGCATCCTTGTCCCCTTGACTTACTCTATGCGAATACCCAGTGAATGGAGGAACACCCTCTTAATGATATTTTCTTCTAAACAAAACGTAGATAATCTGCACTGTTCCTGGAGAAAGCTGCCAACCAGATCAATGACCCTGTGTGGCCCTGACTGATGCTTAGCAATCCTTTTATTCATCTCAGTAACTTCTGCCACATTCTCCAAGACACTTATTTGTTCCTAACCCTTTTCTAATTGCTCAGGCTCTCAAGCCTCCTCTCTCCCCTCTCCGTAGAAGACATAGCTTTTACTCTGCTGAGAAGAGGAAGGCCTTCCAAGTCAAGATTTTTAATTCTCTCTCTTCTCTGCTTTGTGCTGTTTCTTACTTTGGTCCTAAATGTGCGTCTGTATCTTTGCCCAACCTTTCTTCCTTCCAGCAGCACCTCCGTCTCTCAAGACCCTTCTCCTCCTCCATCTGGCAGAATGACTTTCAATCTGGGTGCATATTACAACCACCCTGGGGGGAGGTGCTTCCAAAATCCAGATGCCCAGGCAGAGCTGACATTTAACCACTCTGCAGAGGCACAGAGGCATCAACATTGTCCAAAGCCTCCCAAGTGATTCTAACATGGGAGCTTTGGTAGAGAACTACTGCCTGGCATCTTGATCCTTCAAGTTTTCCAATTTCCTCAATATATCGAATCTCTCTCCAGTAAAGCCTTCCTCCTTTGAGTTTATACCAAGGCCCAAACTCCTCAATCCCCAAAACACTCTCCAGGCCTTGCATCCCTGACTGTGAGGGACAGTGGTCGTTGAGGGGTCCTGTTCTAACCACTGCAGCTTCTTCCCTGCTGCCAAACCCAGTGGCCTTGCTTTTTCAGCTTCAGTTTTGACGCTGGAGAGTAAAACATTTCCTCCTCCTTCTTGAAATGCTCTTCGCGTGGTTCCACAGGAGGGCTTTACCTGCTTCACCCACCCCCCTTCCTATCCCTCTAATAGGTCCTGCCTGGGCTCTTCTCTCCCTCAGTTCTCCTTGAAAAATGTACCAGTTTTTACCTCTGAGCAGAGGACTCCCAACAGTGCATTTCTCTGTCCTGAGTGCCAGGCTTGCATTTCCAATTGTCTAGTGAACTTTCATACCTCTCTATTTTGCCAGTGCTTTAGACTTATAATTGGATGAATCATCTTCACTACAAACCATCCCTTCTTCCTGATAGCCATCTGTCTGCACCTACATTCACTGGTCAGTTCTGTTGCTGTCTGTTAAATTCCTTGTTTGCTGTCCACTCCCGCTGTGTCCACTACATAAGTGTCCACTGAGGTAAGACGCTCAGGACCTCGACTAGCCTTCCAACAATTTTGTCTCTGCGCTCTACCCATTCATCAAATAGAACATGTTGATTTTATATTAACCATCCAAAAGAACCACTCCCCCGCCTAAAAACAAAGAAAGTGGAGTCTAGAGCAATCTTTTCACATTTCCCCTCTGCCTAAGCAGTAAGATACAAGCCCCTCATCTAGAATTGACATCTATAAGCTGCCCTTAACTAATCTCCCCTTCTTGACCTCCTCACTTTCTCAACATGAATCCTAATGTCTTCATCTAATTGGACAGCAACACCTTTTTCTCTTTCATTCATTTATTTATTTTGTGGTAAAATACAGAAGGAGTTCAGAGTATACCACTCCAAAATATGCCACTCTGGCATAACGATTATACTGAGCTGAAAGCAACTGACAAGAAGGAGACACAAGAAAAATTCTCTGCCCTCCCCACCCTCCACCAGGAAGAGCAGGACATTCTTACTCACCAGAGACAACTGTTAACCAGCCGAGATTGCACTAGAGAAATCCACATAACAAATCTTGCTAAAAGGATTCTTACCTTCCATTTGTTTCTCCCATATATTTACCTTCCCACAACTTGTTGTCCCTAGAAGCTCAAAGTCCCTTTCCTTTGTCTTGTCACTTCTCCGTAAAATTACCATTCTTCTGTGAAGATGCTTACATAAGCTCCAAGTCCTAACCACCCCTTTGCGTTACCAATCCCTGAGTTCCATGTATATGCACAACACACATGTGAATCAACCGGTCTGCCTTTCTCTTGCTTGCCTGTCTTCTGTCAGTCTGATTTGCAGGGCCTAAGCCAACGAACCTAAGATGGATAGAGGAAAAAGGGTTTTCTCCCCATCTACAACATATATAACAAAATTTAACATTTTAATTATTTTTAAGTATACACTTCAGTGACATCAAGTACATTCACATTGTTGTGAAATCATATATGACTTTTTATGACTGGCTAATTTCACTTAGCATAACGCTTTCAGCATTCATCCATGTTGTAGCATATGACAGGATTTTCTTCCTTTTTTAAGGCTGAATAATATCCCACTGTATGTATATACCATATTTTATTTACTCATTCATCTGCTGATGGAACTCAGGTTGGTCCACCTTTTGGCTGTTGTGAACAAGCAGCTATGAATGTGGGTGTACATGTCTGTGTTTGAGTCCTTGCTTTCACTTCTTTTGGGTGTGTATCCAAAAGCAGAATTCCTGGATCATATGGTAATTCTATTTTTAATATTCTGAGGAATCACCACCTTTCTTTCTGACTTACAAACATTTAAGAGCAATCCACTGTAAAAAGTAAAATTAAATAGTAATAAATCCCACAGTCAAGCTTTGGTGACAACTAGATAATCCTCACGGTTGTGAAGCTTTTTCTGAGTGTAATTATGAAACGCTGTCTCTAGTTTGAGTAACGTCAGTGATTACACCTCTCTGCAAAGATTGAAAAAGAAGAGCCTACAATCACTCTTCTGATGGAAGAGGGGAGACCAGGGAGAGAAGAGAAGGGGAGGGAAGGTCTTGCTGGAGTCCAGACCACCAGGCCTGAAGGTGATGAAGATGAGCTGATCTTATAAGATAGCATCAAGACCTGAACCAGGTGACCAGAGTGATAGAGAAAGTCTGCTTTATCTCAGTGACATCATATATCTCAGGTTATATCCAAGAGTCTAGAGCTTCTCTGGATTTTTTTTTTTTTTTTACCCCAGAGGCCCTGGAATCAGTCTCCATCCTCAGAAACTGGAACATTAAAAACAGTCCTATGTACTTAAACTGTGTTTATTAATTTTTTAAAAACTCATCATACTGTGTCATGTTTTATGCTCCCATCACCCCAAAAGATGGAGGACCGATCTAGAACTAGAATCCAAATCTACTCTCCTTTTCAAGCGAGAAAGCTCCGTGGCCGAGCTTGGGCTCACATTGCTGTGTATGGCAGAGCTGGACTGAGGGTCTGTACTGCTGATGTGCAGCCCACGGTTCGCTGGGGACAGCACGCAGCAGGTGTAAAAGCTGACTGTTGAATCTTCAGGAATTTTAAAAAACAGGTTGTTAAACATAGCAATTACTTAAAATTAAATTATAAAAACTTATAACTAATGTTATATGAAAAACAAAGGTAGTACATACTAAAAACTCATTGCTTCCTAATAATTTTGCTACATTTTACAGTTCTCTCTGCTCTTGGGGGAATTTACATCTAGCTATGTCAGTGGCCACTGTACATCTCTCCCCAGCTCTGTAATCAGGGACATTAGGTTGGGAGCTTGATATTGGCCACTAGAGAAACTGACAGTCTTCAGAAACTGAAAAACCAGGGCTTTTCCTCCCAGAAAGCCCATTGTTAACCATTTACCAGCACACCATTGCTCTCAAGCTCTCTTCCTTCTTGATACCCACATAAAAAGCCTCAGAAATGTGGACAGCTTCAGGGGAAGGTGAGGAAACAGCAGGTACAACTTACCTTAGTTTCACATTCTGGCCTGTGTATGACTCATACGGCTTCTCCACGTGGGTGAATTCAAAGTCGAAGGCCTGTGATTGGCTAATTTCTCCGGGCCGGGCCAAATCCTTCACCAGGGACACAAACTCATGGTGGTTCCCGCGGTCATAGTAGAGCTCTGGAGAGAAAGCAGCAGCCTCTACTACCAGACCCCAAGCTACATGGGGCTTAGCAGGGAGGCTCCAGGATGCAGGATCCCCTCTTCTGAGAGAACTCCCCCCAAAACAAACTTTCCCTAGCCCTTGTTTTTGACTTCCTTTCTTTTCCTAATCTCACTCCTTCACTGCATTCTCCATATACTGATCTCCTTCCTTCCCCCACTTTCTACACATTTCCGTTTTATACAGAGGAATCCAGTGGCACAGTAAAAACCCAATATAACCCTGCTCCAGCATATCAGGGCAGTACCTTAGTGAGAGCTACATCAGGGGAACTGCTATCAAAAATACTACATTGCTTTAAAAACATTTCTAAAAATATTTCTAACTTTTGAACACATGCTCATAGTTCTTTAATCATATCCTAATAATAACCTTCTGAAGAAGCTAGGACAGGCCTTGTTACCCATTTAACAGAAAGAAACTGAGGCATAGCATGGTCAAATGATTGGCTTAGAGTCTCATTGCTGGCTGCAGAACTGAGATCAGAGCAGATTTCCTGCTAGAATGAATCTATTTCTATGACCTGGTACAATGGGAGTAAGAACATTATATTGTGTAAGGTTCTGCAAGAATTAGAGGAAGTAATGCAGGTAAAGGACTCAGAATAGTACCCAGTTGATAGCAAATATTCAAAACATATTAGCTGCTAGCTGTATGATCCCTCAAAGAGGAATCCACATGGCCAATCTGACGCAGACGTTTTAGTGTTATTCCCTCCATCTAAATAAGGGGGGTTCCTCAACTTTGGTGAGCACCAAAATCAATTGGAGGGTTTGTTAAAACCAGATTGTTGAGTCCTGTCCCTAGTGTCTGGGCCCAAGAATCTGCATTTCTTTTTTTTTTTTTAAAGATTTTATTTATTTATTTGCGAGAGAGAGAATGAGAGACAGAGAGCACGAGAGGGAGGAGGGTTAGAGGGAGAAGCAGACTCCCCGCTGAGCAGGGAGCCCGATGCGGGACTCGATCCAGGGACTCCAGGATCATGACCTGAGCCGAAGGCAGTTGCTTAACCGACTGAGCCACCCAGGCGCCCAAGAATCTGCATTTCTAATAAGCTCTCAGGGGATGCTGGTCCTGCTGGTCCAGTGACCACATTTTGAGAAGCATTGCTCTAAATTCATCCTCCTCTGGAAACAGTTCTGGCATTCAAAACTTAATTATGAGTTTATGCCATCAATTTATCCTCTATTATTTTATGCCTATTTGTACTCTGCTATTTAAGCGTTAACTTTTCTAGATGCATGGTGTTTAGAGCTAAGGCCTAGCTCCTGGCACCCCCTCAGTACCTGGCCATGCAGAGGGAACACTTAATACTGACTGTGAGTCTACACGGCCACATTACAGTCAAGGTACCACCCCTCGGGTATTTCTGGGCTCTAGTCCTATGCAAGACTACAACCTGTGACAAGGTAGATCAACAGGGGAAACAGATCCGGTAGAGTGCACTCAGTATTACTGCTGTTGGCTGCTTGGGGACAAAGAAACGGGTCCACAGAGAGGAGTGTCCAGGACAATAGCCTACTAGGCCAGTTCCCGTATCTCCAGAGCACAGCAGGCGACTCTCTCAGGGACACCCTGGGCTCAGAGCAATGGGGCAGAGCTGTTTTTGCATGGGTCCGCCTCAGACAGCACAAGGTCTGAGCCCCAACTGGGACCGCAGCTAAGTGCCCAAGAAATGCAGTGTCCAGCCCTGCCCCCGAGGAGAACCATGCCCAGAAAGAGAAAATGGTTTCAAGTAGTGCTTTCAGTCTGAGTGCAAAATCAACCCCTTGCTGACCTAGGAGCTGGTCCTGACGAGCCTATTCCATAGGGAGCCTTTTTTTTTTTTTCCCTCCAGACAGGGAAGCATTCTACAGCAGAGTGGGCTCTGTCCTAAGATTCGTCCAACTCTGGAAGGTGGCATTAGTGTGGTTTAATCCCAAACTAGTGCTGCCACTTCTGTAAGAATTTACATTGTATTCTGTGATTACAGTTTGTTGCTGATTTCCTATACAGTTACACTTTAATCCACTTTATATTACAACCACCTCTCTTCCAAATACTAAATGGAATCAGTAGCAGGCAGCATTCTGGGTAGTGAGTAATAATCTACAAAATCGCTAAATGGGAGACCACACAACCTATAGGGGGAAAGGACAGGGAAAGGTGAACAATCCATTGCTTCTATTTTAAAATCCAATAACTATGTCCCCCAATAAATGTAAGGAAGTGCAGTGATCAGGTAGGAATAGAACCACTGTGACAAGGGCTCCTTCACTTAACTCTCACTGGTCCATTGCTACATAAGTCCTTGTTGATGGTCCTGACACCTACGTGGGAAGTGACCCCTGAACTGGTGGACCCGGTGTCTTAGCTCCCAAGCACTGGATTCTGGCCAGAGTTTCAGGCGACAGAAGCAGGCAGAGCACAGCCCCAGTGTCCATGAACTTTAAATGAGAAATCCCAGAGTTGAGAAAAAGATGGAAAGAGAAAGATGGAAAAATACACAGTTGTGATCACACATACCAAAGGCAACATGAGAAACAAAACAGAGGCCCAAGAGCGCGCAGAGAGCATGCAGACGGCCAGCATCTGAGAATCCTAGCAAGGTTATGCCTAACCCAGCAGGGGCACCTGGCTGTGGCCACCTTTGGCAGGAGAGGTCCTTTCCTGCATAGCGTCACATTCTCCCTAGTGCTTTTCCTCCTGGACACATGTTAATACTAACTCGGCATTAAATGTCGCAGAAGAGTGGCAGTGTGTAGCCTGAGTGGAGCTGGACTGGGCTTTATAATTTATAATTTATACGCCATTTGCAATGCTCTTGCAAACACTGTGGTGCAAAGGGATAGAAATAGCAGCCATACTTTGCTATTTGCCAGAAAGTTCGGTTTCCTGTCACATAAATTAGAACAGAAACTAGAAGGCTGTTTTAGCAAGAGGTTGGGCCATCAAGAGGCTATAAATTGCCTATATTCTATCCCAAAGATGCAATGACAAGTCATCCCTGGTTCTCCCCGACATCCAAAGCCCTCAGCAACCAAGCATCTCAAGCTAGAAGTAGGAACTGACCATGTTTTTTGTTAAGGTAACTTCCCTGTCTTGAGCCTCTTTCTTGATTCCAACAGGAGGAAGTGACTTTTGTAGTCAGGATGTTTTCATGATGAAACTTGCCACCAACGGCTGAGGAGTGAATTTGCCACTTTGGAAGGAAATTGAGCCAGCTTTGCATCACAGGTTCATCGTTAGAGACAGCCTGAGACCTGCTACTGGGCTGGGACTATGTTTGGTCCAAGCTTCATGCAGGTCTTAGAAGAAACATTAAGTCAGCAAGGGCAAAAAGACCTCCAAAGAGCCCCGTCCCGACTTTCCCAGCCACTATCTGCTGACTGGCAACCCCATCAAGATTCATGCTGGCCACATCCACTCAGATCTCCCGGACCCTGGTACACTTGCTAGAGCAGTAACACCTCTGGGCTACCCATCCCCAGCAAGATGCAGCTCTGCTCGAGCCCTGAAACAACTCACTAATAGGCCAGAATCGATCCATTTAATCTCAATGTGCTTTTTTACTTAGATTTTCATGGGTTAATGAAATAAAATACAGAAAGCCTCTGGAGTTTTTAGAAGTACAGGCTTGGGGCGCCTGGGTGGCTCAGTTGGTTAAGCATCTGCCTTCAGCTCAAGTCATGATCCCAGGGTCCTGGGGTTGAGCCCCACTTCAGGCTCCCTGCTCAGTGGGGACTCTACTTCTCCCTCTCCCTCTCCCCCAGCTTGTGCTCTCTCTCACTCACTCTCTCTCTCAAATAAGTAAATAAAATCTTTAGAAGTACAGGCTTGACTGGTACTGATGGGTTCAGATCCATCCAGTGTCATTACTTTTTTTTTAAGATTTTATTTATTCATTTGAGATAGAGCAAGAGTGGGGCGGGGGTTGGGGGGAAAAGCAGAGGGAGAGGACGAAGCAGACTCCAAGCTGGGCAGGAAGACCTGGAAGTGGGGCCGGATCCCAGGATACCAAGATCATGACCTGAGCGGAAGGCAGATGCTTACTTGACTGAGCCACCCAGGCGCCCCCAGTGGCATTACTTTTAAAACTTTTTTAAAAATCCAGATTATTATCTATTTGGTTTTGGAGGACAGGGGTATTCATATCTACCCTCCTTTGTAAGTTTGACCTTCTAATTACCTTTGGTTTATTTAACCCCATTAGTCTCCAAGACGGCCCAGCTCTACCTTATACCTTGCATTACAGTTCCCCAAATGAATCCAGCTGAAAAATGGTCTCTCCTAACAATTAAAAATTTTCCCTCCGTGCTTCTTATATACCACATTGCATTTTTCTAAAATGTAGGCCCTCCCATGCTAGAGTGACATGGGAGATGCCCTCCCCACACATTGTTGGTTTTGTTACAACAGACCAAGCCATTGGAAAAAGCACACTAGGTGCAGGAAGAAACCCAACGTGCTCAAAAACTTACTGAGGGTAAGAGAAAACATAGACAACACAGGTGAATAAATAAGACCTTCTTATACTCTCAGGGGGCAACACTCAAACCGCAACATCCAAGTAGTTGGTGTAGAACTGAATGAATCACAGGTCCGATGACTCTTATTTTCTTACATACAGGGAGAAATCATCCTCAACCTGGCATAAGAAAGTGTGATCAAAGAAATGTGCAACAGCAAGTGAACCAACATCAGCTTTAACATTTCTGTGCCCTAGTTCCCTCAGGGAAGAGGCTGTGCCCTGATGCCTGCTGGTTGGTGAGTCGTCTTAGTTCTCAGTGGCCTAGAGTAAGGGCCACACCTAGCTTACCAATGCCTTGGCCCCAAGTGCCAGCAGGAAGCCCTCCCTCTTCACAGTAAGCAGCAAAGCAAACCTGCACTCCCCCTTTCCTTCATTCAGGTAACTCTGGTTTATCTAGGAGGGGTTGAGAAAAAAATCCAGAGAACAGCTCCTGTAAATTCCTAGATCTCACCACATATCCAGTCAGCAAATATTTATTGAGCACCTACTTTGTGTTAGCCACTGAGACTAGAGATTAGCCACCACATTGATGATGGACCAAAGGCAGTCCCTGGTTTTCAGGGACTCAGAATTTAGTGAGGAAAGCAGACCAGAGGAAAAAAAATCACAAGTTTGTCACATCCTGGTACTAATGAGGCCTGTGGAAGAACAGTGGAGGAAGGGCTTGAGTCAGCCTGGGGAGCTTGGGGAAGGCTGAGGGGATACCATGTCTGCTGGGCACTTTAAGAATGGGTAAGAGCCTGAGTGCAAGGTCATACCTTGCAGCAAGATGTTCCCATACAAAGGGAAGATACCAAGATTCTAGAAGGAACGTATTTTGAGGAAACTATAAGAGGTGAGGGTTAAGGGTAAGGGAGAGATGAGGCTGGGGAGAAAGGCAGGGCTATTCAGGAAGGAGCCGGGTATACTTTTGCCCTTTAACCAATAGGAAGTTGATGAGCAGAATTTTAAGGAGGGGACTGACAATGTCAGAACTGCCTTTTAGAAAGTTCACTCTTACAGATGAACTGAAAGACGAGGAAAGCAAAGGCAGGAAGGCCAGTTAGGAGGTGGCCACAAAAAGAGATAATGAAGCAGCAGTGCTGGCAAGAAGAGGAAGCACAGACTGGGGACGTATTGGAGAGCTGTTGGAGAGCCGACTGGGCGTGTGGGAGGAAGACTTAGTCTAGGATGACTTCCAGATCTTGGAGGCTGAATGGACGCAGGTGACATAGGCCACAATGGAGCAGACAGGACGGGAAGCAGGGCTGGGGCTGGAGCAGAGAAAGAGCAAGGTTTCTGTTTTGGATGTGTTTCTGAGGGACCTGTGGGGTATCCACGTGGAGATGCCTAGCAGGCAGTTGGAGACACAGGCAGGGAACTCAGTAGAGAGTTCACGTCAGGACAAAGAAAGAGGTTGGTAGTCATCAGAATATAAAAAGACACAGAAGTTATGGGTGCAGATGAGATTGCCAGAGTAAGTTATAGAGAAGGGACAGGAAACAAAAGTTACCCCTGTTCCTGCCTACCTCTAAAACCAAGACTGAAACAGGAGCTTTTCTGAGCAGGGGCTGGGCCACTATGAGGAATGGGGTCCAGAGAGGTCCAATGCAACAGAAAGCCAAACAGCTGTCTCGGCAAGGACTCTTGGTAGAGTCCCTCTCACAGGTTTCCACTTGGGCTAACATGTCGTTAGGGAGAAGACAATGGAAGGCAATGGGGGAAGGCAGACAAGTAGACCAAAGGGAAGGTTAACCTGGTCCAAACATTCCCCATGGACCATCTGCACAGGAATCGGGGTGACTGCAAGGTGACATGTTTTAAACATCTAGTGCCTGGAAACTTCTTGATGGGTCAAGCTTAACAGGGAAAGAGAAAATGACAATAATCATCTTAACTTCCTTTTACAGAGTACCTATTATGTGTGCCAAGACCTGCACATCACATATATTATCTCTAGTCCTCACAAGACCCTAGCAAAGACTGTGCTATTATAAACTGAGCCCTATCTAATTTAAGTCACCCTGTCTGCATGACCCTCAATCATGTACCAGGCTGTCCTTCTAATGAATACACAAGTGGGACAAATATACTTTCATCAGGAGGAAAAAGAAACTAATCATAAGGATAAGACGGTTAATTACATAAAGCACTTGATTTTCAAGCTGTGGAACTGTTCCCCAGAAGAAACGAAGGAAGGAGGGACGGAAAAAAGAAAGAACCAAATCCAAGAGACTATGGCTTATAAGAACATTTTTGAGTTAAAATGGAATTCAACGAGGAAGGCGGACAAGGCACAATGATATCAACTTTCTTACTCCCATACAGCAAGACCTATACTGTGCATCATTCACAGAGCCAGACCTAGGAGCCAGATCAAAGCTCCACCCACTTCATTCATAGTCAAAGAATGCAATGAAGGAGAAAACCACACTACCACAACCTTGGCGAAGTTACTCACTATCCTCGCTCTGGTGCCCTGAGATCAGTCGACTGTTGACACAGATAGACCATACTCTGCATGAAGCATTATCCCTTGACAGCTCAACATTATTCTCACAAGGTGATTTTGTTATCCCTGCCTTACAGGTGAGAAAGCTGAGGCCCAGAGAGGCACAGAGCTTCCTCAAAGTCACAGGGTCAACAACAGCCCACAGTGCTCAGAGGCTCAGGAAGAGTTATCAATGGAAGCTAAATGGTTGGGAGAAAACCCAGCAGGGATGATGATTCAAGGAGTCAGACAAGAAACCAGGCAGGACAGATATGCAAGTTGCTCCTTCAACTTCCCTTTCACTTAGACTAGAGGGAGGCCTTGACTCCATTCCCCTGAGCAGCTTATTTCACATTGCGGGGGTTGGGGACACTCTGGTTATCTTTCATGTATTGATGAGGTATCACGACCACCTGGAGTGATGGTATAAGACACAGACTAAATGTGCCTGTTTATACGCTCATATTACAGAGCCAAAGAAACCATGCAAAAACTTTAAAACTACTAAGTAGGGAAGTACTTCTCAACTATCTCATACATTATGCTTAGCATAAAATGCTTTGGATTCATCCTATCTACCTAGTGGTCCTTTACTAGGCGTGATTTTACCCTCCAGGGGACATAACGCAATATCTCAAGACATCTCTGGGGGTGCTTTTTGGGGGTGCTTCTGGTATCTGGTGGGTCAAGGCCAGGTTAATATCCTGCTAAATATCCTGAGACAACAAAGAATTATCTAAAGCCCAAAATGTAAACAGTACTGCTGTTAAGAAACCCTATTCAAGCTAGAGGTGGGAGAGAGCAGAGGGTATGAAACTCACTCTTTAGCCCCTTTCCGGTACATAAAAGGCCACCCAAATTCTGGATTTAAAATAGCAAAAAGGTTTCCTCTATGATCAGCCAGTCTTCGACCTAATTTCATTTTCTCAAATACCAGAGGCAAACACTTCAGCCAGAGCACTGGCCATACAGACTCCTTTTTCCAGGATTCCTCCTACCTGTGCCAATGTTTCCTGCCCCTGTAAAACAGGAGACCAGATTCTTTGCTGAACTCTCAGGATATGAGAGAGAGTATTTAATGAGCTTTCCCAGGAAGTCTGTAAGAACAGGGTCATATATGCAGCCTTTGCTACAGGTATGAATCTTTTGCCAGAAGTTTTTTTCAGCCCACATGAGTATTTACTGTGAATCTACTCCTGACCTAATGACAAAGACCATTTATTTCAGAAGTACCTGAGAGTTTCTAAAAACACAAGACTTCAAATAGAATTAGAGACAACCCCACTTTGACCGGCAGCTCCCAAATCTTCTATATTGTTACTGCCTTTTACTTAGTTTTAATTATTAATAATTATGTTCGAAGATTGTTAGAGCATTGAGAAATTTTGATCATTTAATTTTGGACTTGGACCATTTTTTTGTCTGTAAGGAGAAAATTAGTCAACTGAAACTAGCTAGCATTCTAATGAAGAAGTCTTAGAAACACAGGCTCAGTAGACAGAAAGAAGACTGCAGGGCCTCTTTCTCAAAACAGGTCCAAGGATAGGAGATCAGAGCTAAGGTGAGACAGAAGGGTGGTGAGCTCTGTCCCACATCACATGTAAAAGAAAAAGGGGGTGGATGGGAGTGAACTAAGTGAGGCACAGAGGACCAGCTTAACTTGGGTCTGACAGCTGTGGATGTCCAGACAATGGCAAAAGCAGTACTGGAGAAAGGTCTCCCCCTAACAAACCCACCTGCAGGCTATGGCAGGAGCATCTCACTCGGAAATCCTGGAGGCAGGAAGCATAGCTGAGCGCATGCCAAAGGGACAACTAGGGTATCCCAGGGCAAGGTGCCCACAACAATGAGGCTGTCGGCAGGGATGCTCCCCGTCGCCCTCGGCCACCCCCACCGTCCTGGCGATGCGCTGTCACTTTTGGCAGGGAAGCCGGCAACGCAGGGGCAGTCGCCGGCCGGCGGGCCTCAGACTGCAGTGGACAAGGGGCTCCGACAGGCCTCACCGGAGCTGGGCCCGGAACCACCCCGCTTCCCCACCCCCAAGTCGGCGCTCTGGCCCGGCGGAGGCGGCCGGGGAGGGAGGCCCGGGGTGCCCACTCACCGATCTGCCCGATGAACTCGATCTTGATGCCCTGGTGCTCCAGCCGCTTGTTGGGGTTCTTGAGTGCGAGGCTCACCTTCCCGGAGACCGTCTCTCCGTCGTAGAAGAGGAAATATTTCTCCTTCTTCCCGTCCTCCGTCTTGTGCTCGGCCCGCTTCCTACTCTCCGCATCGTTCAGCAAGATTTCCACCTCCACGCTCTGCCCAAAGCCGAAGAAGCTCATCTCACCGCCGGGCCGGGTCGGGCCGGGCCGGTCTCGGTAGGACCGCTTCTCTCTGCGGGGTGGGGGCCCTAAGCAAAGGCCGGAGGGCTGGACGCTGGACCCAGCTCTCTGCCAGACGGGGGGCGACGGCACGACTCCCGGCTCGACGGGGAGGGCGCAGGGCCGGCTGCAGCGCCCTGGGTACCAGTGCTCCGCGACTCGCCAATCCCGGGCGAGCCCGAGCCGCCAGCGGCAGTGAGGGGCTAGGGCGGGCAATGCAATTGGAGGCCGGCAGTAAAGAGCCCGGGCGTGCGTCGCCACTGCCGCCCACCTGGTGGGGTGCGGCGCTGAGCAGCACGGCGAGCCACCCCGGCCTCTGGCAGTGCAACGCACGGAGGTGCTTCGGCGGCTCTGGGCGGGGGTGCGGAGGGGCGAGGGGGGGCCAGTCTCCAGCCCGGACACGCCGGAGACGCCGCGCGCATGCGTTCGCCTCTGCCGCTGTAGCTTTCGCCACCCGGCCGCCGGGAGGTGTGCTCATTGCGCATGTGCAATGGTAGACCGAGCGGCCTGTCTTTCCCTTAGTTGACATGGCACTTACAGCCTTTTTCCAGGATTCGGGGCCAGACATCCCGTAAAATTAAAAGAACTGCAGATACCCTTTCGGGTGCTTTTGTTTTGTTTTGTTTTGTTTTCCTTTATTTTTTAGTTCGGTAAGCGTTAATAAGTACAGCGTTCGAGTGCTGTCTGACGGGGTAAAGGTAGCCCTTTGACACGCACGGGAAGTGTCGCTTGACTGGGGGCAAAGGTGACATTTAATACAGGAAGGATCTTGTCTCAAATTCTCTTTACAGTGTCCTTCCATTTAAAAAAAAATAAGGCGAGAAAGACGCTATTAAGCTTTAATTTAATTGTTGACCCCTACTTTAAATGGAAACCTAAAAAATCACCCGGTGGAACGTTGCCTCAATCCCAGTCCTTGGCCCGCCCCATTCTTTGCGCATGCGGCAGAAGACCCTGCTGATTGGTTAATAGAGTGAAAACGGCTGGGCGCGATGATTAGTCGGTGGGAAATTCCCCATGTTGTGATTGGTCCGCAGGAACGTCTCGGAGCGCGCGCGGGAGCGAGCTTTGAAAGTTGACCACCGCTGAGACTAGCCGGTTCCTGAGAGATCATGGTGGCGCTGCCGGGCCTTGGGAGCGGCCTGCAGCCGTGGTGCCCTTTGGATCTCAGCCCCGGTGAGAAAAGTAGGCCGTAAGTCTCGGGGAGGCCGGGCTGTGGTGCTTTGCGACTGCGGTGCTCCTCTGCCCGGGCCTGGGGTGGGGGTGGGGCGCTCGGCTCGCAGCGGAGTCTGGGGTCTCCAGGTCTGTGCACTCCAGGACATTGGCGAGCCGGGTCTGGAACAGGGGCTCAATCTACTAAAGGAACAGGAAAAAAAAGGAGCTTACATGGTCCGATCTCTTTTAGTTCTTTTGCATGTTTTCTCGGCCTTCCCTTGCTTATTCTGAATCCTCACCGACAGTCTCATCCATTTCTTTGGTTTTAAATAGCAAATCTGTTTCTTCGATCAGACTTATTTCCTGACCTTGGTGTTTATTGGTTTTAGTGGATGTCTCACAGCCACCTCAGACGTCACATGCATGAAGCTGGGATTACCAAAGCCAGTTATTGGTACCAGCCAGTCCACAAACCTGGGAGTCATGGCATTCTTTCTTCATCTTCCATGCTCACAACCACCAGTTGTCCTCCCCTCAGAGATGTCCCTCAGGTCCTCCTTGCTCCTTTTCCTGATGCTGCTGTCCAGCAGCAAGCCCTCATTATAACCAGCCTATATCCTAGCTGCTTTCTCATGCTAACTCTTCCAGCCCATTCCCCACACCTCTACCAGGATCACATTTGAAAACACAGACGTGACCTATCAAGTCTTTAAGCCTTTAATGTTTCCCCTCTATTTCTTAAATAAATGACCACATCTTTGGCATGCCCTATTAAGAGCGTTCACCACTCACTGCAGTCTTCTTTTCCAATAGCATAACCTTTGGAGTCGGAACAGTGGGATTGGTTCTTCAGCTTAGCATCTCTGTATCACTGAGCAAGTTGCTTAACCTTAGTTTCCTTACATGTCAAATGGGGATTATAATAATATCTACCTCACAGGAGTTTTGTGAAGATTAATTCAGTACCTGGAACATAGTAACTGCAGAATAAATACTAATAATGACTCTCACCTTTCACACTAAGACTCAGTGTTGTAACTATTTTGTTCATTTTTAAACAGGCTATACTTTCTTTCCCTTTGTTCTCTCTGTCTGGGATACACTTTTTTTGCGTTTCTTTCCCTGGTAAACTCCTACATTTAGGTCCAGTTGAAGCAGAATCATCCTTCCCACTTCTGTCATCCTTCCCACCTCCCCCAAAATATTTTCTATTATGCTCTCTAGTGTTTTACATACCTATTACTGTTTTAACACTTATTTATTGTAAAAATAATAATAGTACCTATCATTTATTGAATTTATTGATTTCCTGACACCAGATCTTTTCTTTTTTCATTGGAACTTGGGTATCTGTGATCCAGAAATAAGATCAGAAATACTGGTATGCATTTAAAAATATGCATATAAGATAAATGGGAGAATATGAGAGAAAAAGAGGCAGGAAAAGATGCAAGACCACTTTTAGGAAGAGGATTGTATTTGTTAGGAGAATGATTAGGAAAGAGTGAGTGAATAATTAAAGCATGTTAAACAGTCAGTCGCCTCAGATGTCCTTTGTGCTGCATACTTTATTTGGGTTTATTAACTTGATTGTAAGATTTTCACAAATGGACATCCAAGGCAATCTTTTATTAACCTGTTTTTTTCTCCAGATTGAATTTATGGGAAAGCCATATCGTTCAGTGTTTTGAAGTGTCATTCATATCTAAAATGTTTTCCTTCTTGATATTTTTAGAAGATGATCAATCTAATAGCCAGCTGTCAGTTCTGATTTTCAAAAGAGATTTTTAAAAATATTTTATTTATTTATTTGAGAGAGAGAGAGAGATCATGAGCAGGGGGAAGGGTAGAGGAAGAGGCAGACTCTGTGCTGAGCAGGGAACCCAGTGTAGGACTCGATCCCAGAACCTTGGGATCATGACCTGAGCCGAAGGCAGATGCTTAACTGACTCAGCCACCCAGGTGCCCTTAAAAAAAGATTTTTTAACCTTTTCTGCTTTCTTTTAATTATGCTACAACTGTATTTTATAGTTGAATGTGAGTTGTGATTAGTAAGTTTTTAAATGTACCTAGAGCCTATAAAGGTTATTGATGTTTTACTTGTTATAGAAAATTTTTGATTTAATTGCATTTTCCCACTAGAATGGGTGGACGCCGTATGGGAACTGGATTTCACAGAGACTGAGCCTTTGGATCCCAGCATAGAAGCAGAAATCCTAGAGACTGGATTGAATGCATTCACAAAGCTATATGAAAGTGTTTTCCCCTTTGCTACTGAAGAACATGGATCTACAGAGGTAAAAAAAAAAGAAAAGGATTAAAAAATCAAGCCAGCTGTCTTTAGGTGTTAGAAGTGGAAGATGAAAGTCATTATTATAATCTGAAGCTTAGCCTTTTTAATATACCATTTATAAGGAGTATGATAAGAATAGCATAAAGAATGTGGTTCATTTGTTACAAAATCCTAATAACTAATAGCTAAGTCAATGGGAAAATTACAGGTTCAGTTTAGGCTTTTGAACGTGAGATTCTGTTAGGAAATTCTTAGGGAGAGTACTGGCAATGTGAATTGGAAGATGAGGAAAGAAGTAAAAATTAAACAATGTAGATAGCAGAGACATCTGAATCAAGGGGATGGGTGAAGTGCAGCGATGCATGAGGTCAGTGAGGAAGAGAAGAGACAGGACAGGACTGAAAAAGCTGGTTGAAGGTGATCTGCAGGCAAGCAGTCAGAGTGCGGTGAGTGTGAATAGAAAGCAGCCAGGTATCAAGTGCTGCAGAGACCGTGGGCAGGCAGAGTCCTGACATGAGGAAGATGGGGCAGAGGTGATTGGATCATCCTTGGTGACCTGCAGGGTTACAGTTACAGGTGAGTGGAGTAGAGCTGAAGTGGCATTAGGAATGAGGAGGTAACTGCTATAAATGAAGGAGGTGATTTCTACTGGAAGTTTCACAGTGAAAGAACGCAGAGTGCTGACAGGATTCTAAATGGGCTCTTCTGTAAAGTGGCATATGCTAAGCAGTGTGGCTAAGCCAGGGCATTACCTGCCACTTTCCCTGTCTTCAGGAAAGCAGGAAAGTACAAGGTCTGATTTCTTGAACTTTTATGGGCCTATGTTTTTTTAAAGATATTCTGGGATAAACCATATCTAGTTCCTGCTATGTTTGGTTTATAGAAATAACCCATTTCCTCTTCATGTGTTTAATTGGCAAAACATGGAACAATGATACAATTAATAAAATTGAAGTTTGTAGTCGAGGGTGTATTTCCTTTCTCACATAGGCCACCTCTGAAATCTGCTGAGGGAGAAAGTTTCAGGTATTTCTTTTCCTGCTCCCATTGCCCATAGAGCATTTAAATTTAAGTAAATGGCTCTGATTTCTTCACTTAGTAATTAGAGTGATAAATGGTTTTGAGTACATTTAACATAGAGGGGTAACTTGTTTGAATAAACACTAATATAATTATAATTTTTAGCTATGATAATTTCAGAAATATATATGCTTCAAACCTATCCCCAAATTATTTTTGAAAATTTAATTATTTAAATTTCTTTTTTTTTTTAAGATTTTATCCATTTATTTGACAGAGAGAGACACAGCGAGAGAGGGAACACAAGCAGGGGGAGTGGGAGAGGGAGAAGCAGGCTTCCTGCAGAGCGGGCAGCCCGATGAGGGGCTCAATCCCAGGACCCTGGGATCATGACCTGAGCCGAAGGCAGATGCCTAACGACTGAGCCACCCAGGCACCCCAGTTATTTAAATTTCTTGTATGTTTATTTATCTTTGTAATTTTGAATACTACATTTTAGTTTTTTGTTTCAGTCCCTTTGAAGATTTATAATTAGGAGCCGGGATGGTCAGTTCTTTTTTCTTTTTTAATAAGGTACTAAATACTTGCAAAAATCAAATAACGAGAGATTTTCCCATTTCTCTAATTCTTGGCTTTTATGTCTCTCCCTCCCCCCAGAGCATTTGGACCTTCTTCATTGAGAACAGAATTTCTCACAGGGCACTGGTGGCATTGTTTTATCACTTTGTTCAAACAGTCCATAACAAAAGTGTCAGTGTGCAGTATCGACAATATGGCCTTCATGCTGCTGGGCTTTATTTTCTGCTGCTGGAAGTACCGGGTATGTATATTTGATATGATAGAATAAATATATTTTTGTTTTAAATTTCTACATTGTTTTGGGTCCTTATATTTCATTTTCTCACTTCTAAAATGGGGCAGTGGTAACCCATCTCACAGTTGTTCTCAGGATTAAATGAGAATAAATCTGTAAAATACATAGCATGTTATAGGTGTTCAAGAAATATCTTTCCCTTGTTTCTTTAAATGTGTTTGTTTTCTAATATGGTGTGTATATAACCTAATGCAATTAATCTGAGAGAGGTAAGACTTGAGGGGAATTGTTTCCAAGCTACAAGAGCTCCATTCCCACCCACCCCCACCTAGTATAAAAATCTGATACTGCCCACTCATCTCCTGACTCCCCGTCCAGATTGAGAAAGACTGCTGGGGAGTCATTGTGTTAAATATAATCTCTCTCCTATGCAGATATGGAAAAATAGGTTAAAACCATTCTAATAAAGAAAGCATGAGAATAGCTAGTAATGCTTGATGAAGGAAAGCATAGGAAAGTAGTCTATTTATGAGCATTGTTCTGCTTCCTTTATTGTTAGAGCACTTAGGTGGCTGTTCCTCCTGTGAGCAGTAAAAGAGTCCCTTCTACCCACCCCAGACCCAAGGCAAGAGAGGATGGAACATGGAGGGGGATGCAGCTGGAGAACCTAAAGTTGCTGCTTGTCATTGTTTACATAAATTCATTTGTAATAAATGTTAACGATGATAATTATCCCATATGATTTGGGAACTGGTAAAAAGACATACAAGCCTTGAGCATTAGTTTGTATTATTGTTAAAGCTCCTCAAAATGACTTTTGAAATAAATTCCTAAAGACTTTGGTCTTGCTAAACAGTATCTCAGTTGTAATTGAGCTGTGTCACAGAAAAGTGGTTTTAGGAACCCAGTTTTGTTCTTCTCTTCCCCTGTTAGATGCAGTTCCTTCTTTTTTTTTTTTTATTATTATGTTATGTTAACCACCATACACTATATCATTAGTTTTTGATGTAGTGTTCCATGATTCATTGTTTGCATATAACACCCAGTGCTCCATTCAGAACGTGCCCTCTTTAATACCCATCACCAGGCTAACCCTCAGTTTTTCAGAGTCCATCGTCTCTCATGGTTCATTTCCCTTTCCAATGTCCCCCCCCCCTTTATTCTTCCCCTCCTGCTATCTTCTTTTTTTTTTTTTTAACATATAATGTATTATTTGTTTCAGAGGTACAGATCTGTGATTCAATAGTCTTACACAATTCACAGTGCTCACCGTAGCACATACCCTCCCCAATGTCTATCACCCAGCCACCCCATCCCTCCCCCCTACCCCCCCTACTCCAGCAACCCTCAGTTTCTTTCCTGAGATTAAGAATTCCTCATATGAGTGAAATCATATGATACATGTCTTTCTCTGATTGACTTATTTCACTCAGCATAATACCCTCCAGTTCCATCCACGTCATTGCAAATGGCAAGATTTCTTTCCTTTTGATGGCTGCATAATATTCCATTGTATATATATACCACATCTTCTTTATCCATTCATCTGTCGATGGACATCTTGGCTCTTTCCAGAGTTTGGCTATTGTGGACACTGCTGCTATAAACATTGGGGTGCACGTACCCCTTCGGATCCCTACATTTGTATCTTTGTGGTAAATACCCAGTAGTGCAATTGCTGGATCATATGGTAGCTGTATTTTCAACTTTTTGAGGAACCTCCGTACTGTTTTCCAGAGTGGCTGCACCAGCTTGCATTCCCACCAACAGTGTAGGAGGGTTCCCCTTTCTCTGCATCCCTGCCAACATCTGTCGTTTCCTGACTTGTTAATTTTAGCCATTCTGACTGGTGTGAGGTGATATCTCATTGAGGTTTTGATTTGGATTTCCCTGAGATGCAGTTCCTTCTGATTAGGGCTGAGATGTATGCCAAAGTGAAGAGTGTTGTTCATTGTAGGCCACTTGGAGCTTTCCAGCAAGTGGTGTTCTTGCCAATTACCTTCTGTTTTAAATGTTTCTGAATTATGTGGTTGGGATTCTGTTGATACTCAATTTTTAATCACAGTGTGCTCTTTTTCAGGATTGTTTTGGTTATTCTGGGTCCCTTGCATTTCCACCTGAATTATAGGAGTTGCATATCAGTTTCTACCCAAAAACGCTTCTGGTATTTTGACAGTACACTGAATCCTTAGATCAGTTTGGGGAGTGTTGCCATCTTAACAACATTAAGTCTTCCAGTCCATGAACATAGGCTGTCTTTCCATTTATTTTAGTTTTCCCTAATTTGTTTCATTATTTTATACTTTTCAGTATACAACTCTTATACTTACTCGGTTAAATTTATTCCTAAGTATTTTATTCTTTTCCATGCTATTGTAGATGAAATTGTTTTCTTAGTTTCATTTTCAGATTATTTACTGGTAGTGTGTAAAAGTACAATTTACTTATTTAAGTGTAGTTGATGTACAATGTTACATTAATTTCAGGCATACAATATAGTGTTGGGACAAGTCTATATGATAAGTCTGTACCTTATGCTGTGCTCACTCCAGGTGAGGCTATCATGTCACCATTCTGTGCTATTACAGTACCATGGAGTATATTCCCCATGCTGTGCCTTTCATTCCCATGATTTATTTGTTCTATAACTGGAAGCCTTCTATTTCCCCTCACCCATTTTGCCCATCTCCAACCCCTCAAGCAACTACCAGTTTGTTCTCTGTATTTATTGGTTTGTTACAGCTTTTTTTTTTTTTTAAAGATTTTATTTATTTATTTGACAGAGAGAGAGAGAGAGCACAAGTAGACAGAGAGGCAGGTAGAGGGAGAGGGAGAAGCAGGCTCTCCACTGAGCAGGGAGCCCGACGTGGGGCTCGATCCCAGGACTCTGGGATCATGACCCGAGCTGAAGGCAACCGCTTAACCGACTGAGCCACCCAGGTGCCCCTTGTTACAGCTTTTTTTGTTTGTTTTATTTTTTTAGTTTTCACATATATGTGAAATCATGGCATTTGTCTTTGTCTGTCTGATTTATTTCACTTAGCACACTACCCTCTAGGTCTGTCTGTGTTGTTGCAAATGGCAAGATCTCATTCTTTTTTGTAGCTGAGTATATATACACACACACACACACCCCACACCTTTATCCACTCATCTATCAATGGACACTTGGGCTGCTTCCATATATTGACAGTTGTAAATAATGCTGCAGTAAACATAGGGGTGCATGTATATTTTTGAATTAGTTTTTCTTTGGTTTGGGTTTTTTTTTTTTTTTTTTTGGTTTTTCTTTGGTTAGATACCCAGTAGTGGAAATACTGGATCTTATAGTATTTCAGTTTTTAATTTTTTGAGTAACTTCTGTGCTATTTTCTTTCCACAGTGGCTGTACCAACATTCCCACCAACAGTGCATGAGGGTTCCTTTTTCTCCACATCCTTGCATTTCTCATTTCTTGTCTCTCTTTTTTTTTAAAGATTTTATTTATTTGAAAGAGAGAGAGCGCAAATGATCAAGCACGAGTTGGGGAAGAGGCAGAGGGAGAACCAGAATCCCTGCTGAGCAGGGAGCCCAAAGCGGGGCTCCATCCCAGGTCCCTGGGATCATGACCTGAGCCAAAGGCAGCCACTTAACCAACTGAGCCGCCCAGGCTCCCCCCTTGTCTTTTTGATTTTAGCCATGTGACAAGTATGAGGTAATATCTCATTTTTGGTTTTGATTTGCATTTCCCTGATGATTAGTAATGTTGAGCATCTTTTCAGGTACCTGTTGACCATTTGTATGTCTTTTTTGGAAAACTATCTGTTCAGGTCCTCTGCCCTTTTTTTAATCAGAGAAGTACAATTGATTTTTTTATTACTGATCTTATATTCTGAAACCTTGCTAAACTCATTTATTGTTTCTATTAGGATTTTCTATGTATAAGATCATATCATCTGTGAGTAGACATAATTTTACTTCTTCCTTTCCAGTTTAGGTGCCTTTAATTTCTTTTCTTTTTTTTTTTTTTTTTTGCCTAATTGCCCTGATGAGGACCTCTAGTATAGTGCTGAGCAGAAGTCAGGAGGTGGGCATCTTGTCTTGTTCCTGATCTCAGGAGGAAAACTTTCAGTCTTTTGTTCTTAAGTATATTTGCTGTGGGTGTTTTGAGGATCACCTTTAAGACATTGTTATTCCTAGTTTATTGAGTGTTTTATTATGAAAGGGTATTGAATTTTGTTCTTTGCTTTTCTGTATCTATGAGATGGTCATGTGGTTTTTGATCCTTATTCCAATAATAGAGTGTATTATGATGATTGATTTTCATGTTAAACTGATTTTGCATTTCCTTGATCATAGTGTGTAATCCTTTTTATGTGTTGCCAGATTCTGTTAGCTAATATTTTAATTGAAGATTTTTGCATCTATATTCTAAGGGATACTCTTTTTTTGATAAGCCTTTGTCTGGTTTGAGTTTCAGGATAATACCAGTCTCATAGAATGAGTTGGGTAGTGCTCTTGCCTTTTTTATATTTTGGAAGTTTGTGAAGAAGGGATTGTTTTTCTGCCTTAAATTTTTGGTAGCATTCAGTAATGAAGCCGTCTTGGCCTGGAGTTTTCTTTGAAAGTTTTTTTGTTTGTAAAATCTGTAGTGATATGTTCCCTTTCATGTCTGATTGGTTATTTGTATTTCTTTTTTGTTGTTGTTTTCATCAATCTAGATACAGATTTGTTAATTATATTGCTTATTTCAAAGAATCTACTTTTGATGTTACTGATTATACTGTATTCTTGGGGCACCTGGGTGGCTCAGTCAGTTAAGCATCTGACTCTTGGTTTCTGCTCAGGTCATGATCTCAGGGTCATGGGATCGAGCCCAACATCTGGCTCTGAGCTCAGCATGGAGTCTGCTAGAGAGTCTCTCTCTGCCTCTGCTCCCTCTCTGCCTCTCTCCCTACTCATGCATGCTCATGTGCGCATGCTCTCTCTCGCTCATAAATAAATAAAATAAAATCTTAAAAAAAAAAAAAGGATTACTTCCTGGTAGCCTAGCCCGTACACTAATGAATGAATCCTTATAAAGTTTTTATGGCATACAGTATTACGGTCATATTCATAATACAGTGTTGGAAACATGGTTACATTATTGTTTCCCTTCAAATAGTGTTTAAGTATATTTTGATAGGCAGTTATCCGTGGATTAACTTGATCCTTTTGAGGCTTGTTTTAAAGCTTTGTTGGACCAGATATGAAGTAGCCTTTACTCTAGAGCTAGTTTAGCCCTACTCTTAAGGTGTGTTTCTTTCCAAGGTGGCTACTGAATGCTCCAGATGTTTAAGGTTTCAGCACTGGCTGGCCAGAACTCAAATATTTCTCAACCCTGTGTGAGTTATGAAAATTATTATCTTCTAGCTCCTTGGAAATTGTTCTTTGCTTACCTTCATGAAGTTTTACCCTCTGTGTACCTAGCTTGTATTCAGCCCTGTGGAGATCTCTGAAGCTCTTTTTCTGTGTAGCTTCCTCTTTTCCAGTACTCTCTTCCGTAAACTCCAGCTACCCTTGCCTTCCTGACTCTGATTCTGTAGTCTCAACTTAGTAACACCGTCATAACGTACTTGGGTTCACCATTTTCTGCTGTTGTCCAGAAATTTCCTCAAAACACAAAACTGGGGCAATTTTAGGGTTTACCTCATTTGTTTTTGTTTTCTGAGAGATTGTGTTTCTATGCTGCCTATTGCTCCATGTCTTAAAATGGTTATTTTATACATTTTTGTCCAGTTTAATAGTTTATGGCAGCACGACAAGTATAAAGCCAGTTACTCCCTGGTCAGATACGGATATCTTATTTATTTCGGATCAGCACTATTTCTCATGTCCTGAGGCTGAAGTTGAATGGTACTTTTTTTGCTGAAGGGTCATTGTTTATTTGGAGTTGATGATAACTCATTTTTACTTATTAATTTTTCATTTGTTACAGACCAATTTCAAGACAATTAAATCTAGCCTACCTACTCTTTATTCTTTATAAATAGGCAGTGTAGCCAATCAAGTGTTCCACCAAGTGATGTTTGACAAATGTATTCTGATTCTAAAGAAGAGCTGGCCTCAGGAATCTAACTTGAATCGGAAAAGAAAGAAAGAGCAGCCTAAGAACTCTGAGGCAAATCCAAGAGGGAATAGGAAAAGAGGAAAGCCACCCAGGAAAGAAGATACTGAGGTAAGATGTAAATGGAATAGTAAAGCATATCTGAACCAACACAAGATTGTGATTTAAGAATTAACTTTATATTAAAATATGGTTTTGGGGTATCATGATTATAACCAAATGATCCTAAAGTATCATCAACTATCCAGTATGACTTTAAGTTGTTCTCAGGTTTTATGTACTACTGAGAATACATTTCTACCTTGTCATCTTTCCAACCTCCCCATAATCTCTCGCCAGCCTTATTCCCAGGTATGTTTGGCAACATCCGAACAGGTATATTTGCCACATTATCTTATTGTCATTAGACAGGAAGGTTGAAGTATCCTGAGGACTCATGTCCATAAGAGTGTAATGGAATAATATTAATTCCAAATTTTTGTGTGATGACTAGGTAGGATGGTTATGTTCTTTGACATGAAAACTTCCAAGAAACATAAGAATTCCCATTGACATAAAAATACAGAGCTAGAAACTACTGTGCAGTCACAGAGTCCAGTGATTTATTGTTCTGGCTGTGGAGACAGCAGTTAAGGGACCTGATCAGGGTCATATCACCTCGGCAAGTCAGCAACCACCTGGAGTTTAACTGGATTTGATTTGAGTACATTGAAAACCATGGGACAAAGTGTTAGGCATTACTGTGCAGTCATCTATACATTTCTTTATGATCTAGGTGGATGAAATAGAACAACAGGAAGATGAAGAAAGTATTCGTTTTTCTGCCCGAGACCTTTGTCAAATTCGAAATGCCATCTTTCACCTTTTGAAGAATTTTTTAAGGCTGCTGTCCAAATTTTCCCTGAAAGAAAAGCCACAGTGTATACAAAATTGTATAGAAGTAAGTGAGAATTCCAAAAAACCTTGGGGCAACCTCAGAGGGCAAAGATGATGGCTAATATTTAATGAGTAGGAAAAATCAGGTCTCTTCTTGGTGTCTGTTTTCTAGGTCTTTGTTGCATTAACTAATTTTGAACCAGTTCTTCATGAATTTCATGTGACACAGACCAGGTGAGCCACTAATTCTTCCAGTGCTAAAATTATGCTCTAGCAAAAGTATAAATGCCATTTTATCCTAATTGGCACACAAGTAGAATTTATTCACTTGGATGTGGTTTATTAAAGGGTTACGGAAGATTCCGGGTAAAATCATATCCATTAACTAATCTTTTGCCTTTTTTCTTTAGAAACCTTAATCAAGCAAAATACGTACCAGAACTGGCCTATCATGGATTGTATTTGCTCTGCTCCTCCATTCATGGAGAAGGAGATAAGGTAAAGGAGAAAAAGATTTAATTTAGTTACTAGTTGAATTGAAATCATCTGAATCATATAATGGAAAAACATTGGCAGCATTTGGTATAATGCCATTTTAATTTACCAAGTCATTTTCATGACCTTTTATCATTTGTAGCATGAAAAGCATCACCATTTCTATTTGCTTCCTGTTCTTCATAACCAAATTGATATTCAAATATTTGGAGGCCATGGCAAATTATTGTTAGGTTTCATACAAAAATTGGTTCCAGTATGAATTAGGTAGGAAGAACACTGAACAGAGTGTTACTTTTAGAGAAATAGTCACCAGATTATTCTAAAAAGAACAGACAGTCTTGGAATTTTCAAGTTTTCTTTGGCAAGTTTCATGTGTGCTTCAGTATTTCTATTAGTATTTATATCATTTTAGTTGAGAATGCTACAGAAATATTGGTTGTCATTCCTAGTTAGTATTCATATATGGATTTTGCTCCCCAAGTTAACTTAATAGTATCACTATCTAAACTTTGGAGTCAGGTTTGTTCAAGCATTATGGTGTTACTAAACCTGGATGTCATTAATAAAACAAGATTTTACAAAAAATGTGATAGAATGAGGTCCTGTGACTTTTGGTGGCTGTGCTACACTTAATTTCCAGGGCGAGTCACGTGGTGGTTAAGAAGTAGGTTCGGGGGGCACCTGGATGGCTCAGTCAGTTAAGCACTGACTCTTGGTTTCGGCTCAGGTCACGATCTCAGGGTCATGGGATCAAGCCGCGCATTGGGCTTGGCGTTCAGCGCAGAGTCTGCTTGTCTCTCTCCCTCTGCTCTTCCTCTCTCATTCTCTCTCATAAATAAAGTCTAAAAAAAAAGAAAAAAAGAAGTAGGTTCAGGCTTTGGGCCAGGTTGTGTACATTGGTGGTTGAATTGTGGCTCCACCCCCTTCAGCTGTGCCTTCTTGTATGAGGTACTCAGCCTTTCCAAACCTCAGTCTTCTCATAGGGTTGTCAGGAGGAGGAAATGGAAGAATGCCTGTCGGATGCTGAGTGCCATGCCTGTTGTTTAGGAAACATGCTGTATTTTATAATTTATTATACCATTACCATTTCTGTGTTTAAAATATGGATGGGGGGGCGCCTGGGTGGCTCAGTCGTTAAGCGTCTGCCTTTGGCTCAGGTCATGATCCCAGGGTCCTGGGATCGAGCCCCACATCGGGCTCCCTGCTCAGCAGGAAGCCTGTTTCTCCTTCTCCCACTCCCCCTGCTTGTGTTCCCTTTCTCACTGTGTCTCTCTGTGTCAAATAAATAAATAAAATCTTTAAAAAAAAAAAATATGGATGGGATAGAATTCACATGAATGCTTTCAATTTCTGTGCTCTTTGTAACATTTGTAAGCTTACCTGGATGGGGAAATTTATGCCTTTAGGTCCACAGTGTCTCTCAAGATGTAGTATTTTTTAGTTGTGAGTGTTGACTTGACATTAGACATGTTTGTTTTAACCATGGAGGCTCTTTTATTAGATATAAAGTGGAAATAATAACATATATAAAATGGAAATGCCTCACTTACCTTATGCAGTTGTTCTGAGGTTTAAGATTAAATCTAGTAATATATATGAATGTGCTTAACACAATACCTGCCACATATGTGGTTTTCAGTACATGTTTTATTTACAGGATGAATGAATTGGTTAGTCGAATAAATTATATGAGGTGATATATTGGAAGGTGCGTTGTAAACTTCAGGTAAAACACAAGTGTAAAGTACCATTTGTCCCTTGTTCTATAAGGGATTAGCAGTGGCATTTTTTTGCCATTTAGAAGTGACAATCCTCTATTTGCCCTAATTTCAGGGCTACAGTTTGAGAGGGTAGGGTGAAAAACTAGATGATATTCCTATCACTATTTGTAAGCAGTGTTTTCACACTGTTTCCATCATGTGTTTATTGAATACTTGGTAATTGTCCAAGAAACATATTTCCAGTGTTCACCCAAAAACTATGTCAACCTGACTTACCTTCACACAGCTTGGAATGGTTTACCCTGGGGCACCTGGGTGGCTCAGTCAGTTAAGCATCTGCCTTCGGCTCAGGTCATGATCCCAGGGTTCTGGGATCGAGCTCCATGTCAGGCTCCCAGCTCAATGAGGAGCCTGCTTCTCCCTCTTCCTCTGCCCCTCCCCCCACACTTGTGTGCTCTCTCTCAAATAAAATCTTAAAAAAAAAAAAAAAAAAGGGAATGGTTTACCGTGGTCTGCATCGCTGTCTTCGAGGCCTTTGGATTCTTTATCATGCCTTAAGTAGAATTTTCTTCTCTCTTCCAGGTTATAGGTTGTGTTTTCCATCAAATGCTAAATGTGATATTAATGTTAGAAGCAGGTGAAGGAGCCCATCGTGCTCCCCTTAGTATTACAACATCAGTCATCAACAGTAGAAACCAGGCGGTCCAGTTCATCAGGTGAGGCACAGCTTGGATTTTCACTCTCTTTATCACTCTCCCTTAAGCCTGCTGGGCCCTGTACTAACCAAGATTTCTGACACCTATGGAAACTAACAGATTTCTGGCCTGTTGTGGTTTTGGGGGTCAAAGTAAAGTACTTCCGAGTTCCTCTGGTTCACGTGGCCTGTGTCACTGTTGGTAGCCTCTGCACTGGGGCGTTGTTGAAGGATACAGAGTCTGTAATTCATGGGCCAGCACCGGCCTCCAGCTTGATTCCCTCCAGCCTGTAAGGTCAGGCTCTGAGGAATGAGTTGCTTCTCTGTTTTATCATCATCTGCCTCAGTGTTTGCCTCTCTTACAAGGCTGCCTCTTCCTTTCCTTTTTGTATTTCTGTCTTCTTTGAGTCTCTTTCTCTTTGTTCCTTGCCACTTTTTCCTTGTTTCTTCTCACTTTTCTATTCCCCTCCCCTTACAGATCATACTTCCTAAAGGGAAGAATTAAGTCAATTTTTACTTCTTTAGCAATAATTGATAGACATATTTGCTGTGTCATTGGCTTTTCTTTCCCTCCTTTATTGAATATTTGGCATGCATTGTGGAGGTGGTATAATGAAGTGGTAAGTATATGAGAGTGTGTACATGCCTGTAGGTATTCATGGGATATAGTGTAGTTGGAGATGTGGGGTGTGGATGGTAGAATCCAGGTATATATAGGCTGTCATCTGATCATTGAGCAAATATCTCTTGTGGGGGATTTTTTAAAACATTAAATAACTAAGATCCTTTAAGTGGAAACACCCATTTTGACTCTTCCGTAACAGTTCATGGTATCTCCAATTGCTGTAGTATCGACATTACAGTAATAATCTGGGGTGCCTGGCTGGCTCAATCGAAGAATGTGTGACTCTTGATCTTGGGGTCATGGGGTTGAGGCCACATTGGGGGTAGAGATTACTAAAATAAGTAAGTAAACTTAAAAAAAAAAACAATAATAATCTTGGTTAAAGTTTGGAGAGATACTGATAACAAAGCCCTTGAAATGGTAGCATTTCACTGAGCTACCACAAGGTGGTGCTGTGTCTCATTTATTATTATTTACCCCCAAAGGCTCTATTTTAGAGTCTTAATGTGAAATTTAGTAAATAGCCAAAAGAGTCATACGAAGATTGCACATTTGCTCCTCCCTGACTATAGCTATCTGCATGGCAGCAGCTCTCTAAAACCACTCATAGGACATAGAGAATGGTTTTCTCCTGTGAAACTCTGTTTTACTCTATTCACTGAAACATGCTTGCAATATGGGGTAAATAGTTTTTAATATTCAGGATTTCTAAAACATAGAGGTAATGGTGTTAGAGAACAGAGCCGAGAAATTACTATTTTATGTAGTTGGTGTATTTTAAACAATGGGTGTGGTTTCTTTTTTAAATAGCTCACTTGTGGATGAACTAAAGGAAAATATATTCCCAGTCCTTCGTATCTTACTCCAGCACATCTGTGCCAAGGTACCATTTGCTTTAATAGTAATAGTAATAATGATAATGATGATGATAAAAATATATAATATATGTGAAGGTGAATGTGTGTGCTTATATGTGTATTTGTTCTTGGGAATGAGTCTGTTATCATTATGGAAAGTAGTTTTATTTAATATTTTCACTACATGTTCCCATTGACAGACTATTCTTTTTGGGGGGGAATCCTTTTTATTTTGAAAATTTCAAACATATGAATAAATAGAATAGGGTGATGAGCAACCACCTTCAACAATTTTATGTCATTTATACCCCTATAAGGTATAATTTCCTCAACACATGTGAACATTGGGGTTTTTTTGTTTAAGCAGATTTCACTATCATCCATTGATGCTTAAATATTTCATATGTATCTCTAGAGGATAAGAACTCTAAAAACCTAACCACAAAATACCAACATGCCAAAGAAAATATACAGTAATTCCTTAATATCATCAAATATCCAGTTAAAGTTCAAATTCTTATGATTATCTCTTCAATTTCTATAGCAGTTTGGACAAATGATTCTTAACTTGACTGCAGTAGATTCTGGGGGGGTCCATAAACTCTCTGAAATTATGTGTGCTAAGTTTGTATTTCTGAGGGGAGGACTTAGAGATTTCTTATAGATTAGTTTTCAAAGGGGTTTGAAACCTAAAATTTGCCAGTCATTTTTACAACATTTAAAGATTCACTGAACTAGTTACATTCACTAATTTTCCACTTATATCACAACATGTGTTTCAGTTGTCTTGTAGGTAGACAGTGGCTGGACAGCCTCTCAATGCTTATGTTTCAGGTAACTGATAAATCAGATTATCGGACCTATGCAGCCCAGTCCCTGGTCCAGCTGCTCAGCAAACTTCCCAGCAGGGAGTATGCTACATTCATTGCCTGGCTTTACAGATATTCACGAAGTTCCAAGGTAGGAGATACGCATAAAATCTTGGTTCCTGGACCTGCAACCTCCTGACAGACAGATCTGAATACACAAAGGATCCTTTGGTTTTTATTCCTGTCTGATGGATATTCTTATGATTTTGCTTTATCAGATCCCACACAGGGTTTTTACTCTAGATGTTGTCTTAGCTCTGTTGGAACTGCCTGAAAGAGCAGTAGATAACACTCTCTCGTTGGAGCATCAGAAGATCTTAAAGCATAAGTTCTTGGTGCAGGAAATTATATTTGACCGTTGTGTAGACAAGGCACCGACTGTCCGCAGCAAGGCACTGTCCAGTTTTGCACATTGCCTGGAGGTATCTGTTACCACTGCATCGGAGAGCATACTAGAACTTCTGATTAACAGTAAGTGTGGTGATCGTTGTGATATGGAACCCGTCTTGTGCTTTTCAAGAAATTGGACTGCAGGGGAAATCATTCTTTGTTGTTGCAAAAGTAATAGATACAGTATGATATACTTTTACTCTCATAGATCAATTTCAGTATATTTTGTTGTTGAATAACTTTTTAAATACAGTCATACCTTGGAGATATTGTGGGTTTGGTTCCAGACCACCACAGTAAAGCAAATATTGCAATAAAGCAAGTCAAATTAATTTTTTGGTTTTCTAGTGCATATAAAAGTTATGTTTATAATACACTGTTGTTTGTTAGGTGGCAATAGTATTATATCTAAAAAAAAGTACTTACCATAATTAAAAAATACTTTATTGCTAAAAATACTAAGTATCATGTGAGCTTTCAGCAAGTTGCAGTCTTTTTGCCAGTGGGGGGTCTTGCCTCAGTGTTGATAGCTGCTGACCAATCAGGGTGGTGGTTGCTGAAGGATGGGGTGGCTGTGGCTGTTTCTTAAAATTAGACAGCGATGAAGTTTGCCACATCAGTTGACTCTTCTTTTCACAAATGATTTTTCTGTAGTAGGTGATACTGTTTGATAGCATTTTACCCACAGTAGAACTTTCTTCCAAAATTGGAGTCATCCCAACCCTCACAACTTCTTCACCATGAGTAGATTCCATCATAAGAAACCACTGTCTTTGCTCACTTGTAAGAAGCTACTGCTCATCTGTTCAAGTTTTATGAGATTGCAGCAATTCAGTCACATTTCCAGGCTCCACTTCTAATTCTGCTTCTCTTGATGTTTCCACATCTGCAGTCAGGATACATATATCATTTATTAAGTTTGCTGTGTTATATGGGTATGGTTCATGGTACCCCAAAACAATTATAATAGTAACATCAAAGACCACTGTTCACAGATCACCATAAATTTGAAAAAGTTTGAAATATTTTGAGAATTACCAAAATGTGGCAGACACAAAGTGAGCAAATACTGTTGGAAAAATGGCACCCATAGACTTGCTTGTTGCAGTTACCACAAATTCTGTTTGTTAAAACTGTAGTCATCTGTGAAGCACAGTAAAGCGAAGTGTGATAAAACAAGGTATGCCCGGGTACCTGGGTGGCTCAGTTGTTAGGCGTCTGCCTTCGGTTCCGGTCATGATCCCAGGGTCCTGGGATCGAGTCCCACATCGGGCTCCCTGCTCAGTGGGAAGCCTGCTTCTCCCACTCCCCCTGCTTGTGTTCCCTCCTTCGCTGTCTCTCTCTGTCGAAAAATAAAAATAAAATCTTAAAAAAACAAAAAGAACAAGGCATGCCTGTTAGACAAGCCTGATGAATTTGAAAGGCCTTTTAGAGTATTTTAGATACCCATGTTTTAGAGGTGAGATCGTTGGCTGCTTTTACTCCTACTTTGCGTTGTTGGGTGTTGGCTATCTTGGGCCTAATATCCATCCAGCTCAAATGCATACCAAGAAGAACTTTATTGTCAGCAGTTTAGAATCTGTCTTATCTTTAGACCTAATTATCTTGATTTTGGTTATTCTGTGCATATTTACTTGGGGCTTATGATACTATGACATTTTCCCCTCTTATCAATCTGCTTATTTTTAGGTCCTGCAGTTTCAAGAGTAGACAGCCATCCTGGTACCTTACCGAGAAATTCATCAGGTAATGGGTGAATATATTTTCCAATATTGAATAATTGTCTTTTTTATTTAAAGGACTTGCTGGGTATTTGATATGTTTTTTCTATTTCCATATTTACCTTTTTAATATTGAACTTTATTTATTCATTAAGGAAATTGAAATTCATTTCAATAATGATGTAGTAATTTAAATGTGTAATATGCCATGTTTATATTATTAAGAGGTGTAACAAATTTTTATCTTAATGACTGAACTTTCTTTATTATTTTTAAGCTTTTTCCTATCAGAGGCAAACACTTAACCCTTCTGGAGGCTCAGGGGTGATCAATATTGACAGCAGTGGTGAAACAGATGGATCTGGGGGTATGTCAAATTTTATTACTATCGGATGAGTACTAACTATTGGATTTCAGACAATTGTAAGTAGTGTCTAAAAACCTTGGATTTTTTTTTTTCTTATTAATTCACCCTTAACAATTGGAACATCTTTTTTTCTTCTTGGAATAATTTCTATTTTATTACATCTTTGATGTCCTTGCACTTATACTCTTTCATCTTAAGGTAAAGAACAAGCTACATTCCACTTATCATGTACTGAACCGCAGTATTTCTGTAACATATAAGAGAATATTAGCAAATATTTTATTTCCTTACTAAAGGCAGTCATTGTGAACTCTTGGGATTGCTGACCGAAAAGGGACCAGCTACTAGAGAAAGTGCCGCACGTAATAAATTTGTGTTTGGAGAAAAGTCATCACAAAAAAACAAAAAAAAAGGAAAAGGAAAAGATGAAGAATACTGTTGTACCCAATCTTGTTCCTATTTTTAATTCCTCATTACTTTTTTTACCATGTCTACTTGACTCTGATTAAGGTATCCCAGAATTCACTTTTAATAAATGATAAGTAACTGTGAATTGAAGCTCACATTGAAAAAGTCAATTCAGAATTTAGATTATAATTTCTCTTCATCAATAAGATAAGCCATACATACTGTATGGAATGGTTGTGGGGTCCTTGCTCCCATAGCCTCCAGCACAGGATTCTGGATACAAGTGATGCTTGGTATTTTTCATTGACTTACTGAACCCAGAGTAATCTGGGATGTCTTAAGTGCTAATGTGATTCAGGAGGGAAAAAAACCAAACCTGGAATGGTAAGTGGGTAGACCTGGAGCCTACCCCCAGATTCTGTGTCTGTCTACCTGTGTGATCTTGAAAAAGTCACTTTACTTCTCTGGGCTCCTTTTTCATCTATAAGATGACATAGTATGAAATAGTGGGGAACACTCTATTTAGAAATGAGAGGCAGTCTGAATTCTTGTACCAGTTCTGGTACTAAATAGTTGCTTGACTAAGACATGGAAGCCAACCAAGCACCCTAATTTGTAATGATTCTGATACCTTCCCTGTCTTTCGCAGAGGGCTGTTGTTAGAGTCTGTGAAAATAATCTTTAGAGAAGTGATTTTTCCAGGTAGATAAGTGAGAGAATGTATGTGTAGAGAATTAATTATATAATTAGATTTATTAATTTATTCTATTAAGATTTATCTGGCCCCTTCTAATCTGTGCTAAGCATTGTAGATACAGACTTTAATAAAACAATATTTCCATCTGTTGAAGAGCAGTGGGAATAATAAATGTGTGCGTATACAAATTTTACCTACATATTTATATATATAAAAAATAGTGATGTTGTCAGGTAAGTGCTGGGCTCTATGTAAAGTGCCGTGAGGATAATTATTTATTATTTCAGCCTGAAAAATCAGCATGGAATTAGATTTATATGGCTAGATATTAGCATGTTTTACTCAGATTCAGAGCAATAACTCAATATGTATATAAACTGATTTCCTAAAATATTATAAAGAGTTTATTCTGCAAAAATGTTAAATGTTTGTGTTGACTCCAGTCTTAACAGTTAAGTGCCAAATGCTTTCTTGGGGGAGGTGGAGGGGATCCTTTTTTTTTTTTTTTTTTTCCCTTGAGATGTAAGTCACATACCATAAAATTCACCATTTAAAGTGGTAAGATAAGATAAACCATACATACTGTATGGTATTCTTGCTCCCATGACTTAGTGGTTTTTACTGTATTTACAAAATTGATCAATTTTCACAATATTTCCTTTGCCAAAAAAGAAACCCCATTCTCTTTAGCAGTTCTTCCCCCATTCTCCCCTTCCCCCAGCCTCTGCCAACCACTAATTTGCTTTCTGTCTCTACAGATTTACCTATTCTGGACATTCCACATAAATGGAAGCATACAGTGTTCTTTTGTGGATGGCTTCTTTCACTTAGCATAACATTTTCAAGGTTCATCCATATTGTAACGTGTCAATATTTCATTACTTTTTATAGCTACATAATAGTCCATTGTGTGGATAATACTACATTTTGTGTGTTCACTCATCAGTTGATGGACTTTTGGGTCATTTCCATCTTTTGGCTATTATGAATGATGCTGCTATGAACATTCTTGTGCAAGTTTTGTATGTAAATATATTCATTCCTTTTGGGTGTATACCTAGGAGTGGAACTGCTGGGTCATGTGGCAACTCTATGTTTAACATTTTGAGGAACTGCCAAACTTTTTCCAGAGTGGTCATACCATTTTTCACATTTACACACTAGCATGTGTAATAATTTTTATTTCTCCATATCCTTACCAACACTTGTCATGTCTATTCTTTTTATTGTCGCCATCCTAGTGGATGTGAAGTGGTATCTATCTCACTGTGGTTTTGATTTATATTTCCCTAATGACTAACAATGTTAAGCACATTTTCTTGTGTCTTCTTTAGAGAAACATCTATTCAAGTTCTTTGCCCATTTTTTAAAATGGGTTATTTGTCTTTATTTTTAAGTTGAAAGAGCTTTTTATGTATTCTGGATCCAAATTCCTTATAGATACATGATTTGCAAGTATTTATTTTCTCATTCTGGGGGTTTATTTTTTCACTTTCTTGATGATCTTTTTTTTTTTTTTTTAAAGATTTTATTTATTAAACAGAGAGGGAGCACAAGCAGGGGGAGTGGGAGAGGGAGAAGCAGGCTTCCCGCTGAGCAGGGAGCCCGATGCAGGGCTCAATCCCAGGACCTTGGGATCATGACCTGAGCTGAAGGCAGGCGCTTAACGACTGAGCCACCCAGGCTCCCCTTGATGGTGTTCTTTGAAGCATGAAACATTTTAGCCTTGATAAAGTCTAGCTGTCCACTTTTTCTTTTTTTCACATGTGCTTTTGGTGTCACAGCTAAGAAACCACTGCCTAATTTTTCACAAAGATTTGCTTTTATATTTTCCTCTCAGAGTTTTGTAATTTTAGCTCTTATGTTTTGGTCTTTGATCAGTTTTTACTGAATTCTTGCATATGGTGTGATGTCGGTGTCCAACTTTTGCATGTGAATATCCAGTTTGACACAACACCATTTGTTTAAAAGACTTTCTTCTCCTTTGAATGTTCTTGGCACCCTTGTCAAAAATCAACTGACCATAGACATATGAGCTTATTCTATACTTTCAGTTCTATTCCACTGACATTCCATTGTCTCTCTTTATGGCAGTATTACACTGTGCTAATTACTGGTGCTTTGTAGTAATTTTGAAATCAGGAAGTATAGCTTCTGCATCCTTGTTCTTGTTTTTCTAGATAAATTGGCTATTCTGTGTCTCTTATATTTCCATATGAATTTTAGGACCCTCTGTCAATATCTGAAAAAAAAAAAAAGCGAGCTTTGATTTTGGTAAGGATTGATCTGTAGATCACTTTGGGGAGTAATGCCATCTTAACAAAATATTAAGCCCTTCAGTCCATGAACATGGGTTGCCTTTCTGTTTATTTAGATCTTCTTTAATTTGTTTCAGTGATTTTTTTTTTAGTTTTCAATGTACAGTTCTTGCTCTTTGATTCCTAAATATTTTATTCTTTTTGATGCTATAATAAATTCCAGTAGTTTCTTAGTTTCATTTTCTAATTGTCCATTGCTAGTTTTTACAACTGATATTTGATGGTTTGACCTTGTGTCCTGCAACCTTGTTAAATTTGTTACTAGTTCTAATAGTTTGTGTATGTGTGTGTGTGTATGGATTCATTAGGATTTTCTATATGTAAGCTCATGCCGTCTGTGAACAGAGAGAGTTTTATTTCTTTCTTTTCCATCTGGATGCCTTTTCTGTCTTTTCCTTGCCTAACTTTCCCTGGCGAGGACCACTCTAGTACAGTGTTGAAAAGAAGTGGGGAGAGCAGACATCCTTGCCTTTCTTCTGTACTTAGTTTTCAGTCTTTCACCATTGAGTGTGATGTTAGCTGTGTTTTTTCAGGATGACTTTTATCAGTGTGACGAAGTTTCCTTGTCTTCTGAGTTTGTTGAGTGTTTTTATTATGAAAGGATTTTGGATTTTGCAAATGCATTTTCCTCATCTGTGGAGACAGTCATGTGGTCTTTGTCCTTTATTATATTGCTAAGGTATATTAGTTACATTGATTACATTTCATTCCTGGGGTAAATCCCAAGCATGGTATATAATCCATTTTGTAGCTTGCTAGATCTGATTTGCTGATATTTTGTTGAAGATTTTATGTATGTATTCACAAGGGATTTTGGTCTGTTGTTTTCAGTTTTTGAGATGTTTTTATTATCTGGTTTTGCTCTAAGGCTAATACTGCTTAACAGTGTAGTAGGAAGTGTTTTCTTCTGTTTTTTTAAAAGAGTTTATGAAGAATTGGTGTTCATTTTTGTTTTAACATTTCGTGGAATTCTCCAGTAAAGCCCTCTGGTCCTGGGGTTTTGTGCACATGTGGGAAGGTGTTTGTTTTGTTTTGAGGGTTTTTTTTTGTGGGAAGGTTTTTGATTACTTGTTATAGGTATATTCAGACTCCTTTTTCTGAGTCAGTTTCCATAGTTTTTATCTTTGTAGAAATTCTTCCATTTCATCCAGATTACTGAATGTAACATAAAATCGTTCATAGTATTTCTTTGCAAATTCTTTTTATTTCTGTAGTGGCAGTAGTAATGTTCCCTCCTTCTCTCCTGATTTTAAGAACTTAAATCTTCTTTCTTTTTTTCTAGCTAAAAGTTTAATTTTGTTTATTTTTTTCAAGGAACCTACTTTTGATTTCATTGACTTTTTTTCTATTGTTTTCCATTCTCTATTTCATTTTGTAATGTATTTCCTTATACGTCAGCAGCTCTCAGAGTGTAGTTGGGGATCCCTTAGCCTCCTTCAGCAGGTCCTTGAAGTTAATATTGTTTTCATAATATATCAAGACTCTGCACTCTAAAGCATTCTGATTTTGAAGCAGAGATGAGACTCCACTGTTTTTTATTTAGCCAGACATTAAAGAGTTTGCAAACATGTAAAACAATGCCATTCTTGTCACTAAATACTTTTTGGGGAAAATATAATTAGTTTTCATTTAAAAATGTACCATTTATAGTGACACATTTTCCTATTTTAAAATGAATTATTAAATCTTTTTACTAGAGATTTTTACCAAAAAAGCCCTTAGGAGTCTTCAGAGAGTTTTAATAGTGTAAAGGGGCCTGTGATCAAAAAGTTTTAAATCTGCTGTATATGTTATTTAGTCTTTTAAAAAAATTGTGATTTAGATATTCCTTTTTTGTAGCTAAACAAAATGGAAAAGCTAAATAATTCATTCAGAATTTTAGACATAGGAGCCAGGATTAAAAACTGAATTTTTAATAATCCAGAATTTATGCCCTTTTAAAATTATACTATTTTGCCCTTTGCATTATTGTGACTAGCTAATTATTTGACTTTTTTTCTTTTTCTACATTATTTCATACTCGGGTTTCTTGGGATTTAAAACAAGGTAATTAGTCAATTATTTTAGAGTGTTTTCTCAGTACTGTGTGGTGAGATGTTAGATACTGTAAATACAGTTTTTCTCAGACCATAATGATTCTTTGACATTTCCTCAACAGTGAGATGTGTCATGGCAATGCTGAAAAAGAGAATCAGGGATGAGAAGACCAATGTTAGGAAGTCTGCACTGCAGGTGTGAGTTTTTTCTAGATATCCTTGA
This sequence comes from Mirounga leonina, assembly GCF_011800145.1. Taxonomy (NCBI): domain Eukaryota; kingdom Metazoa; phylum Chordata; class Mammalia; order Carnivora; family Phocidae; genus Mirounga; species Mirounga leonina. The sequence goes on along the minus strand of NW_023270387.1, from coordinate 28,897,831 downwards.
ATGTGCTCTCGTTTTAGCACTAAAAACTTAGAAATATTTTGTAAAAACCCCAGCTATAATCATTATTTAACTTCTTTTTCACTTAACATTTGTTCACTTTGATCCTGCTGTATATATAAATTACAGAGATGAGCTAAAGGTTTGTCTGTTTTTAAATTTCCTCTGGGTTGTTGACTTTTTAAGAATCACATAGTTATATCCGTAACATTTTTTAGATTAGGGATTCTTAATCTGGGGACCATGGATGGATTTTGATAGGGTGCATGTAACCCCTGAATTTCTTTGTAAATACTTGTTTATGTAAAATGTATGTCAAATTTTCTCCAGAGAGAGGCCTTAGCTTTCATCAGATTCTGAAAAGCTGGGATGTTACCAGGTGGAGGGATGGATCAGTGAGCTCAAAAGTGTTAAGAACCACAGACTTAAGTCTTCTGTTTGTCTACAGTGTGTCTTTTTGCTATGAGTAAGTCATCAATTCATGTTACATGTGTTCCTTCTAGGTATTAGTGAGTATTTTGAAACACTGTGACATCTCAGGTATGAAAGAAGAGCTATCACTTCTGCAGGACCAGTGTCGGGACCCTGCAGTATCTGTCCGAAAGCAGGCCTTACAGTCTCTTACTGAACTTCTTATGGTGAGAAACAGTGCATTTTTACATTAAAAATAATTCAGCGTAAATAATTATCTCTTGCTAAAAATTAAGTTGCCTATTGGAAATTCTACCAAGCCTACTGTAGGACTCTACAGTGTAAGAGAAGAGGTATCTTTCAATTACATATGATAGATTATGTTTCATATTATAATATAATTATGAACTAATGCTAGAGAATACTAGTGATTAGCCTTTTCTTGACTTCAGCTTAAATCTCACATAGAAATATGAATTTTAAAATGAGTTTGGTTAGGTCAGAGGCCTAGATTAATTTTTGTACAATAACACCTAGTAGGTGATAACTGCCAAAAGAACAGATCCACTAATCTGATATGAAATTTACTTCTGCCAAATAATTAACTTTTGAAGAATTTTAAAAGCATGTTTATTTCTTTACTTCATGATAGAAAGCAATAAGCAATGCATACTTTGACTTCCTCTGCCAGCATCTATTCTAATTGCTCCTTGGGATGAATATTTATCCTTTGCTCTTCATCTTGAATTACTAAAAAGTGCTGATTTACTACTACTAATACAGTAATGACTTTCTAAGTTTCAAATTTCAATATGCACAGATACACAGTAATTGGAGATTGAACTTTGTTTTAACATATATTTCAAATGTTCATCTTTTTTTTCACTTTGGTGGTTTATTTGTACTTTTGTGTGTGTGACTATTTTTAAGTCTCAAAATATTGACCACAGCCTCACTGATTTGTATTTAGACTTCTGGTAGTGTCAGACTTCTTTTTGACTTAATGATGTTTAATTCCTAAGGCTCAACCTGGATATGTCCAGATACAGAAAGCCTGGCTGACAGGGATCATCCCAGCTGTGATGGACTGTGAGAGCACAGTGCAGGAAAAGGCTCTGGAATGCCTTGACCAGCTCCTGTTACAGAACATTAAGCATTACAATAAATTCCACACTGGAGACAATAGCCAGGTACTGGCTTGGGCACTTCTTACTCTCCTTAGTACAGAAAACCAGGAACTAAGGTATGTTAATTGTGTGACTTCTTTTCTGTATAGAAAGCCATAAAAGTTTTTTATTAAAATTTCTGTATTGGTCAAACTGAGGGTTCTAGAGGGGAGGGGGGTGGGAGGATGGGTTAGCCTGGTGGTGGGTATTGAGGAGGGCACATTCTGCATGGAGCACTGGGTGTTATGCACAAACAACGAATCATGGAACACTTCATCTAAAACTAATGATGTAATGTAGGGGATTAACATAAGAATAAAAAAAAATTTCTGTATTGGTCTTGGAAAATTAGCTTTCCAAATTACTTAACATATATGAAGATTCAATTTTTGGTCTTTTTTTTCTTGACCCAATTCAAATCGCTTAGCATTTTTGTGGTGACAGTTTTTTGTGAAGTCTTTGATTACCTCCTTTGCTTTTCTCTGAGTGTTTAATGTCTTAATATGTAGTAGAAAGCACTGATAGACATATTAATAGTAACTTTCCACATACTCATTTTTATGAAAGATGACTTCCTAGTTCTTTCAAATTAAACTTTTCCTGAGATCTTATTGGATTGGTTGACTTGATACCACTGCAGTATATTTTCCCCATTTGATAACATTTACTGAGCATACACTGTAGTGAGGGGTTAGCACGTGTTGTATTAGTAAATTTTAATCTGTACTGCAGTAATCTTACAATTAACTTGTGTTTACACTACCTTGACTGACTTCTTTTTTTTTAATCATGTAAGAAACACTTCCCTACTCGTTTATATGTATTTATGGAGGAATTATCATACAATAGAAATATACTAGATTTTGTATTGTAAAATGCCGTTCTGTGGCCCTGGCAAGTCACCAGTAAAATGGTGCTTAGTGGGGGCTGTGGAGAAGGCAATGGAGAGTTACTGTTAAATGGGTACAACATTTCATGTGGGGTGATAACAAAGTCCTGGGGATGGATGATTGCACAAGAGTGTGACCCCACTGAACTGTACACCTAAAAATCATTAAAATGATAAATTTTATTATGTATATTTTACCACAAGAAAAAAAATTTATTTGCTCAAAGTTAGGAAGGAGAGTATAGAATTAGGGTCTTAAGTATAAAAATGTTTCGGAATAGCTGTTATGGAAAACGAGCTAGGGCAGCAGTCCTCAAAGTGTGAAGGATTCATGAGCTCAGACTGTTTTGATCATGATATTAAGATGTTATATGCCATTTTTCACTTTTATTCTTTCACAGTACAATAGAGTTTTCTGGAACCATATGATAATATTGAAGCAAATTGAATGCAGAGGCAGCTGTAATAATCCACCTGTCTTTTGTTTAAGCCAGACCATAAAGAGATTTACAGAAAGTAAAAGCAATGACACTGTTCTCACCAAGTTTATTTTGTTTTGAGAAAGATTGTGATTTTTTTGTAAAACAATACATTTATGTTAACATGTAATTGGCTTATTGTTATTTTTAGATTAGTAGATAAATATTTTTAATTTTCTCAGTTTTAATTTCTGCACAGCAGGATATAGCCCACATAAACCAAAGCTCTTCAAAGTGGTGCATGATTTTTTGAGTTCAAAAGTGCCCAAAGATGAAAAAGTATGAGAACTACTGAGCTTGGGAATCAGGTTTTCAAAAAGGATTATTAAGAAAAGTAAGAGCTGGTGGAATAGAGTTCTATAAACATTTGTAAACAAAATCTTGTGGTATGTTCTTTAATAAACAGAAAGTAGCTAGAACATCAGGAAGTGTTCAGGAAGAGAGAGACTTCACAGAACAGATGACTCTTGAATTTGAATCTTGAAGGTTAATAAGGAGGCAAAAGGGCATGGCCATGGGAAACAAACAGCCAATGCAAAGCCATGGAAGCATAAGCATTGTGTCCTGTTAGGAGCCATAGGATTTCACTGTGGGTGGGGAAATGGTGCTTGTTGGACTGCACATAAAATGAAATGAGATGTTAAGCAGGGTCCACACACTGCAGAGTTGTTACATAGCATACCAAGGAGTTTGACTTTAGATTGAAAACAGAATGGGAGGGGGAGGCTGCTGATGAATTTAAAGTGGATGGGTAATAGAGGATTTTATATTTTAGGAAGTGTTAACCTTGCAAATAAAACACCCAGTTATTTTACCAGCAAAATGGGTTTATACGGGAATAGCAGAGCTATGACAAACCACAGGCAAGTCTGGAGATCAAAGGAGAGGAACTGTTAGTTTTTAGAGAAAAGGGAGACATTGGGAAGAGCTGCTTTGAAGGAAAGCCCATTGAAAGAAAGTGAGAGTTCAAGGTGGTGATGGTTTCTCCATGGCTGAGTTGTGACAGACTCTCCATTGGCGGGCTGTCACCAGGCTAGGAGGAATCCTTCCTCTTGGCTGTAGTAGTAAAGTCAGCTTCTTTCTGTTGGGTCTGCAACTGATGATCAGTGATAGGTGTGAGAGCTCCCCCCTGCTGGCTTCTCAGCTCCACTTTCAGTTTCACAGGAAGTGTAGCAAAAGGACTTGTGCTCGGTGACCAGGAGACAACTAGAATCTAAGAAAACAGGCCAGCACTGAAATGATTTAAGTTAAAGATGATGAGGACTTGCATCAAGGAGAAGGCAGTAGAAATGAAGAGAATGAAGTATATTTAAAGATATTTAACAAGTGGAATTATAGAATTGGTAAAGTTTTGATTTGAGGGTTAAAAGGAATCAGTGCACTTCCTCTGCTCAAACTGCTCACAGTCTAGTGGAAAGAGACAAAATAAATTCACAATTTTAGTAAAAAGTGAGTTTTAGGAGCAAAGAGGGAGGGCATAGAGCAGTTTGGTGATTTTTTTTTTTTAACGTTTTTCTTTTTTTAGCTTAGGTTGGCTTCCTTTTGATGGTGGCAAGAGCTGAATTATTCCCAAAGGTGGAATAAGTAGAAATTAACCAGGCAGCCATAATAGAGTTTCCAGACAGAAAATAGCAATGCAAAGGCTTAGAGGACTGAAGTCTCCATGATTCTATCCAAAATAACTGGTAAATGGGATTTCCATTCACTGGAGGTATGGAAAGCAGAGGCAGGGCAGATATCTGAACAGAGGGAAGGTAGGAGATGGAAGTCCAATTTAAATGTCTGCACAGCAAAGGAAACAGTTGACAAAACTAAAAGCCTACGGAATGGGAGAAGATATTTGCAAATGACACATCATGTAAAGGGTTAGTATCCAAAATCTATAAACAACTTATCAAACCCAACACCCAAAAAACTAATCCAGTTAAGAAATGGGCAAAAGACATGAATAGACACTTTTCCAAAGGAGACATCCAGATGGCTGACAGACACATTGAAAGATGCTCAACATCACTCATCATCAGGGAAATACAAATCAAAACCACAGTGAGATACCACCTCACACCTGTCAGAATGGGTAAAATTAACAAGTCAGGAAACAACAGATGTTGGCGAGGATGCGGAGAAAGGGGAACCCTCCTACATTGTTGGTGAGAATGCAAGCTGGTGCAGCCACTCTGGAAAACTGTATGGAGGTTCCTCAAGAAGTTAAAAATAGAACTACCCTATGATCCAGCAATTGCACTATGAGGTATTTATCCAGAGGATACAAAAATACTGATTTGAAGGGGCACATGCACCACAGTGTTTATAGCACTATCAACCATAGCCAAATTATGGAAAGAGCCCAAATGTTCATCAGCTGATGAATGGATAAAGATGTGTGTGTGTGCGTGTGTGTGCATGTAATGGAATATTACTCGGTGATCAAAAAGAATGAAATCTTGCCATTTGCAACAATGTGGATGGAACTTAGAGTGTATTATGCTAAGCGAAGTAAATCAAAGAAAGACAAATACATGATTTCACTCATATGTGGAATTTAAGAAACAAAAACATGGGGAGGGGAAGGGAAGGAAAAATAAAATAAGATGAAAACAGAGAGGGAGGCGATCTATAAGAGACTCTTAAATATAGAGAACAAACTGAGGGTTGTTGGAGGGGAGGTCGGTGGGGTGATGGGCATTAAGAAGGTCACTTGTTGGGATGAGCACTGGCTATTGTATATGACTGATGAATTACTAAATTGTACTCCTGAAACCAATACTACACTATATGTTAACTAACTTGAATTTAAATTTAAAAAAAAAAATGTGTGCTTGCGATGCTTTCTCATGTCTAAGTGGTAATTCATTTTGGTAATGAATGAGATCATCCAGGGTTCTGTTGTAGATAAGAGAAGAGGACTAAGAATAGAACTTTTCAAAATCAGCCATTAGAGTGTTTTGAAGAAAAGGAATTAGTGAAGGGAAAATAAAAGAGATCCAACAAGTAGACCACAGACCAGAGTACGAGGGCAGAGAAAGTGGTCAGTAATGTCTGGCAGAGGTTATGGAAAATGGGGACTGAACATAGTCCGTTGGTTTGGATACTAGGATACTAGGATAGAGGTCAGTGGTGCGGTACAAAAGAACCAGGTTAGTATCTGTTGAAAACATTCTGACTTGATAGGGAGTGGCTTATGATCAACAGTGGGGCTAACTGGGGGGTAAGCTAATTGAGGGAGGCTTTTTGGGAACTGTACAGCTGATGTGGAGGGGTATGAGTTGTCAGAAGAGCCAAATTTGAGATTTCAAAACTGGAAGTTCAGAGGATTTTTTTTCCCATTCTGTTCATTTCTTATAGTAAACATTACTTAATATTTTGTGTGATTCTTCTTAATAAATTTTAAAATATTTGCTGATTGCATGCATGTTGTTTTTGGGCCGTAATTAGATATAAATTATGTTATGAGTTACCTGCAGTAAAATTCTAGATGTTTATAGATAGATTTTTAATCAGTAGCTAATTTATAAAACCGTTAATTTATGTGGATATGGTTATTATGTGTAGATGTGTTTATTTTGTTACAGTTGTTTTCTGCCTGCTTTGAGAATTCCTTTCTTTTATTTTCACTTAATGAGAAAATCTTGGTATATGAGTGTATATGAGTGTGTGTGTATGTTCCTAGCAGTTTAGGAAAAATTAATTGTGGGAAGAAGTGTATTTTTCTCTTTGCTTAGATATGTAACACTGCATTTGTTTCATCAGTCATGTGATCTCGTTCAGTGCTATGAGAAGAAGTCAAATAAGAAATGATATAAAACAATGACATAACACCAGCACTTAATACGCCAGAAGCATTTTTTTGTTTTATTTTTAAAGGGTTTGAAATACGGATTTCTGAGTGGTATTGGCAGGTCATAGCAAAGTTTAGCTTGTTTAATATCACCATATTTAAATGCTAGGATGTCATTTGTCTCCAGTCCTTCTATTGAAAAAACAGCAATGTCTATGCTTTTTGTCACTAAAACCCTCTAAACTATGGATGTATTTGTTATTGGTAACTCATCCCTTATGTTTATATAGCAATTTTGGAGGGAATGAGGATAAGAAGGGTCTCAAATGAATTATGAAATTTTATTCTTTGCTTTAAAAATAAATTCTTTATAAGGGGGGAAATAAATATATTTTATTCTATAATAAAAATTTTAAAGTTGCTAGTTTGGTATCAAATATGTCACTAGCCAGGAACTTCTGCATAGACGTTTGATGTGCCAGAGGAGTCCTGGAGCAACAGAAGGTGGTAACCTTTCACTGAGGGCTGCTCTGAATAGTTTTGTATATTTACAGTTAGAATTGTTCTTTCCCATCTTTTTTTCTAGCCGCTATTTAAATAAGGCTTTTCATATCTGGTCCAAGAAAGAGAAATTCTCGTCCAGTTTTATAAACAATGTGATATCCTACACTGGCACAGAACATTCTGCACCAGCCTGGATGCTGCTCTCCAAGATTGCTTGCTCATCCCCCAAGCTGGACTACACCAAAATAATAGAGTCCTGGGAGAAAATCAGCAGGTTTGCATGCTTATAATGTAGTTGCTGATAGACACTGAAGATTCTTGGAAACAAAGCTCATGTCTTAAGGAAGTGGGCTATTTCATAGCTATTCATATACATAGATCTTGTCTTTAAATTCTGGTATAAAAACAAACATGAAAGATAAGAATAAGTTAAGCTTTCAGTTTACCCTTTGTCCCAGTAATTTAAGTGCCTTAATGCTCCTACAACTTGACTCCTAAACCATGCTACCCTACATTCCTCCAGTATTAACAATCCAGAGACTATTGGTTGGCAGCAGAGTTTATTTTGGCTCTATATTGATATTCCTTATGTCCTTTTCCTAGTCAACAGAATCCCAATTCAAACACCTTAGGACATATTCTGTGTGTTATTGGGCATATTGCAAAGCATCTTCCTAAGAGCACCCGGGACAAGGTGACTGGTGAGTGTCTTTTGGAGAATCTTGCAAAGGCTTTGCTTCTCACTTTATATATATTTTAAGCAGTTAAATTTGGAGGGTTTTTGACTCTCTTTTTAGATGTGGTCAAGTGTAAGCTGAATGGATTCCAGTGGTCTCTAGAGTTGATCAGCTCAGCTGTTGATACTTTGCAAAGACTCTGTAGAGCATCTGCAGAGACACCTGTGGAAGAACAGGTACGCTACAAACTCTCCTGGATATGTATGTCGTTTGTTTGTACTTATACATACTACTCTGTTTTGAAGTTTGAAGAGTGTTCTCTGTGGAGAACCTACAAGAATGGGTAGTCTCCAGCAGCTGATACTACAAGTAAATACTTATGTGACAAGAAGTTGACATTCCCTGAGATCTTGGCTACTAATGACACAGGGTTCCCTCAGGAAGTCACCACCTTGGTTCTAGGTACAAGTGTCTTCTAGGAAATGATTTCTGATCATTTGAGAGGTCATACTCCTGGAAAATACCTGTCCTGTTACTGTAAGGCTATATTATTCTAATACCTCTTCCTATATCATGTCCCCAGAGTTGGGCAGAACCTACAGCTCATATTTTCTGTAGAACATACACACAAATCCAAGCCAGGGTTTTGCCTGAGACAAAGCCATTACTTTGACTCCCTAAAAGATATCCATATCAGTTTCTCTAATAAGTTACTTTATTGCCATGTATTCTGTTTTTATCATGAAATACACTCCTAGACAATGCTAATCATTACGAAAAATTTTAAGATGGGTCATTATGATTCTAGAAGTCAAAAGTTAATTTAAATAACTGCTGGAATATTTTTAAGTTTCCCAGAATAAAAATATTTTTGCTTCATTCAGCTACATTCCTGTGCTTCCTTTTCTTATATATAAGTTCCTTAAAGGAAGTCCTTCCTTGAAACAAACTGAGGGTTGCTGGACTGGTGGGGGGTGGGAGGCATGGGGTGGCTGGGTGATAGACATTGGGGAGGGTATGTGCTATGTTACATCTTCTATTTGTAGTAACATATAATAGGAAAGTATAAGTTTTTTTGCTTAGGACTGAAAACAGGTTGAAATGTACTTAACTAAAAATACCCAGCTCTTCCCATGTAAATGGTGTCTGGTGTTTTCCTGGCATGTACCTTTTGGCCCGTCTGATGAAAGGGATACTTGCTTTGTTTGATTTTTCTAGCCGTTTATCTCTTGATCCAAGAAAAACTTCAAATAAGGAACATTACCTAAGTAGGGAGCATATTTGAATAGCAGAAAGCAGGTCAAAACAAAACAAAAGCTGTTCACGAGGAAAGAATGATGTAGGGAAAAGCAGGGAGAAGTGTATATGGCAGATTATGAAACTGTGATCCGGCATGTCTTCTTGGTGGCACACAGCTGATTAATGGCAGAGCCATGCCTGGAACTAAGGCCTCTGACTGCCTTCCCAATCTTTTTTTTTTTTTCACCAGCACTGGCTGGAGGAAGAGTGATCTATAATACTGGTGGCGTTGGGGCCTTAAGAAGCCACTGGCTGCTCACTAATGGCCCACAGTTGTTAGCACAGTAAGTTACATCATTCTTAGAGCCTGTGAGGAAGACACAGTCATCTTCACATTTAAAAACTGAGAACTAAAAGAGATTATGACCACATTTGAAAAAAGGCCAGGGTTGTAGCTTTGCCAATACCACTTCCCTTGGTGGTAGACAATGGACTGAGGCCCTAAGATTTTCTAGCATCTTAGGGTATTTTAAATTCGTACGACCTGGTGGTTTCCCCTAAACATGCTTCTCTTTTCCTTTTCTCTGTAAATGAACATTCTGTATTTTACTGAGAAAAACAAATTGCCCAAAGAATAGATGATCAGGATCTAGCTCAACAGCATTGTGTATGAAAAGACATGGGTTTGGGGGCACTGTTGCTATCTATAAGCCTGGTACCAGTTAATAGTGTTTTGTGGCTATCACTGGAAATAGTCTGTGAGATCTTGGACTGTATTAATAGAAATAGTGACTACAATAAGAGGGGTGATGGTTCTCCCCTTTGTACTGGTGAAATCTAAGTTGGCATGTTCTAATTTAATTTCAGCAGCAACTCCTTAGAGAAATGTTGATAAAATTGAATATATCAATGGGAGAGCAATTTGGTGAGGAAGTTGCAAAGCAGGTTGTATAAGGAACAGCTGAAGGACCTGGGTGTTTAGCTGGTGAAGGGAAGAATTATGTGGGATAAGCTGCCTAGCTAAGTTCAAATATATGAAGGACCTTAAAATGAAAGAAGAATTAGTTTTATTTGGCATCACAGACCAATGAGTGGAAATCGTGAGGAGACAAACGTTAGCCAACTAAAGAAAAAACATACTGAGGTCTGCCTGAAATGGAGGGACTTGCCTCAAAACACATCCTAAATCATTGGAGGTGTTCACAGAGAAGCTGGACAACTTGACATGAGTCCCTGTGTGAAGAGATTCCCAGGATTAGATGGCCGTGACAGTTCTCTGCCAGATTCTGTGATTCCAAAAGTTCTAGTCCAACTACCCAGCCCAGTTCTAGGCTTGAGGTCTCACACAAGTTAACCTTTGTCTTCTTGCCAGGATAGAGCATACAGATTTCAGAAGTTCTCCTGAACAGCATCACAGCCCAGGCTGTGCAATCTATTAAAATAAATATAACAATTCTATAAAAAGTAATAAAGACAATCATTTTGAAACATTTTAGGCCAAGTCAAACTAAAAACATTTGGGTCACAGTGATAGTTTGCCCCAATGTGGTAAACATTGAGCACCATTTTGTGGTAGTACTGCTGGGCCCTGGGGTGGTGGTTAAAACAGAGTCCCTTCCTAAGGCACCCACAGCATAATAGGGCAGATGCACATGGAAACAGGTGATTTCAACATAATATAATCATTCCTGGGGCGCCTGGGTGGCTCATTCAGTTGAGCATCCCAACTTTTGATTTCAGTTCAGGTCACAATCTCAGGGTTGTGAGATCGAGCCCCAAGTCGGGCTCTGCGCTCAGCGCAGAGTCTGCTCCTCCCTCTCCTGCTCCCTCTCTTCCTCCCTCTGTCCCCCTGCCCCCACCCCACTTGCTCTCTCTCAAATAAATAAAATCTTTAAAAAAATATATAATCATTCCTCAAATAGAAATGTGCATAGGATAACATGGAAGTCTTGGAGTGGAGCCACTTAGCTCAACCTGGGTGTTTTGGACTGGCCTCCTAGAGAAAAATGTAGTCAGAGAGCTGTAGAATGTGACTGAGCTCTCTCAGCTGCCATGGAGGTGATACATACTAGAGATGGCGACCACTTGAGGTTATTTTAACTAACAACGACTGAAAACTTGTCTTTAATGAATACATTTCAAAATGGATAACAACTGTTCTTTTTTATTGTCTTTTTAAAGTATACTATTTGCTATAGTAGTTAATTCACCATCTATATATGCTAGAAGAACTGTGGTGTTTTTCTCTATTAATGGAGGAGCACCATTATAGGTCTTTTATCAGGGCACTGGATCTTCCCAGATATTTGCTTTTTGCTCTTAAAGGGCATATGGAGAAAGATATGTATGTGTGTGTGTGTGTGTCATATATGTGTGTATATGCTGTATATATATATACTGTTCTTTGTGAATTCTGCTTAGTTCTTCTAGCCAGATTGCTGAAAGAGCAAAGATTCGAAAGCATGATGGCTAGGACTTCTCATCGCTTATGGTTATGCCTTTGAAGACCATAGATTTTCTTCTGAGAAAATTGTTTCATGGATAGTCTCATAGATGTATGGAATCCTTCAGAGATTACCTTTGACTTGCCAACAGGAATTACTGAAGCAGGTGTGTGGGGATGTCCTCTCCACCTGTGTGCAGTCCCTCTCCGACATAGTTCTGAAGCAAAGAGGACCCGGGAATATGGATGAAGACCTGTTTGTAAGTAATTACTTTTCTGAAACATTCCTGTCCTTTACATTGGTTGAGGTTTTCTAAAGATGACTTTCTAATGTGCATTTCTAATGCTATTAGCAAGAAAAGGATTTTCCTAGCCTAGAGCTTACTTTTTTTTTAGAAGAATTTTTGTGTTGGTGGCCTATTCGTTTTTCTCTCATGTACTTATTATCTGGGGGAAAAACTTGGTGGGATAGGCTTCATCCAGTTAGAGCCTGTGAGGTACCTGATCCAGTAGGGAAAACGCAGTCTGTGTTGTGAAATAATAAGGTGAGGAAGTAATAAAGGCAGGATGCTCTTTGTTCTTTTGGCTTGTTTGTTTGATGTGTTTTTAAAGTATAATGTGTCTGCTAAAGCTGTTTGAATACCAGACTGTAGAACTAGGGAATAGTGCTGAGCAGTTCTGAAGCCATGGCTGAAATACGTGAAATATTTGAAAATTGAAAATACAGATAAGCTTGGAGCAGCAAGACTATATGACGTGGCACCCTGCTTTAGAAATTGTGTTGGTGCAGTTGATTCCTGTGGGCCAGTAAATGTGGAGCCAGTTTCCTGATTCGAGGTTGACCGTCAACGAAACACGCTGTAGTAATTCTGACTGCAACATCTGACAGTCAGTAAAGAAAACTTTTTGATGCCCTTCTGTAGAGGCCATCATTTCACCAGAATTGGCCATTTTCCGCATCTATATGAAAATTAGTAGAGTACCTCTCCTCTGTGCTCTTCCTGCTTTGCCACCTCACACTTGTACCTGGAGACTGAGGACCGTGTTTAGATAAGTGAGAAGAGACCATTTGTGCTGAGGCATTAATATGCACACTTTAGTAATGAAAGTATTACCAGTAGGAATCCAGACATTGCAGTTCAGAGGGCCCTGCCCCAGGGTTCCTAGAGGGTCTCATGCCTCTAATTTGTCTGAGCAGTCACTGCCCAAACTAAGAAAAATGCTTATTATGACCAGTGAGTTCTTCCCCCTAAAATTTTTTTTCAACTATTAAATATGTCACCAAAAGCTTCCCGTTAGTCAAAATATATAAGGATACATATATATTATAATATATACATTATAATATATACAATAGAGCTATTGTTTACTTCACTCTTCTTTAAGTAGAATTTAAATATTCCTTTAATCACTAAGATATATATGTTCAGGAGTTTTTAAATATACATACTCTTGATTTTGGCTCAGGTCATGATCTCAGGGTCATGAGATCGAGCCCTACGTTGGGCTCTGTGCTGGGCATGGAGCCTGCTTAAGACTCTCTCTCCCTCTGCCCCTCCCCCCACTTGCACGGACACTCTCTTTCTCTCTCTAAAATAAGTAAGTAGGGTGCCTGGGTGGCTCAGTCAGTTAGGCGTCTGCCTTCGGCTCAGGTCCTGATCCCAGGGTCCTGGGATCGAGTCCCATGTTGGGCTCCCTGCTCGGCAGGGAGCCTGCTTCTCCCTCTGCCTGCCACTCTCCCTGCTTGTACTCTCTCTCACTCTCTCTCTCTCAAATAAATAAGATCTTTTTAAAAAAATAAATTAAGTAAATCTTTACAAAAATAAAATAAGCCTTTTACATTTTACTATTTAGCCTCACCCCTGCATTTTTAGGATAAAGAAAAAACTGTTATTAACTCTCCAGTTGAATGTTCTTCATAAACACACAGTAGTAGTGGCAGCTGTGAGGAAGATGGTAGTTATAAGTTTTTGATAGGAGTCTAAATAGTAAACCAGTCAGGAAGACAGTTTGGAAATATGTTTTAAAATGTAAAACAGTTTTATGCCCTTTAGCCCTGGATTACTTCTAAGGAAGTAAAACAGTGTTTAAAGGTACAAAGGTGTTCTTCAGAAGGAATGCAAACAATAGGAAAGGATTAGAAGCAGTGTAAATGTTCACTAATAGTGAAGTAAATTATGATGACATCAGTAGTTTTTAACATACTTATATAGTCATTAGTCATATTTATTATATCTAGTGACAAAAAAGGCTGGGTGAATTTTACCATGTAGTGACTGAATTTTTACAGTGGCCATGTGTTTTTATGGAAAAAAAACTAGTTCTTTTAATTTGAGGCACAAAAAAAGATATTGACATGTCTTTAGCTAGAGTTAATTTTTCTTTTGCCTTATTTTTACTGCAAAACCAATTCTTTTTGCAGGTGAAGTACATTTTTACCTTAGGAGATATAGCCCAGCTTTGTCCAGCCAGAGTGGAGAAGCGAGCATTCCTTCTGATTCAGTCCATTCTAGCTTCTTCTGTTGATGCGCATCATCGTAAGGCACTTGAAATTATCCTCTGCACGTGCTGTCTTAAGGTGGGGTTGGCCCCTGAGATACTGTAGATAAGCCCTCTTCTTCTTCCTTGTAGCAACATCATCTCAAGGTCGCAGTGAAGCTCCAGCCTTTGAGCCACTCTCCCAAGTCAGGGGCTGTGTCATGCCTTCTGTGATTAGAGCACACGCCATCATTACTTTGGGTAAGCAAGAATAACACGGGGAAAGTATTGCTTGTGCGGTCCAGTTCCATGGGTAGCTTTTTTGTCTCAAATAAGCCAGCCTTAGTAATGTGTTATGTATGCTGAGCTCATATTTACTCTAGCTCCTGTGAATTTTGGAGGGAATTCTGATAGGAGCACCCAGCTCAGAGGCATACCAGAGTGCTGATAATGAGAGCCCTTGGTTGGCAGCTGCCCAAGACGATCAGACTCAAGACATTTCCTGTAGGGAGCTTTTGGTTTTTATGTTAATTTATTACAATTACACTTGTTCCTTTTTTGGGGGGGTTTGAGGGGGTTTTTTTTTAATACTCATAATGTAGCACCGTGAGGTCTCTTCATCAAGAACTATATGCCAGGTACCACACTGATTTCTGGGAATGAAAAACTAAATTTGCAGTTCAGTTCATAAAAGAAGATAGTTTATTTGATACCTACCAGAACTGGTAGATGAGCTAATTAATAGACATATTTCCCCATGGACTCAAATTGTTGTGAATCTCGAGAAGACTGACCTCTGTGCTCTAATTTGAATTTTGTTTTAGTATGATTGTTTATTTTATCCTGGATAAGATTTATGAATGTTTTTTGTAATACTAATTTTTTAAAAATCTAAGAGTTGTGAATAAGAGCAAAACATTCTCTGGGCTGCAAAAAATTACAAACAGGGGCACCTGGGTGGCTTAAGCTTCTGACTTTGGCCAGGTCGTGATCTCAGGGTCCTGGGATTGAGCCCCGTGTTGGGCTCCCCGCTCAGCAGGGAGTCTGCTTGTCCCTCTATCCCTCTGCCTGCTTGTGCTCTCTCTCTCTCAAATAAATAAACAAAATCTTTAAAAAATATATATATAAACAAAACTCAGTAACAGCCTCCCTTCTCCTAACTGTGAATAAGAAATAAAATGAGGTGGTTATTCTTTCCTATTTACTTAGCTCAGATTTCAAATTCATTATTAAACTTTTTGGCTTCAATGGAAAATGTATATAATCAAAATAAAATGTATCATCTGTTAGATTTTATTGGTCATTTTCCAGGTGAGTAGATAAGTTCTGAAATTCAACTGTTGACTTTAAAAGGAGGATAGTTTTACTCCAATGAAGGGATATCTCTTGGTATATGTCTCATAAAACCCTGAAGTGGTGGTGGGGGGCATTATTTTTTTAGGTATTTTGAACTTCCTGATATTTAGTAGTATGAGTTTGTCTGCCTTTGATTTTTTTTTGTTTGTGATGGTTGATATGATGTTTTAACTTTGATCAAGTAAAATCCACAGCAGGCTATATCTGGAGAAAATGTAGGCATAGGATTAGAGTCAAGACATCTTAATCTCTTCTGTGACAGGCAAGCTGTGTTTACAGCATGAGGATCTTGCAAAGAAGAGCATCCCAGCCCTTGTGCGAGAGCTGGAAATGTGTGATGATGTGGCTGTTCGCAACAATGTTGTCATCGTCATGTGTGATCTTTGTATCCGGTACACAGTCATGGTGGACAAGTACATTCCCAATATCTCCATGTGTCTGAAGGATTCAGATCCCTTCATCCGAAAGCAAACACTCATCTTGCTTACCAATCTCTTGCAGGTATGTCTGAGAACAGGACCTGTCATTTTTTTCCTTCCACTATTGCTTCTGGTTTCAGGGAATATTTGAGTAGCATAGGAAATGCACTGCTCTGTAGTAGAATCCAAAAATAATCAGCCTTGTCTCTGGTTTAAAATATCACTCTTCTGATGTTCTGTACAGCCTTTTAAACAGAGTGTTACTTCCTAATGTTTATTTTGGGTGTTTGTTCACATATCCTGTCAACCAGTGTGAGGTTTCATTTTTGTGAGTAAATTCCATGTAGAGAAGAGCACACTCAGTGGACGAGTACTTCTAGTTCCAATTCTGTCATTCTCCTTGACTTTGAACAAGTCAGTGTTTCTCAGACATAACTTCGTCTTTTGTGAAATGAGGATCATATTTGCCCTGGCTGTCTCAGAGTTGGTCTGAGAGTCCAATGAGACATTTTTAGTGTGTGAAAGAACTTAGTGAACTCTAAACTCTTAGTGAACAGAGCACTCGATGTTTTTCTTGCCATCGAGAACATGTTTAGCCTAAAGTGAGGGAGAAATAGTATTTGACCTTTAAAAAGAAGGCATTTAACTAAGTTGTATATCTATTCTAGTGTGTTCTATATACTTACTTTTTTATATGGTTAGGTACCTGATGAAGGCACCATTGGCACTCGCCCTTTTAAAGCCAGGTGCTTTGAGTAATTTTCCTAATAGAGTAGATAGGTTGCTGTTCTACCCAAATATCCCTCCACTTCTCTTTATGATCAGCAAATATATGTGCCTTCAAGATGGTCGGAAGTGAGTGCTAACAGACTGTGCTAATGTGGCACAGACAGACTGAGTAGCTGACAGGTGTGATGTTAAACAAAAGAAAGTTAACAGTTGGCTTTATGACTGAATGCATTTAGGGTTTGTATATTAAAATTCATCCTTAAACAAGCTGGTTTCTCTTTATACAGGAAGAATTTGTGAAATGGAAGGGCTCTCTGTTCTTTCGATTTGTCAGCACTCTGATAGATTCACACCCAGACATCGCCAGGTAACTCTTTCCTCACGTGTCAGATAACTGAATGATTTACCTAATTTCTGGTGTACATTAGCTCTCTTTAAAATTTGTTTCGAGTTGAGTTTTTTAGAATTTAGTGAGCTTTTGACAGTTGCCAGAGAATTAGCAGATTTTTAAGCTATATAACAAAGCTTTACTTGGCATATAAATTAAAAAAAAATCCCTCATTCAGTTTGACCATTAAATAGTCTCAGTATTGACTACATTTGGTAACATTGTTGACTGTCCCTAAAGGAGTAATGAAGAGCAGTATATGAGTTTGTCATAGTAAATTATATGGAATTGTAGCAATTAACTATTGACTTAACTATGTTGATTTCTAAGCCAGTAAAATGTCAATTTTGATAGAGTTCAGGCTTTCTTGTAAGTGCAGAAATTGTAAGGAAGAAATTCTAGGAATTTTAAGACACTGTGAAATGAGAGTATACAAATTACAAGGCTTCTTGGAAATGGGTGTTTCTTGAGAATTGGAAGGGAAGGGAGTTGTTTTGCCACTTGTTAATTCCTATCATTCTATAATTTTTTTGAGGATTTATTTTCAGGAGGTTGAGGAATGATCTTATAGAATTTGTTAACCTAGATTATGTTGCATGAATAATTCTTTTTAAAGCAGTGCTGCAATTGGAAAATAGAATGTTAAATGCATGGCAAAAGCTACCACAGTTGGGAAAAGGTCTTTATAGAGTTCATTAGCTATAAATAGCTTATAATAATGGGTCCCTCTGGTTCTAAATATGGTCACCAATGATTTACTCTGAGTTCCATGGAAGAATTTTTGTTCGGTTTTCTTTGGGTATAATTTTCTAAGGAAGAATATTTTACATAATAAACTAGTGGAAGGTTAACATTCTAATTTTTGCTATCTAGAGTCAGAAATAAAAAGCTAAGACTATTACTTTTTCTTTGTTTATGTAATGGAGAAAGGACCAAAATAGTGATGCAATGCCCTTTTACCTTTACTCTGCTACCATAAGACTGGCTGTCATGGCTCTCTCCTCTCTACAATGTATAGCCAAGAAGCAGGCATAATTAGAAGTGTTGGGAGGCTCTCATCTGATGAGCTGGGAAGGTGAGATTGGTTATTTAACCTACACTTTTGGGTTTACTCCCTTTTCTCAGCTCCTATACATGTATGTGAACAAGAGCATTGGTCAGTATGTAACATACACAGCACCTGTTATAAAGGTGATCAGAGGGGCGCCTGGGTGGCTCAGTCGGTTAAGCGTCTGCCTCTGGCTCAGGTCATGATCCCAGGATCCTGGGATCGAGCCCCACCTCGGGCTCTCTGCTCAGCGGGGAGCCTGCTTCTCCCTCTCCCTCTGCTGCTCCCCCTGCTTGTGCTCTCTCTTTCTCTCTGTGAAATAAGTAAATAAAATCTTAAAAAAAAGCATGAATCAGAAAGAAATTAGGAGAGAGAGAGATTTACACTATAGTAAGGTTATCAGTGCCTCTTGTAGTATTTTGATACTTCTCTTTTAAATCTTTCCATTTTATCTCCATATTCTGTGTTTGTTTAAATCACGTGGTTCAAATGTGGGCCCCGATTTTCAGCTTTGATAAGCTAATGATTACCTTTGTTAACTGTAATTTAAATTAGTCTGTCCCCCTATTTTTAGGTCAGCCCTATATGCTTGCATCAAACACATTAATTTTTCCATACGTATCTGCTAATACAGGTCTTCTAAAGAGACTATAGTGGCAGAGCTTGTTGAATTTATTTCTGGCCCAAGTGGATATCCTGAATGACATTTTTTTTTTTTTTTTAATTTTATTATGTTAGTCACCACACAATACATCGTTAGTTTTTGATGTGGTGATCCACAATCCATTGTTTTCATATAACACCCAGTGCTCCATGCAGTACATGCCCTCCTTAATATCCATCACTGGGCTAACCAATCCCCCCTTCCCCCTCCCCTCTAAAACCCTCAGTTTGTTTCTCAGAGTCCATAGTCTCTCATGGTTCATCTCTCCCTCCAATTCCGCCCCCCCATTTTTCTCTTCCTTCTCCTAATGTCCTCCATGCTATTCCTTATGTTCCACAAATAAGTGAAACCATATGATAATTGACTTTCTCTGCTTGACTTATTTCACTTAGCATAATCTCCTCCAGTCCCATCCATGTTCATGTAAAAGTTGGGTATTCATCCTTTCTGATGGCTGAGTAATATTCCATTGTATATATGGACCACATCTTCTTTATCCATTCATCTGTTGAAGGGCATCTCGGCTCTTTCCACAGTTTGGCTATTGCGGACATTGCTGCTAGGAACATTGGGGTGCATATGGCCCTTCTTTTCACTACATCTGTGTCTTTGGGGTAAATACCCAGGAGTGCAATTGCTGGGTCATAGGGTAGCTCTATTTTTAAATTTTTGAGGAACCTCCACACTGTTTTCCAAAGTGCTGTACCAACTTGCATTCCCACCAACAGTGTAAGAGGGTTCCCCTTTCTCCACAACCTCTCCAACATTTGTTGTTTCTTTCCCTGTCCATTTTTGCCATTCTAACTGGTGTAAGGTGGTATCTCAATGTGGTTTTGATTTGGATTTCCCAGATGGCTAATGATGATGAACCACCCCCAAATTACTAGAACTCATACAGCAATTCAGTAATGTGGCAGGATACAAAATCCATGCACAGAAATCAGTTGCTTTCTTATACACTAACAACGCAACTGTAGAAAGAGAAATTAGAGAAACGATTCCATTTACAATAGCACCAGAACCATAAGATACCTCGGAATAAACCTAACCAAAGAGGTAAAGGATCTATACTCTAGGAACTACAAAACACTCATGAAAGAAATTGAAGAAGACACAAAAAGATGGAAAAATATCCCATGCTCATGGATCGGAAGAATAAACATTGTTAAAATGTCTATGTCTACCCAGAGCAATCTATACCTTCAGTGCCATCCCGATCAAAATTCCAATGACATTTTTCAAAGTGCTGGAACAAACAATTCTAAAATTTGTATGGAATCAGAAAAGACCCCGAATCGCCAAGGAAATGTTGAAAAAGAAAAACAAAGCTGGGTTGCCCGATTTCAAGCTATATTACAAAGCTGTGATCACCAAGACAGCATGGTACTGGCACAAAAACAGACATATAGACCAACGGAACAGAATAGAGAATCCAGATATGGACCCTCAGCTCTATGGTCAAATAATCTTTGACAAAGCAGGAAAAAACATGCAATGGAAAAAAGACAGTCTCTTCAATAAATGGTGCTGGGAAAATTGGGCAGCCACATGCCAAAGAATGAAACTCGACCATTCTCTAACACCATTCACAAAGATAAACTCAAAATGGATGAAAGACCTCAATGTGAGACAGGAATCCATCCAAATCCTAGAGGAGAACATAGGCAGTAACCTCTTTGACATTGGTCACAGCAACTTCTTTCAGGATACATCTCCAAAAGCTAGTGAAACAAAAGCAAAAATGAACTTTTGGGACTTCATCAAGATAAAAAGCTTCTGCACAGCAAAGGAAACAGTCAACAAAACAAAGAGGCAACCCACAGAATGGGAGAAGATATTTGCAAATGAAATTACAGATAAAGGGCTGGTATTCAAGATCTGAATGACATTTTTAATTGGTCATACACACCCACTAAAGTTTAGGACTGCAAAATCGTATGGTGTATTTTCCCCTCTGCCCACTAGGTGGTGTCCTTGTAGTACAGCAGTCACGGGGTGATAGGTACCAAGTGCGTTGTTTGGGCTTAACTGGGGAAATGCTGCAAGTGTCCCAAGGCAGGGCCAGAGAATGACTAAGATAATGGCTGTTGAGTTAGAAAAGAAAATGAAGACAGAGATTGGTTGGGAGAAGAGGAAGTAATTGAGCATCTAGAGGGATTAGGGAAGTTGTAGAACAAGTAGAATGGGAAGGGGCGGGGGGTCAGAAACCTGGAAGGATTGGTGTGTGTGGTCATGAAGTGGATTATCTTAGTCAGAAGTGGGTGTTCCGGGTGTAGTGACATGGTCCAGGATGGGGCTGCAGAGTAGCTACATAGAACATACATGGGAGGGTCACTAGAGTTGATGAAATCAGAAAAATAGAAAGTTAGGCATTAAATGAGCTCATCTGTATGGACACTGAAGATGCTCTGAGAAATTGTCATAGTCCGTTCAGGCCGCTGTAACAAAATACCACAGACTGGGGGCGCCTGGGCGGCTCAGTCAGTGAAGCCTCTGCCTTCAGCTTGGTTGCGATTCCAGGGTTCTGGGATCAAGCCCACCTCAGGCTCCCTGTTCACCAGGAAGGCTGCTTCTGCCTGCCACTCCCCCTGCTTGTGCTCTGTCAAATAAATAAATAAAATCTTAAAAAAAAAAACAAAACAGACCGAGTAGCTTATAAACAACAGAAATTTATTTTTCACAGTTTAGAAGCTAGAAGTCTGAAACCCTGTCGCCGCCATGATTGGGTTCTGGTGAAAATATCAGGCTTCTCATTGTGTTTTCACATGGCAGAAGGGACAAGGGATCTTTCCAGGGCATCTTTTATAAGGACACTAATCTCATTCACTAATCCCAAAGGCCCAGTCTCCTAATACCGTCTCCTTCGGGGCTAGGTTTCCAACATAGGAATGGGGTTGGTGAGGACACAAACATTCAGACCATAGCAGTGATGTTGGAATTTGGAATGGAGAAAACTAGGACGCAGGTACCACGCAGTGCGGGGCAAAATAGCCAGAGCCTCAGTAGAGGAGCCTACATACTGCTACGTGGGCCAGGTAGAGGGATCCAAGCCTCCCTTCCCCCTTTGCTATACCTTCCCCAAACAGCTTTTTCTTCAGACAACTTGTGGCAACATAGTTTGTGTTGTATATGTAACATCTGACTACCTACTAGAATATAAGTGTCCAGGAGGGGCAGAGATTGTGTTTTGTCGACTGCATTATCCCTAGCACCTGAAAGAGAGCTTGAGACTAAGGAGACACCCCAGTGAACATTTGGCAAATGAATGAATGAAAATAGTATGGAGGGAAAGTATGGTCCTCATGCCTTGACTCTGGCATTTGGGAGAAGCAGCAAGCAGCCTTCCCTTTAGAGGGCTGTGGGAAATGGTGTCCCTAGAGGAAAGCCGACCCTGATTTATGAAAAAGTGTGGAGAGGGTAGACACTTGACTTCTCCTGGAACTAGAGTACGGAGTACGCTCAAGTCAGGGGAAAGTAGACAGGGGAAGTGAGATCAGGGGAGAAGAAACAACAGTATAGGGATGTGACAGAGATGATGATGATAGGGGAACAAGGGGGCCTGGATTTGGCATGGAGGCCAAGGATCACATGGATATAGGAAATAACTTGGCTCAAGTTTCAGATAGAATTTTGGCATAAATGGGTCTGAGATAGACCAAGTTGTAGGACAGATCGGGAATAGGAGTCCATGAACAGTGGCCTTTATTGAGCAGATAGATGCTTCAGAATAGCATTTGGCATGGGATTACATCTTTAAAAAGTCAGATTTTTATGTTCCTACTAATACTGAATGTGAAAGTGAGGCTGTTTGAAACCTGGATTTGGATTCTTAAAAAGAGAGTAGTAACTGTTTTGTATAAGATTATTATGACTCAGATTTAGCTGGTCATCTTTTTGTTTTCCATATAATGTAATTAATGCTGTGTAAAATGTCTAGACAGTATCCCTGAATTGGTGGTGTGATTACGTACGGTTCCTTTAATTGTCCTGATGGATGAGAAGAGGTGGGAAAGGAAGCTGAGTTCTTAGGAAGGTGTCTTTGGAGGTGTTGAAGTTTTCTGTTTCAGGTACCTGAAAAGTGCTGTCCTCTGCCACTCTAAAAGGAATGCTTCAGGAAGCATTCCTTGGAATGTTAATTTCTTTTAACTTGCCAGCTGACCAAAAAAACCCAAAATTATCTCTCTTCCCCAGTTTATCAAGCTAGAAAGATCGGTGAGTTTAATCCAATCAAGGCTGAAATGTGCCCTTTTAGTCCCAGTAAATGTTAACAGCAAGACGAGTGCTGAATGTTACCCATTGACTGTGGTTTCTGGCTTCTCATGATGCAAAGCCCTTTGACTCGGCTTCCAGCCCCGAGCATGTGAATCCTTTGCATGATTTATGTTACCGTTGGATTTATCTGTACAGTTGGTTAAGCCAGTTATTCACTAGGGGGTAGACTGCACTATCTTGCGCATCAGTTACCTCTATTGGTATATATTCTTGACCTAAATTCTGAGTAGATGAGCATTGGACATCAAGTCAAAGTGCACAAATTGAAGCTCAGAGCAGCCTGTCTTCTTGCGGAAGAGTGGATTCTGTCTGATCTCATTTTCACATGAATGACTTCAGATCTGAGGAGAAAATGCAGGTAGTTCTAAGAATTGCTGTGCTGTGGGAGTTTTAACTGTAGTAAAGGAAGGTAAAGTCTTGTTTCTGGGGGAATGGTTTTTGTTTACTTAATGGTTTTCTCCACTCTTTTTTTTTTAAAGATTTTATTTATTTATTTGAGAGAGAGAGAATGAGAGAGAACACATGAGAGGGGATAGGGTCAGAGGGCAAAGCAGACTCCCTGCTGAGCAGGGAGCCCGATGCGGGACTCGATCCAGGGACTCCAGGATCATGACCTGAGCCGAAGGCAGTCGCTTAACCAACTGAGCCACCCAGGCGCCCCAGTTTTCTCCACTCTTGGTCATAGAGAGCTTACCAGAGTAACCCTTGTTTAGAAAGAACTTCACCTGATGCTGTGACCAAACTTGTTTGCCCTTTAGCCGGGTCTACTAAATAGCAGTTTGTGTAGAACATACTGACTGATGGCTCCTAGATCAACAGGGGCTCCTAGCTGGCCTCATGTGAACTTCTCCTCAGGGGAGTCCCTTTACGAAATAGAGTTTTGTTGATTTTGTGTTCAGCATTATTTCAGGCTGTTCCCTTATCTCCTAGGTGAGTGGTCAGAGTGCCTCTGTTTGCCCTGGAGGTTTTACCTAGGTTTACTTCAATTATGTTTCCGAAACTACCTTCTCTGAGTTTTAATCAATGTGTATGCTTTGAATACAAAGTGATTTTAATACTAGCCTCAGGAGGACCATTAGGGGAAGGTGAATCTTCCTTGAGTCCTGTACATTCCAAAGCCAAGAATCACTTTGGGTCGTCCTCGTCACTGCGCCTCCCTCCTTGAGAGCAGACTGGTGCCCCTGTGTAGGTGGAAATTGCATTTAACTCTGAAATGAAATTAAAACATTGGTCTGGACAGTATAAATGAATCAGAGCCAGCCCTGCACCACCCCATGCTGACCCCTGAGCAAACGCCTGTGCCTTGGCCTTCTCTCCCCTACTAGACAAACTATCTGGGGCCTACGGTTGGATAACCTGGCTTTTGTCCATGTACATTTGGCTTTGGAAACCACTAGTGTTTTGCCCTTCAGATCGGTGCAGTGCTCGTGACATCTGTGTCTCCCTGGGTAGCCTGGTATGTGCATGTCGGACGCCTCTTCCAGATTTGGGGGCACAGGAGAAAGGAGAGTGCCTGGGGCTTGCTGATGAGTCCAGAGCTTGGTGAGAGTGCTTCACTGTCTGTGCTGACCCAAACTGGGAGGCTCTTGTAATGAATCCCAATTCTTGAAAAAGTCCCAATTATGAAAATTGATTTTTGTTCATTATTGAGAGCAACAAACCTCAAGTTGAGGGGGGGAAGCCAACTGTTCATTTTCAGGTGGTGGTTTGTCGTTGGCATCATCCATGAGGACCACAGAATTCTACCTGAAGAGCAGTTTGGGGTCAGTTGATTATTTTCCCACATTTGAAGTGTAGCTGAGTAATAACACTTTGTTAGAATTTTGAAAGGAATCCTGGTAGAAAAAGCCTTTATGCTGACCTTGGATTCAAAAAGGAGGCTCTTGAGCAAGGACAGACAGAAGAAGCTAAATTTGTATCTTGCTTTTTGGTCTGAACGAAGCTGTGTATTGGGATAGATTTCATATCCCTTTGCCTTATTCACAGTTTCCCCCCTGCCCCTCAGCATTCTCGGTGTAATTTTAGAGGCTGTCTGCAAACAGCAAACGGGTCTCTTTCTTCTCTCTCCCCTTCTTTGCAGTTTCGGGGAGTTTTGCCTGGCTCACCTGTTACTGAAGAGGAACCCTGTCATGTTCTTCCAGCACTTCATTGAGTGTATCTTCCACTTCAATAACTACGAGAAGCATGAGAAGTATAACAAGTTCCCCCAGTCCGAGAGGTCAGCGGAGCTCTCGGGAAGGGCCGGGCGAGCAGGGGGAGGTGGGCAGCTGCGTGTACAAGTGAAGAGGCACAGACTCCGGCCCCAGCGCGGCTTGCAGCCGGCCTGCCTTCTCTGGGCAGGGTGATGTGAGCCCGTTCAGCCTGTGATAGCGTCCTGAGGGACGCGCCGTCCTCTCGTCTGTGCACTTAACGCCTTGGGCAGACAGCTTTTGAGGGTGCTGCGAACTGCTACTGAAATTAACATCCTTGTACCCTTGCCCATGTGTTGTGGTAAAATTGTCCTGTTTCACCGTAGAGAGAAACGGCTGTTTTCACTGAAGGGAAAGACAAACAAGCAGAAACGAATGAAAATCTACAAATTTCTTCTGGAGCACTTCACAGATGAACAGCGATTCAATATCACTTCCAAAATCTGTCTTAGTATTTTGGGTAGGCCTGGTGTAATTGGGATAAAATGTATATTTAAAAATGAAATGCCCTATGGCTAATGGCTCAGCAGACCTGTAGTAAATGAGACCCTGATACTACGGGAAGACCCCGTTTTTTTCCTTCTTTGACATCAGCTGTGCCCATGCAGACCCCCACTCGAAGCCAAGATGGGCCCTCCTAGCTCTGTGGGATACCCTTCCCCCCTGGGGCTGGGCTGTTTCTCAGAAGCTGATCTTCTGTGCTCTCTCTCAGCGTCCTTTGCCGACGGCATCCTGCCCCTAGACATGGAAGCCAGTGAATTGCTCTCAGATACATTTGAGGTCCTCAGCTCAAAGGAGATCAAGCTTTTGGCCATGAGATCTAAAGCAGATAAGGACCTCCTTATGGAAGAAGATGACACGGCCTTGGCCAGTGCGGTCATGCAGGAAGCTCAGAAGCAGCTCATCTCGCAAGTGAGTGTGTCGTTCCACAAATGGGCCTGGTTACACCCCTGTGTTCCTCCGTCCACCCGCTGAGTACTGGTGGTCGACCTCAGATCAGGGTCTTATTCTCACCCATGGCCTTAACACTCACCCCAGTGATGACGATTCTGCCTCTGTGTTTCTAGCTCCACCTCCTCTCATGGCCTGAACCCATCCCGTTGGTCTGCTTGGATGTGCCACAGGCATCTCAGGCTTCCTCTGTCAAAACTGAGTTACTCCTCTCTTCTCCCTCCTCTTCGTCTCTTCTCCCGCAGTCTCTGTTGTGGAGAAGGAAGCCATTATCTACCAAGTTGTACACAAGGAAACTCAGTACTACCCCATTCTGGAGTCCAGCATGCCAGGCACATGCTTCCTTTGGCCAGAGTGTGAAAATTGGGATCAGACTGATTTAGAGTGGCGCTTGATTGCCATAGTCCTCACCAGGGTCCAGTTCTTACACTAGCCTCGATCACTAGGTTGTATTTCCCACCTGAGTCCTGAAAGCTTTGGACCCTGAAGAAATAGACTTTGATGCCATCCAGGGTGTCCCCAGATGCGGTCCATTTTATCTCACAAACCCATCTCTCTCACCCATTCCGACCAGTTCTGTACTTACTTCAGCTGGTGCCGTTCCCAGTGGTTTCCTCACTCAGCATGCTTTGTGTCTCTAGTTTTTTCTGGTCCAGGCTGTGTACCGCCTTGCTTTCACAGCATCTTTCTTAAGGACAAATTTGATCATCTTATTCTCCTGCTTAAAAGAGACTAGAGGCAGATTGGCTGCAGAGGGCAGCAGGGAATTTCAGGGTGATGGATTACGGGTGATTGTATGCAGACTGTGGTGTTGGTGACTCACTCTGTACTGTTGTCCGATGCGTCAGACTGTTCACTGAACATGGATAAATTTCACTGCATATAAATTATACCTCACTAATGCTACCTTTAGTCTGTAGTTTGGTGGCTTCCTGTCACCTTCTGAATAAAATCCTTATTCTTCTCCCAGGCACACGGGACTCCTGCCCCTGAGGCTCCCGTCTCCATGCTCCCCTCCCTGACCTCCCCACTCCAGGTCCCTGTTGGTCCCTCGAGCGGGAGGTGTGCGTTCCTGCTGCTGTGCCTTTGCACCCTGTC
Source organism: Mirounga leonina (assembly GCF_011800145.1). NCBI lineage: Eukaryota > Metazoa > Chordata > Mammalia > Carnivora > Phocidae > Mirounga > Mirounga leonina. Next base: position 28,870,656 of record NW_023270387.1, on the reverse strand, counting down.
TATCCGCCCGCGGGGCCTCTCCCACCCTGTCCTCCTTTCCTGCCGCCAAATTCCCACATCTTTTCAAAAGATGCACCTGCCTCCTTAGGCATCCCTCTTGTGTAAGTTCCTCACCATCCTGCCACTGGTCACACCGTGCCACTCATCCCAGCACGCAGTCTGGTCTAGAAGGAGCCCGAAGGCAAGAATTCTTGGCTTCATTTTTACATCCCCACAGGTTAGCTTTGTGCCTGCTACAGAGAAGGCATTTGATCATATTTATTGAGTTGAATGCATTTAAGCCACTTTTTAAGACTATCCCTGTACTTACCATCTGCTCAAACTCATGTTTATTAAAGTGTTTATTTCTCTACTGATTGACCTTCTATAAGACTTTTTAGAAATGGTGATTTACAAGCAAGGAACATATACTAGTGACTTTAAATAAGAAGAAAAAGAATACTTTCCGAATTCAGAAGGATAAATCTTACTACATATGTGGGCTGCTCTAATGACTATTTTTAATTCTGAGAGATTTATTAGAAAATATCTGTGGTTAGTGATCATTCACGGTTAAGAATATGAAGGCTTGGTCAAATCAGATACTATATAAATGCATAAACCTTTTCGAAATGTGTGCGAAGTTATGCACACGAAAAGAGAGAAATACAACACTGACTCTTTCATGCTTAGCCATTCTCAACCATTTGTCATTTCATGGCAGGGATACAAAATGTCCCTTTTGGGTAGCCAGAAGTGAACTCATTTTCATTCCAAAGGGAGGATGCTGAGTGGAGGAATTGACTGGATCCAAGATGGGTTTGTGTGGTGGTTTAGAGCCTGTTGTCGTTATTCAGCCTCTTTCTAATTCCTGTTTCTTGTTTAGAAAGTAAGAATAGCGTTCATCCCCATCCTACTTCACAAAGCCTTCTGAGTGTTTTGAGGTAATGCTTGTAAAGTCTCCAAGACAAAGGTGCTGGGTCCTAGACAGTTCCCAGCATCATCATAAAAGATAAACAAGAAGTCTTTGTAGTACCGTAGATGGGCCGTGCAGAGGAGCTAGGTCAGGGAGAAGCCTTTGTCTCGGAACTTCATCCATCTAAAACATGCCTTTGTTTGTGTTACTACAGGTTCAGAAGAAGAATTTCATAGAAAATATTATTCCAATTATCATCTCCCTGAAGACCGTGTTAGAGAAAAATAAGATCCCAGCTTTGCGGGAACTCATGACCTATCTCAGGGTAAAAGATGACCTTGTGCTTTGTGGTTGGTGTCTCCCATCTCTAGCTCATTTCTCAGGATCGGTCACAGTTATGATGGTGCAGTTGGTCGGTGAACACAGGGACTCAAAATGCTACAAAACCAGCTTTACACTTTTTTAGAATTAGACTAGCCAGACAGGCCTTTGACTGTCGGGGGGAAGAGAGAGAGAGAGTTTGACCGTAGGTTCCACAGAAGCCGGTTCTTGCCTTTTTCATGCCGTTGAGTTTATGAAGGGCTGACTCATTGTGCTGAGCATGTGTGTCCTTGATACCAGTTTGGAGATACCGTTTTGAAGACTTTCTCAACTGGGGTCAAGTACAAAGGCATCATCTTAGTTCATTCTGGTGAGGGATAAAGTGTAATTGGGCATCATGTTAGATTTGGGGATGTTTACCTTTAACACTGCCTCCGCATCAGGAAATAACAGTGGGTCTTGGGGCGCACTGTTGGGGGCCGGGCCGCTGTCACTGCTGGGATCTGAGGCCATGAAAAGTTGTGGTCTAAGCACCCAAAGACATTATGTAGACTAGCCGTGCAGACATAAATAAGGCCCCCGACCTTTCTGGCAAAATTTTTCAATCAGAAATAAATGGAACAGTTTTTTTCCTTTCTCTGTTTACACTATGCTATTTCCTTCCTCAAGAAATGCTAAAAAAATTTTTTCAGTAAGGGCTACAACCAAATTACATTTAATGTAAATTCTTCAAACAGCTCTTTAAACTAAAGGAAGTTAAGGTAGGAAAGATAGGCTCATTGTGTGGGAAAAAAATGGGAACGTCCAGTTATTCTTAGGCTTTTATTGCCCTGACTGTTTTAAAGCTCTGAGAGGGAAAAAAAGAGTTTAGATCCTCAAACTACTTAAAGGCTTACGAACAGTAAGTCTATCCCCTGTTGCGGAGCACACGGCCGAAGGATGGCCACACAGCTGCCCTATTTGAGCGGCACGGCTCTCGTTCGTTGGCGGCCTTCTGTGGAAGCAGCTTCAGCCGCCCTCTGCCCCGACCTGTGCAGCCTCTCTTCACGGTAGCCGGAAGGGTTCATAGATTGCCTTCCCTTTGTTGGGACTTCCCTCACAGGTGGGGCTACGATAAATCTTCTCCCTCTACTACTAAGTTAGGTGAAATGGTTTCTTCCTCTTAGCCAAGAGGCCTGGTCCCTGGCAGCCCCCTGTAAGCCCTGAGAATGTTCTTAGTGTCATATGATAAAAGCTTTTCTGTCCTATCTTCAGAGGAAGACACAACGATGGGAGTAGAGCCATAGTTGCCGTCCTCTGAGAAAGGTAGTGTAGACAGATGAGCAACTTTTAGACTGCACAGCTTCCTGTAACTTGCTCCAGAGGCCCTGTCGGAGCCAGGACAGTGCCAGGTATCGCCTGCCCACCTAACCTCTGACTTGAATTCCTAAGGGGCCTGCCTCAGTGACACTACAAGAGCCTTTAAACTGGTGGTGACCCAGAGCCAAGCCCGGCCACCTAGCTACATCACTGACCCCATCCCCGCCTTCAGGAATGGAAAGCGGGTGGCTTGTCAGTGGCAGTTCTGTGCCCTGGAATAAGGCCTGCTTGAGGCTCTGATTGTGTGATTCCGTGTCCCTTCTTCCTCATCAGGAACCTGGGAAACTGCCTGTTCAATGGCGGGTAGACAGGACACTCCCTAAGAGATCAGAACTGATACTTAATGTCTCACTCCATGCTCCCTGGCTTCTGTGGTCAATACCAGTGCAGTTGGCCTTTCCCAGGAAAATACTACCCTGTTACTTAACTTGTTGGTTGATGTACTAGAAATAGTCAGCTCTCAGCAAAACATGTCTTACTACTCCTGTTAATATTTCTCTGGTTGTGTTGCAGAGCTTATGTATTTATTCAAGAAAACACTAAAAGATGCCTCGGGGTCTGTTTTAGGAGGTGATGCAGGATTACCGTGACGAAATCAAGGATTGCTTTGCGCTAGACCGGCAGCTGGCATCAGAACTCGAGTACGACATCAAGAAGTACAGCGAGCAGCAAGCCCAGGAGCAGGGCCGAGCGAGGCAGGCAGATGTGAGTGCGGCGGCTTGCAGGGCCAGGGGGACACAGCACAAGTTGTGTGTGACCCTCCTCTCTCCAGTCCGCCCTCCGCTCCCAGCTTCCCCAGTGCTGCTCGAAACCCACGTAGGAGCCGAGGTTGGCTGGAACGAGACCTTTCGGGTTGCAGGTTGTGGACCGCTGCATGTTCCTTTGCCACGCGTGCCACATGGATCCTGGATCAGGGAGGCTTCCCTTCCCTCCTGGCCAGGCCACATGAACTTGTCGGGAAAGTCATCATAGTAATGCCTGGGGGCTGCGTGCGAATGCCCCGAAAGCAAGCTGGTCGACGGGTTATCTGATCTGTGATTCTAGTGATCACAGCTAATTAGATCCCCCTAGGTGTCTCAGTTTGTTTGTCGTCCCCTGTTTCGAACAGAATGTCGCTTGGGGTATTTCCAGCGAGCTGCTGTTCACTTCCAGACACAGTGTGTTCACCTCTCTGAGAAATCCAGACAGATCCACTGCATTAAAAACTGATGAAGGCCAACTAACTTAATCCTTTTTCTCTTTAGTGCCATGACATCTGCCATAACTTTCTGAAGAGAACGTTCTACTTGCCCAGGGCTGACACGGTTTTTGAAATAAATTACTTCTGGACTTGCTCAGGGCATGTAAAGGTTCCATTAACAACAACAAAAAAAGTGTCAGTAGATAAAGAGTCTTTATTTCTCTTCCCTGACAGGTTGCTCCGAGTTTAGAAGTGATGCCAGCTGTTGGTGGCCGGGAAGGTGCCACTGTGCCCGCTGCTGCGAGCCAGCCCTCAACACCCAGGGCGCTTGCTGGCCAAGCACCGCCTCTGTCCCCTGCCCTGGAGACTGGGCTGTTGAAGAGGTTCATGCCCAAAGGCAGGTATGGAGCCGCTGCATCAGGTACGGGGCTGACTGCCTCTCACCACATTCTCCGCCGCCTCTGGGCCTTCCCCAGTGGGCGTTTTGGCAGACACCTCCTCCAGGATCCTCTCTTTCTGATTTGCAAGGAGTGTGGTTGAGGGCGCTCCCGAGAGGCAGAGGGCGGTTACTGCAGCGTTTTCGCCCTCGTCCTCTCTCCATGTCTGGCATGTTTTCCTCCTCAGGCCCATGTCCCTGAGCACCATTGCCATCCTGAATTCTGTCAAGAAAGCTGTGGAGTCCAGTAGCAGGCACCAGAGTCGGAGCACAGGAGTGTTGCCATTCCCGTTAAGCTCTCAGAGCCTGGACAAAATGTGCCATCGTGGTAAGTTCCAGGTCCGGGGCGGCTCCAGGGGGGCCGATAGAAGCCGTGGGTTTTATACCTCAGACACAGTGAGGATACAGATGAAAACACAGAACAAGCCTCCCTCTCATCCTTTTTTAAATGATTCTGTTTTCTTATCTTTAAAACAACTTTGGGGATTTGGGACTCTGGGTTGTCTCTTATTAGAGATTTGAAAAGAGAGTGGAGTGGAAACGTGTTCATTCTTCCCGTCTTTCCACTCCCCACACACATGCATTTGGCCTTATTTATAAAGTTGTAATCTTAGTGTGCATTTCTGGTTTGTAATCGACCTCCCTCCACATACTGACAGTAATAGTGAACATTTGCCCATGAACTTTTCTTTCTGAACTTTTCTCCCCATGGCTTCTTAGCATTCTATCTTGTGGAAGTATTGAAACCTATTTACTGTTACCTTCTTCTCGGAAATACAGGTGTTTTTCAGTTTTTTGAAATAATGTCACAATAAAGTATATAATCTTTAGAATTGACTCCCAGCACTCAGAGGCCATGAATATTTTTAAAGCCTTTGATAGCGTCAGATTGACTTCTGTAAGTCACTGCAGTTGTACGTTGGCGGGAGCCAGTGGCCATTTTCCTGCTTAGAAACATTGGTCTTAAAATTTCCCATCTTCTTTGCTGGGCTTTATAGATCAAAACCGGTTATGGTTTTAATTTCCTTCTCTTTCTTTCTTTTTTTTTAAAGATTTTATTTATTTATTTGACAGAGAGAGACATAGCGAGAGAGGGAACACAAGCAGGGGGAGTGGGAGAGGGAGAAGCAGGCTTCCCGCCGAGCAGGGAGCCCAATGCGGGGCTCGATCCCAGGACCCTGGGATCATGACCTGAGCCGAAGGCAGACGTTTAATGACTGAGCCACCCAGGCGCCCCTTAATTTCCTTTTCTTTGAATCCTAGTGAAATTGGACAATGTTTCTCATGTTTACCATTTTTTGGTATCTTTCTGAATTACTTCATTATAAGAACAATTTATTTGGGATATTAACTTTATCATAGATCTTGCTAATGTGTTGGGGTTTTTTGGACAGCTAAAACTTTCTGTTTTATCCTAGCAACCTCCTACAGCTTGGAGCAGGAGTCCAGTGGAGCTGTGGACCACGTAACTAAACGAGCGATCAGTACTCCTGAGAGTAAGTACTCCTGTGACAAGCCGGCTTCTGCTGAGACTCTCCTCAGTCACCGTGTGTCTGCGGGACTCCTCCTGTTGGAAGATAGGTCTTTCCCTAGATGCGGGTGCTCCTGGTGGTCAGCAGCATTGTGGTGCCTTGTCACACGGCATCTCGTGACAATTATAACTCAGCAGCCTGAGCACTAGCTGACTGTCGGTGAGCGGTCTTCTAATTGCTTTTACGGGTATGCGCTCAGTTAAACTCCCAGCCACCCGTGAGGCTCCCTGTTAGGCAGGCAGGGAGGCTGAGGCACAGCTTGCCATTCTAGAGCCAGCGCTTGCGCAGCCCTGCTTTGTAGCGGTCCCGTGTCCACGCCGGCAGGCACCGGCTACGGCATCGAGGCTGGCCGCGGAGCCAGCTGAGCCTGCGGGCCCACTGGCCTCTTGAGGACCCACCACCAGCTGTGCCGAGAGCCTCTGTCTTCTCACTCCCATGGGGTGGTTTTTCTAATCTTCTGTTATTTCCTGTTATTTCAAAGTCGAGGTGAGTTAGAAGTGTAGAGGATTTTTTCCCATTACTTTGTTTTCTAGCTTCTTAGGTCCATGGTGTGTCTCAGTGTGCCTCTCGCCTCTTTGCTGTCCACCTCCCCCTTCCTCTGCCCGCCAGCCCCGGGCTGGAGTCTCGGGGTCCTGCATACACCCCCTCTTGCCTGGCGCGGGGCGTTCATGCGCCACGTCCTCACCTAGAACTTCCCGTTTCCCGGTGGCCGCCGCTTCACCCTCCAGCAGCAGCCCTCCCTGACCCTTCAGACGAGATGAGGTGCCCCCCTCCTAGCACTCTGACCTCCTCAGCAGTACTTGCCACACCTCCACACACAGCGGACCCTCGAACAGCAGGGGTTTGAACTGCACGGGTCCACTTGTGTGCAGATTGTTTACAGTGCAGCACCATAAATGGTCTTAATAGCATTTGTGATTGTCTTAATAGCATTTCCTGTTCTCCAGCTTACTTTATTGTAAGAATACAGTATGCGATGCATATAACATACAAAATATGTGTTAGTCGACTGTTGATATTACTGGTAAGGCTTCCTTCTGGTCAACAGTAGGCTACTGGTAGTTAACTTTGGGGGGAGTGAAAAGTTATATACAGATTTTCGACTGAACTCCCACATTGTTCAGGGTCAGCTGTACGGCCTCATCTGTCCTTGCAGTTAGTCTGTAAGCTGTTTTACTCTTTACTGTACCCACTGGGTCTGCCACAGTGCCTGGAACATGGGAGGAGCGAAACAGGTTAGTGAGTTAAGTGATGGGACGAATGGCAGAGCTGGGACCTGAAGCCAGGTCTCCCGATTGCAGTTCCTGTGTCCTTCTACAGCCTTTGTTCTCGCAGTGCTGCTCTTGGGTGTGACTGCAAGATGAGAACGTGTTAAGGTGTTCTTCTCTTCGGTAATGGTGCAACCCAGGAGCAAGGCATTCATTTAGTTGTATGTTCAGTCAGTACAAACTTAGTGAGCACCTAGTGTGTTCTGGCTAGTTGCTGGGCAGTTCTATGACCTGTGATGCTATGATCTGTTAGAGTGTTTACCGGGTTATAGAGAATTTCCATCAAGTCCTCCTTTTTTTTTTTTTTTTAAGATTTTATTTATTTTTTTGACAGAGAGAGACACAGTCAGAGAGGGAACACAAGCAGGGGGAGTGGGAGAGGGAGAAGCAGGCTTCCCGCGGAGCAAGGAGCCCGATGCGGGACTCGATCCCAGGACCCCGGGATCATGACCTGAGCCGAAGGCAGACGCTTAACCGACTGAGCCACTCAGGCACCCCCATCAAGTCCTCCTTTTAAGGGAGTAATATTAACAGATGAACTGAACTCCTAACCCACATCTCCTTAGATGACAACTGAATCGTGACTGCTTTGTCATTAAAGCAGTAATTTGGGGTTCTGTATATTGAACAGGTGTAATGTTATATATGTGAAAAATTCAACCTCTGAAACAAATTTTCTGTATGTTCTTTGTTTCTGGTTCAGAGGAACCGAGTGCTTCTATTTTGGCATTAGGAACCATATGCTGCAAAAACGGGGGGGAATGCATCTCATTTTAGTTTTGCTCATCCCCAGGAGTCCCTGATTTCAGTCTTTGGTTGGTTTCCTAGCAGCCTAAGTTCCTCAGCAGTGGAGCCTGGCGTGCTGCATTAATACTGCTTGGATTTGCATGCACGGAGTCATCTTTGCACTGAAAATAAGACCCTTGGGTGTCCCCAGGTCTACAGAGTGCTTTTTCTCTCTTTAGGCTCTTGAATATAAAATTCGTGGCCATCTTTCCTTATTCTGAACCAGGAAGGAATGCTTGAAGAAGGGTCTCCTATTAGCTCTGCTTCCTGGGAGAATTATCAGATCATGTAAAAACACTCAGTTCTGTTTTCTCTGTGGTTTGTAGATACACCTTCTGTTGACAACTCTTAGGTGGGGTGACTGTCAGGAAGTGGTCTCAGCTGTACGAAGGCAGGAGGACAAATGCTAGGCAGCTCCACTGTTCGGGCACACTGGTGGTATTCAGCAGGAGCAAAGTGGCTTTGCTAAATGGAAATGAGTCCTTTTCAGAGCTAGATCTTAACTGGAAATCCGTGCAGGGTTCAGCAAGTCCCTCTTACTGCTGTCAGTCAAGGCAGCAGAGATGCTCCTGCCTTTGGTTGTAAGCGCTTACAAAGCGCACAGGGGATCCGAGAGCCATCGCATAGTGGCCTTTGCCGAGGTTGGAGACCTATGACCTGGATGTGCTCAGGCTTCCAAACTGGAAAAGGAGTGTGTACGTAGGGAAGGGGAGTTTGAATTGCAGCACGAGGAGACACCTCCCAGAAACAGGAATAGGCACAACTGAGCTATTGAGTGGGAGCACGATGAAAATGCTGGTCTCAGTTGGGACTGTGAGGCATGAGAGGCTCCTTCTTAAGTCGTTCACGGGCACATAGTACTGCAGATGCACTGTGGACTTTAAAACAGACTGGAACGATCTAATCGGTACTCTAAGAAGGCTACAGTGCAGGGGAGAAAGTTTACATCACACATGTTCTTGGGAGGCCTGTGGGCTCTGAAGGACAGTCAGCAGCCAGCTATGGAGCCTTGTTCTGTTCCTGACAAGTGTGGTGACAGCTCACGCAGAGAGGTACAGGACACAAAGTAGGGAGCAAGGCCCTGGGAGAGGCATCGCCACGCAGTCTCAAAGGACCGGCATGGTGGTCGGATGAGGGAGGCACTCCAGGCAGCAGAACTGCGTGCCCAGACCAGGGCCCGCAAGAGGTCGGTGACCGGATACGGCGGCCGGCAGCGTGTGAATGCAGCACCCGGGTTCCGAAAGGCAGCTGGGGGCCGGCTCGCACAAAGGTGGTTCTGTCCAGCTCAGACACTGAGCCGGCGGGACCCGAAGCAGAGCGGGCACCTCACCACATTTTAGACTTAATTCTAGTGACGCAGGGAATAAGAGCTAAGAAATTACAATAGTTGTTAACCTTTATTCAGCACTTACCTTGTACCAAGTCCTGTGTTAAGGACTTAACATAAATAATCTCATTGAATCCCTACAACTCCCTTGAGGCGGGTACATCTGTGTCCCATTTTGGAGATAAAGAAACTTGAGGTTTTTAGAGTAGTTCACACAGCTGGTAAGACCGCAAGCCAGAATTCAAATCAAGTGTGATTCGAGTCTGTTCCTACCCTCTGCTCCCTGCCTCCTAGGGGCGAACTGAAAGAAGAGGTGGCCCTGGGTGGAGAGCACTGTGCTAAGTCAGGGGGAGAGGAGCGCACATCGGGTGAGAGGAGGAGAGGAAGCGGCAGGAGGAGGAGCCAGGAGGAAGGCGAATGTAACCGCTTAGTGATTAGGTTCATGGAGAAGGAGCCTCTCATGCCTCACAGTCCCAACTGGGACCGTCCATTGATAAGACTGAGGTTCGGAAGGAACGTGCTGAGGAGCGGGGGTAACGAGGTGGCCAGGTGTCTTCAGGGAGTGCAGCATAGTAGGAGACACAGGACTTGGGAGAGAGGCCGGAGTTGGGGGGTCACTAGTGTGTTGGCAGTAACCGGAGATGTGCGGTGGGTGAGAAGCCAGGGGCAGTGGCCAGTGGGAGTGCAGGGGAGCACAAAGCCATGTGAGGGAGTGGTCAGAGGAGGGAGCCAGGAGACTACGGATGGGATGAGTGTCCAGGAGGACAGTCTCCATGGAGTCCCGCACGAAGGTCAGACTGAGGCCTGAGAGGGCCCCTGGATTGGATTTGATGGTGCTTAGGAAGTGATACAAGTGACTGAGTAAAAGTGTAGTGGAAGCTCCACCTGACCTTGCTCGGGTGACTTTATGTAGGTCTGCTTCCTACTGGCTTTTCGTTAATGCTGTTGTTGTCCCCAAATTTACCCAGGGACCATCAATGATGTCACATTTGGAGCAGGAGTCAGCTACATAGGCACCCCACGGACACCTTCTTCAACCAAAGGCAAGTTCCTTTCCTGTCAGATACTTTAGGCACTTCTGAGTTCTGGGAAATCTGAATTTGTGTCTAACTCCCTTTCAGAGAAAACTGAAGCCCAGTGTCAAGGAAATGACATTTTATGTTTATCGCTTCCTGATAAACCGTAAGTTTACCAAGAGTTCCTTTTGAGGTAAATGTTTTTGTCAGGGTTTTATCTTTAGTTCCAGAATGACTGTCTGTTTCCTTTCCCTAGGCCTCCCCAGCCTCAGCAGTGGAATGTGAAGTCCCCAGCCAGAAATAAAGATAACCCAGCCCCCAGCAGGAGGTCACTCCGAAAGACCCCCCTGAAAACAGCCAACTGAAACCGTCGTCGTTCGGGAGTGTCTGGGAAGCAAGAGCTCTAAGGACATGTTGTCTCCTGCCTGTGGAAAGACAGAGTCCACCTCCCTTACCCCCAGGGAGGAGGAGGCTTTTAACTGTGTGATACCAGAGTTTTTTCTTACGACTCTGGCACTCTGACTGTTCACCTGTGTGGTGAACAACATTTTACATTTCTCTTTATGCAATATGTGGTAAAAAAAAAAAAAAAAAAAATTGTAAAATAATAGAGAAATGCCATAGCTATTTAATATTCTAACTTTACTCCATTTATTCTGATAAAGCATACTCTGGCCTTTAAGGAACACAACAGATGAGCTTTCTTTTATATAAATGAATCCTCTGTTATCTGGTCGGAATTCCCTACAGGACAATAGTTTCCTGTATCTAATGATGAAATTTTGATTGTAATTATTTTTTTTATTCTTATTTATAAATTGCAGGTTTTAAAGTGTACAGCTTTCTAAAATGGAATAATAAAGGTTAAGCATAAATACAGCCTTCTGGTATTCAATAGAATATTTCTACTTTTAGAACAGGGCTTTTTAATTTACATTAAGTGTTTGTTTAAGAATAATAAAACCCTCCCAGACTCAAGAACTGTGAGAAATAAATGTCTGTTGTTAAAGAATAATAAAACCCAACTTTCCTTTTAGGAAAAAAAAATGACTCCCTTTGTCTTTAAGGCTCAGCTCATCTGTTCCTGTGCCTCTGTCCCGGACAGAAGCTGTCTGCCTGCTAACAGCACATGTCCTTCTCTCCTCTTCATACGTAAACGCGGGCCTGCGCCTGAAAGTTCGCCTATGTGCGGCATGCACTAATGCTGGTTTGTGTTAACAGTCCACAAAGACTGCTCCCATGGGGATGGGGGGGTGCTTTGGTGTCTTTTGCTGATGCCGTTAGGTAACCTTAAACACGTGTGCATTCATGTTTTGTCCAAGAGTGACCAGGAAGAAATTCAGTCGTCAGCTCACTTTTTAACGCAGCACTACAGAAGCAGAAGTACAGGGTTACTGTGTTGATATGATTTTAGTATAAATGTGGTAGTTGGATTAGAGGGGTAGGATGTCACTGTGCTCTGTTCTGCAGTTCTCCCATACATGAACGGTGACACACGTGGACAGGTCATTCATTGGCAGAGAGAGTCACAAAGCGGCTCTTGAGTAAAGACACTTATCTCCAAATCAAGCAGATGGTAATTGATGGCAGTCTCTCTTTAAACCTGGGATCATGCCATTTTAAGTGTACTTGCCTACCAAAATACTAGGAAAACAAGGTAAACTCAACGTAAGAGTACATAAGGAAGAGAAAAAACGAGGCAAAGTGGATTTTTTAAAAGCTTTTATAAATGAGGTTTAACAAATACCAACTTACAGGTGTGTTAGTACAAGTCTGCAATGTCTATGTACAGCACAGCTACACCAGAGGCCACGATAGCCTTGCAGAGGCTTCGAGTCTTCAGTCACATTCACATCTTAAAAACGTACGAATATTCCTTTTCTGTCTACGGCAACAACTTCCCAGCCTCCATACTCACTTCTGTCAGCCCCAGTTCACATGGCACAAGGCTAGGTGGTGGTACGGTCATAAGAAGGGAGTCGGGGCTGTCCTATCACTAGGACAACCAAGATGGCAGCTAGGGTGTTGCTCCCCAACAATTAGAGAACGGGGACACTATCCCTTCCTACCAAGAGGGGGTGAAGATGAAGGGATATCTTAGGTCTAAGCATTCAAGACACAAACGCAAAAGAAGATGGGTACCATTAAGCAATTATGAAGAGTTGCCCACTGCTTCTGCCAAACACCCTGTGGCAGAGTATTCACAGAACATAAAAAAGTCAACACAAGTCTCAAGTATTCAATTAAAAAAAACCCTCAAGTATAAAAAATTAAGACACTGGAAGTTTAATCCCAAGATGACTACATCCTTCTACGTAAAAACCACCCTCGAAGCACACAATGGAGCTGGAGGCGCTCCTCCGAGAAGCCCCCTCTTCAAACCGCTCCGCATCATGAGTTTAACACGGCGATGTATCTGAGGCGAAGAACATCTGCTCTCGAAGAACAAAGGCTTTTGAATGATGTTTCTAATGCCCCACACCCAGTGAGCAGCAGTGTCTTGGGTAGATAAAGACTTTAAAATCAAAATCAGAAAACTGCCCTTGATTCAGGCATTTCGCTTTCCTTGCCATCAGGCTCTCCACCCCGGCTGCACTACCTGATGTTCTTCAAAGGGCTGGCCTCGCCGCCACCACATAATGGGTTTACTGTGAAGTGAGACACGACCTGCGGTGTCTCCGTGCTTTCTTCACGGCAAAGAGGAAAAGAGGAATTCATTTTCTTAAAAAACATTGTTGTAGTTTTCAGAACTGCCTTTGGCCCTGGACAGTCTGATGAACTACACAAATAAGTAAAATGAATTTTAAAGCCAAACAATAGCTACTTTGTTTCATGAGCCATCCACAACGAAAAAGAGCTCTGCCACAGGGGAGCCGAAGGCTGGGATACCACAGGGAAGACACCCACCCTTCTTGAAGTGTCCACCTTACAACTGTCCAACACTATAAAGCTCATCAGCACACAAAGCCTCTGTCAGGCCAATAAAGATGGCAGTGCATGCGCTGGCTAGCCTTTGAAGTTAGTAGCCACTATGGCCTTCGAGTGGGGCACAGGACTCGAGCCCGGGGGTTGGCGAACGTGGTTTCACAGGGACATCCAAGCACTTCTGGGTGGTCTCTGGGCATAGGTAGTCTGAGTGATCTAGGAAGAGGCCGTTCAAAGCTAACCTTAGAGCTCCTTATGTTTCTTTTGGAGAGTTGCAAATAGATTTTGACATTATTCAACTGGATTTTTTTTAAAGGTTTCCTAAGTAACAATGATCGGATGTATAGACAAGGTTTCTCTTGTGAAAAATGCGGAAACTTAGGTGGAAAAAAAGGAATGTTCCAGTAAGCTTCCTTGAGAGGATTTTTGGGGTTAAAATACTCTTTAATTATTGGCATTTTCCAATTTAACACGAGTAGCTTGGAACTCCTACCTTAAGTTGAAATTTTTTAAAAAAATAGGTATTTAACACTGTATGACAACATATTTACAATTTAAATAGAAATTTTCTTTTCAATAACCAAAATACATCTTTAGCAAAAATTTAGAATGTAAAATTTTATAAAATAAACACCCATAGAAAAGCAGAACATTATTTCAGTACCATTTCAGATTTCACCTAAGATGAAGGTTTTATGTAAATACTGGCCACCCCCCACCCCCCATGGACAAGCAGGGCTCCTACAGTTAAGAAGATCCCTTCTTCCAACAAGCAATTTACCTTCCTGATTTGGGCTGTTTTCATAAAATTCTGATCCAAACAGATTTTCCAAGATGGACACTAAAATACTGATGAATAGAACCTTCAAGAAGAATCTGCAGTGCTGGCTGGGGGCAGCTGTGAAACAAGATCATCGCATAAAACACCTCTTTTCTGGATTCCCTGGTTCAAACTCTGCAGCTGCAGGGTGTTGCAGTGGGTCGTGCTCCCAAGCCCTGCATTACCGGTGCTACATGGCTGCCTGGTGGCCCCCCACACAGGACTCACCCTGGCTGACGGAGGTGAGTGGCGAATAAACTGGCTTCACTGGCCCACAGTGCCCAGCCCAGCCTCTGTGGCCAAGAGCTTCCTGATCACCCTAACATTCAGGCGGGAGCCAGGCCAGAAACAGACTGGGAATCAGCCTCAGTGAAATGCAGCTTTGTTTTTTTTCTCCTTGTGATGACTACGCCCATCTCGAGGGAAATTCTTTTATTCATGTGGCTTGTTAAAAAGTAAGAAAGGAGTAGCGGTCAACTTTGGCCAAAACAAAAAGCTTTTGCGCAAGTGTCTAGCTCTGTCCAAGTGCACTTGGCTCCCGGGCTGCTCTTGATAGGAGTTTCTGGTAGAGGTATTTGCATGTGCTCCCTCAGCCACACCATCAGATTTCAGATCACAAATGATGACTTGTGTCTGAAGTCGCCCTGCAAGGCCAACACAGGGTTAGACACGGCCATCCTCTACTGACCCCGGGGCCCGAGCAGGAGAGGAAGAGTGCAAGCCAGGGCTAGGCCCCGTTTCCCTGAAGAAGAAACTTAAGGCAAAACAAATCAAATGAAACCATTCTTCAAAAGTATCATCTATTAGAGCCTGCAAACTGTGCACGCCAGGAGTGTGTACAAACATTGCACTGGGAGGGTTTCCAAGGAGGAATGTCATTTTTTCTGCTGGAAACACCTCAATTTCTAGGTTTCCTAAAGGATGTCTGCTCTGTTGCCTCACTCCTTTCCTTACCTCCTCATCTGTCCTGATATAGTTCACTCCATCTGTCTTCCCCGGACTCTTGTAACTGAAAAAGGAGGAGAGATGGCTTCAGTGACTACTGATTTTTCATGTAATGTCAACTTAAACTTTGATTTTGTTTAAGACAGAAGACAGAAGACTTAAGACAGAAGTTAAGACTTAAGACAGAAGACAGGCTCACCTTTCGCCATTCTGTTTATTATTGATGAAGTAACCCCGTCTGTACGCACAGCAGATGCCCACGGTGATCAGGGCCAGAACAGCAAGGACCACCAGGATCCCCCCAATAATGCCACCGATGTTCAGGTCATCTGGAGAAAAGAGGGATTGAGGGAAGAGAGAATACACACTATCTGGTCTTATAAAAGCCCCTGAGCACATTGTGTCTCCTTCCTAATCCTGCATCCTTCCACTTCCCCGCTCTGCCCTCTCATGCCTACCCCAGCCAGAAGGAGAGCAGAGTAAGACCACTTCAACTCTTTCTAGTCCAGAACATTCAGGACCCCAGACCCCTGCTCTCACTTGTAAAAAGTACTGAGACCTCCACAACCAGTACCAAAAGACTGGGATCATTCCCTGCCTATTTTCAGACCACAATGCTTTGAAACTAGAACTCAATCACAAGAGGAAAGTCAGAAAGAACTCAAATACATGGAGGCTAAAGAGCATCCTACTAAAGAATGAATGGGTCAACCAGGAAATTAAAGAAGAATTAAAAAAATTCATGGAAACCAATGAAAATGAAAACACAACTATTCAAAATCTTTGGGATGCAGCAAAGGCAGTCCTAAGAGGAAAGTATATAGCAATACCAGCCTTTCTCAAGAAACAAGAAAGGTCTCAAATACACAACCTAACCCTACACCTAAAGGAGCTGGAGAAAGAACAGCAAATAAAGCCTAAACCCAGCAGAAGAGAAATAATAAAGATCAGAGCAGAAATCAATGAAATAGAAACTAAAAGAACAGTAGAACAGATCAACGAAACTAGGAGCTGGTTCTTTGAAAGAATTAACAAGATTGATAAACCCCTGGCCAGACTTATCAAAAAGAGAAGAGAAATGACCCAAATCAACAAAATCATGAATGAAAGAGGAGAGATCACAACCAACACCAAAGAAATACAAACAATTAGAAGAACATATTAGGAGCAACTCTATGCCAGCAAATTAGATAACCTGGAAGAAATGGATGCATTCCTAGAGATGGATCAACTACCAAAACTGAACCAGGAAGAAATAGAAAACCTGAACAGACCTATAACCACTAAGGAAATTGAAGCAGTCATCAAAAATCTCCCAACAAACAAAAGCCCAGGGCCAGATGGCTTCCCAGGGGAATTCTACCAAACATTTAAAGAAGAATTCATACCTATTCTTCTGAAACTGTTCCAAAAAATAGAAATGGAAGGAAAACTTCCAAACTCGTTTTATGAGGCCAGCATTACCTTGATCCCAAAACCAGACAAAGACCCCATCAAAAGGAGAATTACAGACCAATATCCCTGATGAACATGGATGCAAAAATTCTCATCAAAATACTAGCCAATAGGATCCAACAGTACATTAAAAGGATTATTCACCACGACCAAGTGGGATTTATCCCTGGGCTGCAAGGTTGGTTCAACATCCGCAAATCAATCAACGTGATACAATACATTAACAAAAGAAAGAACAAGAATCATATCCTCTCAACAGATGCAGAAAAAGCATTTGACAAAGTACAGCATGCTTTCTTGATCAAAACTCTTCAGAGTATAGGCATAGAGGGTACATACCTCAGTATCATAAAAGCCATCTATGAAAAACGTACAGTGAATATCATTCTCAATGGGGAAAAACTGAGAGCTTTCCCTCTAGGTCAGGAACACGGCAGGGATGTCCACTATCACCACTGCTATTCAACATAGTACTAGAAGCCCTAGCCACAGCAATCAGACAACAAAAAGAAATAAAAGGCATCTGAATTGGCAAAGAAGAAGTCAAACTCTCACTCTTTGCAGATGATATGATACTTTATGTGGAAAACCCAAAAGACTCCACCCCAAAACTGCTAGAACTCATACAGGAATTCAGTCAAGTGGCAGGATATAAAATCAATGCACAGAAGTCAGTGGCATTCCTATACACCAACAACAAGACAGAAGAAAGAGAAATTAAGGCGTCGATCCCATTTACAATTGCACCCAAAACCATAAGATACCTAGGAATAAATCTAACCAAAGAGGCAAAGGATCTGTACTCAGAAAACTATAAAATACTCATGAAAGAAATTGAGGAAGACACAAAGAAATGGAAAAACGTTCCATGCTCATGGATTGGAAGAACACATATTGTGAAGATGTCAATGCTACCTAGAGCAATCTACACATTCAATGCAATCCCCATCAAAATACCATCCACTTTTTTCAAAGAAATGGAACAAATAATCCTAAAATTTGTATGGAACTAGAAAAGACCCCGCACAGCCAGAGGAATGTTGAAAAAGAAAAGCAAAGCTGGCGGCATCACAATTCCGGACTTCCAGCTCTATTACAAAGCTGTCATCATCAAGACAGTATGGTACTGGCACAAAAACAGACACACAGATCAATGGCACAGAATAGAGAGCCCAGAAATGGACCCTCAACTCTATGGTCAAATAATCTTCGACAAAGCAGGAAAGAATGTCCAATGGAAAAAAGTCTCTTCAACAAATGGTATTGGGAAAATCGGACAACCACATGCAGAAGAATGAAACTGGACCATTTCCTTACACCACACACAAAAACAGACTCCAAATGGTTGAAAGACCTCAATGTGAGACAGGAGTCCATCAAAATCCTAAAGGAGAACACAGGGAGCAACCTCTTCGACCTCAGCCGCAGCAACTTCTTCCTAGAAACATCGCCAAAGGCAAGGGAAGCAAGGGCAAAAATGAACTATTGGGACTTCATCAAGATAAAAAGCTTTTGCAAAGCGAAGGAAACAGTCAACAAAACCAAAAGACAACCGACAGAATGGGAGAAGATATTTGCAAATGACATATCAGATAAAGGACTGGTATCCAAAATCTATAAAGAACTTATCAAACTCAACACCCAAAGAACAAAGAATCCAATCAAGAAATGGGCAGAAGACATGAACAGACATTTTTCCAAAGAAGACATCCAAATGGCCAACAGACACATGAAAAAGTGCTCAACATTGCTCAGCATCAGGGAAATCCAAATCAAAACCTGAATGAGATACCACCTCACACCAGTCAGAATGGTTAAAATTAACAAGTCAGGAAATAACAGATGTTGGCGGGGATGCGAAGAAAGGGGAACCCTCCTACACTGTTGGTGGGAATGCAAGCTGGTGCAGCCACTCTGGAAAACAGTATGGAGGTTCCTCAAAAAGTTGAAAATACAGCTACCATATGATCCAGCAATTGCACTACTGGGTATTTACCCCAAAGATACAAAAGTAGGGATCCGAAAGGGTATGTGCACCCCGATGTTTATAGCAGCAATGTCCACAATAGCCAAACTGTGGAAAGAGCCAAGATGTCCATCAACAGATGAATGGATAAAGAAGATGTGGTATATATATACAATGGAAAATTATGCAGCCATCAAAAGGAATGAGATCTTGCCATTTGCAACGATGTGGATGGAACTGGAGGGTATTATGCTGAGCTTATTGAAATAAGTCAAACAGAGAAAGACATGTATCCTATGACCTCACTGATATGAAGAATTCTTAATCTCAGGAAACAAACTGAGGGTTGCTGGAGTGGGGGGTGGCGTGGGAGGGATGGGGTGGCTGGGTGATGGACACTGGGGAGGGTGTGTGCTCTGGTAAGCGCTGTGAATTGTGCAAGACTTTTGAATCTCAGATCTATACCTCTGAAACAAATAATGCAATATATGTTAAGAAAAAAAGAAGAAGAAGAAGAAGAAGAAGGTAGCGGGAGGGGAAGAATGAAGGGGGGGAAATTGGAGGGGGAGACGAACCCTGAGAGACGATGGACTCTGAAAAACAAACTGAGGGTTCTAGAGGGGAGGGGGGTGGGAGGATGGGTTAGCCTGGTGGTGGGTATTGAGGAGGGCACATTCTGCATGGAGCACTGGGTGTTATGCACAAACAATGAATCATGGAACACTACATCTAAAACTAATGATGTAATGTATGGGGATTAACCTAACAATAAAAAAATTAAAAAAAAAAAGTACTGAGACCGCCGAAGTTCAAATGCCGTTATACTTAATCCTGTATTAAAAGGGGCTTAGCATTGTATAAAGGCTTTTACGATCTTCTGGCTAAATCCCTGAAAATATTATTAATGGAGAAAATGGTTTCACTTTATAAAGACAGAATTAAGGAACCAGGAATCCCAAAGAAAAAATTCCTAATTTCCAGGGATTCCCTTTGCTGTGCATTATTTGGGGAAAGAGAACTAGTTTCGCACAGGACTGAAAAATAAAAACATGATGTGGGAACATGACCTTTCCCTATCAGCTGCCTGGCCTCGCATCTACAAGCCTCTTGGAGGAAAGCCCTTGACCCCTCTTCCCATTTCTGTATACTGGGCAAAGGTACTCAGTCCCCATCAGTACGGGACACTGGGGCTGCTTCCTTCATGCAGGTAAAAATGCAATGGAGAACATGCAGGCCATATATCAGCATAAGCCAACTAACTTGGAAGTTGTTAAATCCTCCCTTATCCTGGTGCAGTGGTTTCAAATGTGCGTGTGCATTTAAAAACCGGAACTGTGACCTCAAAATGTCACTTCCCAAGCTCTATCACCAGAGAGAGATGCAGTAGGTCTGGGCAAAGCCCAGAGTCTTCCTCCTGCTCTGGAGCTGTTCCCTGAATTTGACAGATGACAAGAATCCCCGGGAGTGCTGCTGGACACACAGACATTTCCAGACCTCCCAGGGGGACTGAGTCCATACGCCCGGGGTGGGCCTTGGAATCTGTGCATGGAACAGTGCACTCAAATGATTCTCACAATCAGGCAAGCTTGGAAAACACTGCTCTGGGGTCAGTTATACACAGGAAGGAGGGAGGGGCTGAGATCACTCCCCAGGTGACTGTGATGGCGACATGCCCCATCTGCCCCATCCTGCCTTCAACACCCTCCTTTAGAACCAGCATCCAAGAGACGGTATCATCACAGAACAGGGTAAAGTTACTGAGGCTAAAACTCTGGCTGTCAGCTTACCACAAAATGGTTAGAACTGGATAAATTTCTGGAGACCTTACACGACATTATGTTTTGGTAATTTTATCAATTATCAAAGAAGTGGAGTTAGTTTATCTATCTATCTATCTATCTATCTATCTATCTATCTATCTATCTATCT